>NW_026889763.1:20417500-20920000 GCF_033153115.1 Saccostrea echinata
GCATCTTTTCTATCCAACTGAAACATCTTTCAAATTTCTGAAACGAAGACACAATTGTAAATGTGTTAAAATATTTGTAATTAGCATTGCTGGAGTTTAATTACATTTTTCATTTTTTAATTAGATCCACATTTAACATATAACCTTTTACTATGAATGAAGTTTGTTACAAATCTTATCATTTCTCACTCTCCGTTCCACCGTGGAAAAACATTGGTATATTTTGCGTTAGATTAATTACACGGAGTAAAACGGTGTATTTGAAGTACAAGAAAATGGCAAACTTGCATAACTTCTACAAAATATTACTGCATCTTTGCTTTATAACAACCATTCCAGTTTTGAATGAAAACAAACCAGAAGATTATAAGTATAATAGTTAGAATGGAGGCGATGGGTAGATGATCCTTTCTCACCCTCTTCCTCTGTAGTTAACATGATATCGACATTGACTTCTACGAATTAAGAGAAGATGGATTGAAGTTTGTATATTTTATTTTTATATTTTTTTTTTTCATACAAATCATGCTGCAAGTACACAATGGTATAAATCTATACTTTAATTCATAATCCATGATGAAACATTCGAACAAGGTTACATTTTTATATATAGTTATTGAAAAGCACGTTAGTATGAAATTTTTTTTAAATGTTAATGAGATATGGCTTTCAATTTTATATATATATATATATATATATATATATATATATATATATATATATATATATATATATATATATATATATATATATATATATATATATATATATATATATATATATATATTTGCAAGTGTAATAAACGTGAATAAATGATACAAAATAAATAATTACATCATGTATACACAGTGCACGGTGATGCTGATATTTTTCAAAATCCACGCAAAAAAGTAAGTCTCCCTGCTATTAATTACTTAGAACACTGAAGAAGAAATTTAAAGAAAACGAACGGCGATCAAGTTCAGAATTTAAAAAACAATTCAAAATAAGAGCAGGACAAACACGGATCTCTTGAAACACAGAGTAACGGAATTAAACATCAAAGAGGTGTTAGCACCTTCTATGCGATCAGTAACTCCAGCCTTGAGGCCTTTGCCTGGGAGTATCCATTGACTCCTTCATGTATAATTTGATTTTAAGTCAACACTTGTTAAGGTCAAGATCTAGTAAATGAGTTTAGATAAAAGTAATCCCGATACCTATATCAAATTTAATATTATTTTAAAGCAGAGGTCAAAAAGATATTAAAAAACGTTTTCTGGGAGACTGTAGGCAATCTGGATATATTTCCTTTCTCTGAGTTGGAAAAAACTCCGAAATTTATACCTGATTTCCTTCATTTTTCATTGAAAATGTCAGGTTAAAAATGTTTTTCGTTCAGTTAACCAAAAAATTATGTCCCGATGCACCTTATTTTATCAAGCTATACATGTATTTGTAAAGGATCATTACAAGAACTTGTTTCTCAAATTTGAGAAATCTGTAGGCACCTTTCATTTACTGGATCTTGACCCTAATATACACCTTTTTACATACAGTGTACATAAAATTAGCCTAGAAAAAGAAGCTTAAGGTAAAATGCACATTATTTTGATTTAAATAAAACTGCTATTGGATATGGAAGATGAAATGTGTATTATGATAAAGATTCTAATAAGATAAACCAATTGCAATGACAAAAAAAAGCGGCAACCGTGAAGTAAAAAAGCAACATAAAAGAAATTAATTATTCATATTTAATCAAATTACTTGAATATAGTTAAACACTTTATCAGTCTTCTTGAATGATACACAAGGAAATAAGAAAAAATCAATTCGTCTTATAACCGTTTTTCACTAATGGTATTTCTTTCAATAGCACTGGCAATTTCCACATTAGAATTTGCTATGTACAAGCACAAAGGCCAGAGCCATACATTACGGAAGCCCAATAGTGCAAACCAAAAAAAATCAAAAAATAAAAACGAAATTATTAAATAAAGAAAACGAAATCATTAAATAAGGAGAACGAAATTATTAAATAAAGAGAACGAAATTATTAAGTAAAGAAAACCAAATTATTAAATAAAAAACTGAAACTAAAATACAGAATTTATAGATGTGCATGGTAAGGGCCTGGACATCTATTCACAAAAAATCGTAAGTTAACTACTGCGGCTTGAACTTACGATAATCCTAAGATTTAAGTTACGAGCTATTCATGAAAGTGGTCTTAAGATCGACACATTGTCGTAAGTGAAAAACGATGATAAGATTTTCTCTTCCCTAGTTACCGACAACTGCTCATGCGCAGATGAAGCAATTAATGCGGGAAACCCGATGACGCAATCTTGAACGCGAACGAATTAACTACGCAAAGTCGCCAAAAAATACCATGATTACGGGTTGTCTCAGTTCCGATTCATTCGTATATATTATTATATTTTATGCCATATTGTTTGTTAACAAAAAGAAAATTTTGAAAATCAACATTAACGTTTTTGATAAATTCACTGCAGCAAGACTGATATTATAATAACAAATGAAAATCAATATTAACGTTTTTGTTCACTGCAGCAAGGGTGATTTATAAGTTGTAGGTAAACAATAATAGATGTAAAGTAAGACACTTCCATTCAGCTATATCTTGGAAACCATTCATATGATCACTGCTCAAATATATTTACATTGATTAATGATTCAATCTATAGCAGCGTCTCTTATATCGCATAACATGGAACATTAAAAACTCAATATGCTCAATATTCAAAACTTAATAACAACAAATTATGTATTTAACTTAGAAATATAAAAATAAAAAAATTCAAGGAAAATATAAAAAAGTAAAATTGTTTTTCCTTTGAAAAAAATATGAAGTTTGAGAGGATGTAGTAACTTTCTTGTGTGTGTTTGTATGTGTGTGTGTTTGGGGGGGGGGGGGGGGGGGAGTAGGTGAGTGAGTGCGTGCATACCGGAAGTTAAGCAAGTAATAAATTCATATCAGGATCGATGTGCTCTTTTGCGAGGGGATGTTATGCTATACAGCGCTCTTGTTAAATTAAGTATTGATTCAAAATTTAATTCAATTTTTTAGCGTCATACTGAGAAATCAAGTCTGGAATACGAACACTTAAAACAACAATCAAATCGCAGTGTTTTTTTTTAACAAAATGCTTAATAATAAAATCAGAGGTGTGAAGTCATATTTTTTTTTAGAGAAAAAGAACATGTTAAACATTAATAAAAGGCCAATTTTGGCTAGAAAATGTTCAATATTTATTCAAAGGCCTCTTTTCTAGATCTAGCAATTAGAAAATTTTTAATAAATTCGAGATTTGTTTCTATTGATAAACTCGATCTGAAGTGTAATCAATATTCGCAATCAGACAATAAATTGGCCCCAGGACAGGTTGCGTTAATTCATAGTATCCCCCCTTTTTTTAGAGAGAGAGAATTGTCGTTTTCATTGAAGGCCAGCGATTAACCCCAACTTTTATAAAATTTAGTTTTGACAAATTACTTTCCTAACTTTAGTTTCAAAAAATTATTTTGTTGAAAAGAGAATAGAATCCCCCCCCCCTTAAATTTTTTTTTGATAAATTTTGATTCATGTCAATTTTTTGCAGGCATTTTGTTTTCTTTATCTTTTCTTTCTCTTTTTCTTTCTTTATTTTTTGCATTGTCAATATATCTTTACGGGGGTGACACTCCCTTTTGACTTCCTCTCTTGGTAAACGGTACCATTTCACCGTCGGTCAGTGATTCAAACAGATCTGTGCCGACCCAAAATATTTTTTCCTGCTCCGTTTTGATTATTTTTTACGATAAAGATAACGTGGTGGTCATTTTCATTTTTAAAGTTGATACCATCTATAGTATTTATAGACTTACGTCAACTAAAGACTAGACGTAAACTTACGACTGTTTTTGAAGTAACGTCAAACGTACGATTTTTTGTGAATAACCAAAATCTTAAGAAAAAAACTTACGACAATCTTACGACTACGACTGATCGTAAGATATTTTGTGAATAGATGTCCTGAACCCATTAATCATTCCATAAAGCGCACGTGTTATAAAGCATCACTTAGTAATTCTATAGACCTGATTTTGTTTCGACATTAAAACAGGTGTAGGGGAAGTGAAAAAAAAAAAAATAAATATCAAATTGACAAACGTAGAAATAATTATGTGCCTACAGCCTATAATTCGCATTTTTGAAGTAAATGATTCATAACTGTTCAATTTTGTTTACGGGAATTTGATGCCGTGTCGCATCCCCACAACGTCAAAGTTTGAGCCTGTAAGCCTGGACGTAGGTCCATGATGGCTGTTTCTGCTTTTTAATGACATTCCAAAAAGAGCTCATGAATTGCTGAAAGGTCAAGACCTTGCGCATCGTATTGCTGAATCCCCCCCCTCCCCGAACTAAACCTAGCGCCCTATCTGTGTACCCATAAATCTTAGGTTGTTGAAACAATAAAGAGAATGATTTGAATACTTTGTGGGATTTGTTATGCAAGTGTTAGCATTGTTTGTTCACATGCAACTATCACTGAATTATGAATACAGATTGAGAATTTGTCATTTAGAATATGTGAGAACAAATAGTTAGTGCATCACTTCTAATTTTGCTTTGATAAAAATGACCAAGAAATTAGAAGTGTTTTGCTTAATTTTTATAAAGTAAGCAATCATTAAAATCTACTCATTGTAACCACTTTAATTTTTGCACTTGCTCTCTTTAAACAGTTTTTATAATGTCAAACAAACCCGCAAAATATGATCGGTAACGTATCATTTTACAGCATTTTTTGTACTGTGCGATAATTGAAAATGATGTATAGCCATGGTGATTTCCTAAATGTTATAAAGTTCAAAAGTTGTAAACAACGGAATCTTAGCAGACATGTATATCTTAAATATTTGTGCAGTTTATTAGCATAATTTCTTTGATGTTTCATGTCCAGATTCATTGTTTGCTGATAATTAGACCTTCTGAGCTGAGGGTTTAAGAAAGCTAATGTTAACGTAAACTTGTCATCGAATTACTGGCCAATTCATCAGACTGGTCAAAGTTCACATTAATCATGTTAATGTAAGAACATAGATCTAAGCATATTGGATAACCAAGGGTAAAATTCTCCCCTATTCATGTATTGTGATTGTCTACTCCAACTGGCTATGTTATCGATACGGGAATAGTTGAGTGTAAATGCAAATATCACACCTGTTTTAATGTCGAAACAAAATCAGGTCATAGAATTGAATGATACATGGGTTCAGGCCCTTACCATGCACATCTATAAATTCCGTATTTTAGTTTCAGTTTTTTATTTAATAATTTCATTTTCTTTATTTAATAATTTCATTTTCTTTATTTAATAATTTTGTTTTCTTTATTTAATAATTTCGTTTTTCTTTATTTAATAATTTCGTTTTTCTTTATCTAATATTTCGTTTTTCTTTATAATTTTTGGTTTGCACTATTGGGCTTCCGTAATATATAGATTAAAACAATAACAAGGTCAGAACGACCAAAACAAGTGAAATAACAACAATGATGGTAAACTGCTGTCTATTTGTGTTCTGTAATGCAGCCCACAGCGTGTGCAACCATTCCACTATATTCTGCCATGTTATTCCAACCTCCCTATGAATATCAACATTCTCCAGCACTGGATCTAGAACCTGATTGTGAGAAAATGTTCCACACTATTACTAATCATATTGATGTAATTATTAAGTTTATCCTAAAATAAGAATAACTAAAACCAGAAACTTTGCTGTTGCAAGCAATAGCGTATGTTCCTTCAACTAACCTTCCTCAGTTTTATTACAGTGTCTTCCATTTTAAAATATTTCAAATACCCTACAGCTGGTTTCTTAAGCGGGTGTAAAATTTGGCGTTTTGCTTGCTCAAAGGTATGCCATAATTTTGGCGGAACTTTTGTGGCGGACACACAGTTCCATGACTTGTAAAATAGAGAAAGTTCATTTTCAAGATAAGTTTTCAGTACGATTAATATAAGTTTAAAATACTGATTTAACCAAGAGTTCAAGTAAAGACCAACACCAGATGAAAGATACATTGTTTAACAACGGATATCAAACTTATGTTTCTTGTATTCTGCACTTATATGCAAGGGTGCTAAAATAAGCCAAAGTCAGCACTCAGCTAAAAATTCTCTCTCTATGGCATTTCATGCACAACTACACTTTGTAATAATTTAGTATAAGGTTCATTAAAATTCGACTGAACCATCTGCGAAATGTCCTGTGGATAAAATAGCTAAAACAATAATAATGTCACCTGACTTCGTTCGGGGTGACATAATGATTTGTATTTAGGTTTCGTGATCCAGGGAGACGGGATGAAAATATAGTCATTGCAATGCAGGTGCCAATAGTTTGTTTTTTTTTTTTCAGACGTCCCTGACTATCATAGCGAAGGGCGAACATCTAACGAAGTGCCTAATTTATTGTCACCAATCTATTATGAAGGACTTAAGGATTTGTGTTTAAGAATTTCTTGAAAAGTCGGGTATTGTTTCTTCCATGTTACATTATCTTCAAGGATTATCATAAACATTAATTCCTCTAAAAAATCATAGAACTGCATGAAATATGGAGATAACGAACAGAATTCAAATCAGGAGCAGAGCAAATACGGACCTTCAAAAACATTAGAGGTGGGGTCAGGTACCATGGAGGAGTGATCATCCCCTTCCGACCGATCACACCCGCCGTGTGCTCCTTGTCATGATCGGGAAAACGGATAATCCATAGACAATTCAGTGTGTAAATAATGGCCTAGTAATTAATATGAAAAACGTCAGTCATCATTTGACTTAATGATAGGTTGTATTTGCTGACAAGGTCATTGTATCGGCCATAAAACTTGCGAAATGATGACTTCAAACGAGACTGTTGATATCCTTGTTTCATCAACTTGTTTGTCAATAGTTTGCCTCGTTTAAGAAAAGAGCATGCTCTTGCGTATTGAATCAACTGGAAGACAAAATCCCCATATGCAGGAGATAAGGGTATACATGTATTGCTACATAAGTAAGGCAAGCTGACGACTGACTATATAATTTGTTAAATAGTTTATGGATTAGAAATTATAGGATGTAAAATAGAAATATCTATACTCAACCTGTTTCAAGAATTTCAGAATAGGTACGTCTAATTCTGGATTGTTCTTTGCTGTCCCTGATCGAATTTCTTCTATATTATCATCACAGTAATTCGTGCAAAGAAAATAATGTAAATGAGACAGCCCAAGCGTTGTTTTGAACTTAGTCTCAAACTGATCAAAATCTTCTTCATTTTCGGTCCTTCTATCTTTGTTTGTCAATACACCAAATAGTGGAATATCTGAAAAAGTATGAAAAAATTTATTTCTGTTCATGTTTTGAGTACGAAATATCGAAAGTCAGCTGAGTATCGAAAATACACAGTACAGAGATGATCATGGTTTTAGAGACAAAAGAAGACCATCTTAAATGCAATGTGTCTAACTAATAAACACCCACAACTCCTGTCTAAGGTCAGTCGGGAGCTAATTCATGTATAAAGTATCACCTCTTTTTCTCCACTGTACTGAAGATACAGCTTTCATGAGTTGTGTCGGTAAATTAGGATTTGTTGCTGAAGCAATGAAAATTATCCTGTCGATCTTCTTACTTTCTGGGGTAACTGGATATTTCGCATCAGTGTACCACCGTCCATATTTTCTGTAATGAAAACATAATTCATAAAAACTAATACATGATAAATATAATATATACCTTAAAAACGTCAGGATATCCGCTCCTCAGCCATGAAGGATAACTCTTGAAGTTATTTTTTTTATTCATTTATTATTATAACAGTAGCAGATCAAATTTTGGTCATCCCCATGTAACTACAAGTCAAATAGAAGGCGAGTAAAGTTTCCTGTGTTAGAAAAGGAAGTCTCACCGTAAAACTGCCTATCCATTTTTCATTGTGTAAATTACATTTTAATTTTTTTTCTTTTTTAAATATTGATTATTTCTTTTAAAATTAAAAAAATTAAATCAATAAGTCAAGGTAAAATAAAGGTGTTTTCTTTGCCTTCACATTTGATACCACTATGTTCATATGTACATGCTTTGAGAGGGTACGTCTTTTAAGAAGTGATTCACTTATCCGGACGATTCATTTATCCGGACGATTTCGTTGGGGACGGAGGCGTCCGGATTAACGAGGCGCCACTGTATACCTTAAAAACATCAGGATATCCGCTCCTCAGCCATGAAGGATAACTCTTGAAGTTATTTTTTTATTCGAAAGGTATCTAATGAAACTTGAAATCGAGATCTTTTTATGCAAGAATATTCATTTCATGCATCTTAATATGATTCAACGTTCTTTGAAGTCAGAAAAGGTTTTGCAAAAATAGACATTGTATACCATGAACACACATTTTAAGACAAATTGAATTTCCTTTAATTTAGCCTTAGAGTTAGCATGATATGGAATTAAAAATAATATGTAATGTCTTGCAATGATTGCACAAGCTTTTTACGCTATGTATTATATGAATGAAACCAAATAAAAGATTTAAAATACCGTGTAAGTATAAAAAAAAAACCATACATTTTTTCTGAATCCCTAAGTATCTATAGTTTTCATCCTATGATATATTTGCTGATCAATTTGCAATTAGAATATGTATATTTTTGCTTTTATTCACGTTTCTTGGAAATATATTAAAAAGAACAAGGTTCACTTAGGGCCTTTTTTGGCCCTGTGAATTTCTGAAAAACTGAAACTGCTTAGTTTTATTTGACAATGCATTAAATCTTATTTAGACATTTGGCGATTGCGAATCTACCAAAAATGACGTAATTTTCTGGCTAGTCAATGCATTATGACGTCATGAAATGCGTCATTTTCCTCATATCCTGAACAATTCTACAAAAACAGCCAATATTTAAGATATTTTTCGATATTTAATATAGAGCGCAATCTCTGATCTAAAATATGCAATTATTTACTGATAGAACCGTTTCTGAGGATTACAAAACATGTTTTATTTTTTAGATCAGAGGGTGCGCTCATATTATTTTTCTTCTCTGAAAGTACTTAAATATACCTGTTTTCCTTAAAATTCAAGAACATTGCAATTCCATAAAGCTTGTTTTCCAAGACCTTGGCTTTAAGGAGAAAATTTTTAATAGGAAATGAAAGCACTAAGTCTCTACTTTATCTTGATGTTTAAAATGGAACATAAAGTGTTAGTCAATAAATTGGTATATCTACAGGGCCATTTTATGCATAAAGTGAACCTAGATCTTTAATAATGTTAGCTATATAATATCATTAATTTAATAATGAACTTTAAAGATTTTCCTTTGGTGAATACATATTACTTTGTGAATTTAAATACATATTTGTGAACATTTTCAACTATTTAACTGCTGAGTTTCATAATCTGAGGATCGGACTACCTTAGTGCAAAAATTTAATACGGCAAAGCAAGTGCTTTGATCCATAACAATTAATCACCTGATATCTTCTGCAACCTTAAAGAGCGGTATGTTATATGGAATTCTCCCATAGAATATGAGATTTAGAAGCTCTTGTGTCATTTCATCATCAGTATCTTCAAATCCTGCTATATCCAAGAAGTTTGGAAAATTATATTCCAGGGTGTTATCGTCGACGATGCTTTCATACTTTGTCACAGGTAGCCTACACCGCAAATCAAGCAAGACACATTTATACAAAACTTGAATTTCATCACGTGTATATATATTATCAAAGTTTTTCCATCGATAATAAATTAAAAAAATATATATTTTTACAAACGATTAGCCCCTCAGACATTAGCTCTTGGGGCATATTTTTCACTGGTAAAGGGCAAATAGCTTACTTTCACCATGACTAATATTTGCTTGCTTAATGTCCAGAAAGATTTTCAAGGATAGACTCATGATAAATTTTCAAAACATGACCAACTGATTCCAATCCTAGGGGATGAACTCTGGGCTCAGGGTCAAAAATATTAAAACCTTGGTAGAATTCTACCTAATTATTATTAAAATCAAACAAACAACATATGAATAAAGAACCCTGACTTTGAGTAAAGAAGGTTTTTTACACATTTGACATTTCAAAGGCATGATTTGGCTGTAATTTTGTTCACTATCAAAAGATGCTTGAGATGCGTTTTCTGTTGAAAGAAAAATTCTCACTATCTTTTACCAAAGTAGACATAATTGTAGTTTCAAGTATAGGAATTCATGAGAAAACTGCTATACATGTAATTGACCGTGATGACTTATGTTAGGAAACTTTTAACTTCTTATTGTTCAATCTTTAACAAGAATTAAAAGTTTGTTTGACTAGCTAATTTTACAAGTTTACTATAGTAATTACTCAAGTTAATTCGTAGCTCATCTGTATTATCCGAGCTGCTTATTGACTTTTTAATAGACCTATGATTTATAATTTGAAACGTCATTTATCTACATATTGATAAAGACTCCTACACAGCAATATTCTTGGCTTTAAAATTAGCAATGGTACATATACCATAATTATTCCTCTGTCATTAAAAGTCATATGGATTTAAACTGAGTAGATATTTTAGAGAGATATACTTCATATCTGTTACAAAATGTGAATTGAAATTTGCACTCTCGGATATGAATGAAGAAAAATATTTACTCTTGGCTTCAACAAAACTCTATGATCTTGGGTTATAGAGAAAATAAAATTCTGAGTAGCATACATGTATGGAGAAGAAGACAAAATCAAACCCAAAATTATTTTTTACATATATATTTCTAAATTACATTTGGTGAATTCCAAAGATTTTCAAAATACCCGTTCAATAAAGCTAGTATTAGGGAATTCATCCCCTTTTTGGTCATGAACATGACTTTGTAAATGCTAGAATGTAACAGCTGGAGATGAAATACAAAGATAACGACCAGTAATCAATCTCAAAGTCTATTATAAAAAAAAAAATACAAATTTAGAGCAGAACAAACTCGAACCTCTATAAAACATCACAGATGGGATCAGGTGCCATGGAGGAGCTCTAACTATAAGCACATTTGCAGACTAAATATCGCCGATAACTATTATCTAATGCATTTCATTTTACAAATATGTCGCCCGCGTAGCGCAGTGGTTAGAGCGTCTGCTCTAGAGTCGCGAAGTAAGGAGTTGATCCTTACGTCGCGGGTTCGAATCCCACTGTGGGACGTGGAGACCGGTCCTTCGGATGAGACCGTATAAACCGAGGTCCCGTGTCGCAGTAGGTGCTGGCACGAAAAAGATCCCTCACTGCTCAATGGCCGTAAGTGCCGAGTAATTGACAAAAATTTGCAGCTCTCCACCGGCAAGTGGTGGCGTCTCCATATGAGTGAAAAATTCTCGAGAGGGACGTTAAACAAAATACAACCAATCAATCAATCATTTTACAAATGTACTGCGTAATTGATTGAATTACGATTACATATTCTGATTAAAAAACAAATCAAAATATCCTAACAAGACTGAAATCTACGCAAATGCACAATCAAAACCTGATGTATTTTACACACTGCAAGAACAAAAGGCAACTAAAGTGCACCTAAAAATTTACTTTGTACTGTATGCCACTTAGGTTAAATTGTCAGAAAGCTCTCCGAAGTTAATAACGTTTAAGATGTAAAGCAGATTCAAAATCCAGAATGCAGAAGACAAAACATTTAAAACTGCTGGTTGTGCTTTGTATCTTGATTTGCTAGAATACTGAGCAAATCTCCAGCTGATCATGATTAAATTAAAAATTTAAAAGAAGAATTGTAAAAGTAATTGCCATTGTAGACGATAAGTGATTGGTTTTCCAGTTCCACCAGAATCTCCTGTCCTGGCCCACTCTCGATATTCTCCAGTTATGCTGGTGATCATTGTGTTGAGGAAGGAAGACTTTCCTACTCCGGGTGCCCCAATTACAGCTACTGTCAATGGTGTTTCTTTCCTTCTCCCGATGCGATTTTTTAACGCTTCAAGGGCCGCTTGCTTTTGTTCCTCTGCATTCGACATAAATTCTCTTGTGTACTTTTGTAAAGACCAACTCAAAATTAATTTGGACAGTTCATGACGAGAAGAAAAGATAAAAAAAATTGTTTTGAAAAAAAATTATTTACTTAAACAAAACTTTTAACATAAATGAAATACTTACATCATCACCTGTCGTCTCTATTAATGATGTGCTTGAAGAATTGGTCTTCTGAAAATGTTATGAGTGAGGTGTATATGGTTTTGTTTGTTTTTTTTTTAAATAAAACTATTCACGGGGTGAAAAAAACATTTAAATTTAACTTACAATCATATCGTTGTCTACTTCTGCAGTCATTCTACATGAACAAGTTTTCTTCTGAGAAGACCGGAAAAGAAGTAGTTAGTACTTTTTTTACTGACATGTGTCTGACAAGTTTAATAGCAAGACAAACACCATTTCATTCACGGTATTATTTATTCTGGAATCGATTTTTTTTTGTAATGCACATCTATATTTAAGTGTAGACTGAAAATGTTTCATAGTCCACTAAAACATATGTATCCTTTTTGAAGTTCAAAGATCAAGGTCGTATAGAAATAAAGTGGCACATATTACTTTCTTTGTTTTATGGCATCAACAAGAAGCACGATCAAATATGGATTCTCAAAAACTCCAAAGAACTGTTACAACATTAAGTATCATATTCATAATATTTTTTTTAAAAAGTCAATTACATCGAAACGTAAGACGTGTCTATACTTGATTAAAATTTATCGATAAATTTTGATATCATAAACAATTGCTCATTCAAAATGAATCTTATCTTGTGATTGGTCATCTACAAAACTAAATTCTTAAAATTCACTCTTCACACAATATCTCTGAAGTTGATATTAAAAAGAAGCTGGAGTTCCTCATTGACACCATATTTGTAGTTTTCGCAGACCAGGTCTTCCAACACACTGTTGAGTATGACAAGTCTTTTCCATATTTTACTAGAGAATGACATTGCTGGCAAACTAACGAATAAACTTTTTGACAAACGCGTTGACATCAACTTTTCTGTTATCAATTTCCCTTATTAATGTAGCAAATAACCATAATAATTTGCATATATGGCATTTTATTTTTCAGGTTAAATCTACACAAAAGATTGATTGATTGATTGATTGTATGTTGTTTTACGTCCCGTTCGAGAATTTTTCACTCATATAGAGACGTCACCATATACCGGTAAAGGCTTCAAATTTAGACCTTTACTCGGCACTCAGGGCCATTGAGCAGTGAGAGATCTTTAGCGTGCCAACGCCTGCCGTGACTCCGGGCCTCGGTTTTTTAGGTCTCATCCAAATGACTCGCAACTTTCACTTCAACGTGCCGAGCGCTTGGCGAAAGAACAGTTGCTACCTACTAGTATTTTTTGTCGACTTAGGTCAGTCGCGACCGAGATACGAACTCACGACCTTCCGATCAAGGAGCGAGCTATACACAAGAGTATGTTAAGGCAGGCGACTGATAAATAATTTGATGTAACAAGGGTATCAACAACCTCGCTTAAAGCGAACATTTCACACATTCTATGTCGATAAAATAACTTTGTTTCTCATTAGTACAAATGTTGACTGTCGTTTTAGGCCATTATTTTCACGCTGAATTGACTATGGATTACTCTGACTGACAAATGACTCGTGTGTTGCGGGTAAACTACGGATCCTTTTTTCTCCATGGCCACTTATATTATTCTATGTTCTGGCGCCTTTATTTGCTCTTCTCTCAATTTGTAATGTTTAATTGGTTTATAGAGCATAATTACTGATCGCTGTCTTCACATTTAATCTTTATGTATGCAATATTTTTTCATCAGCAGCAAAAATATCCCTTATTTTCGTTTTGAAAAAAAGCAACCAATTTCTACCTGAATATTATGCAGTTTTGTACAAAAAGGATTTATGAGGAATATATGTATACAAGATTTCGTTACCTACTCATTAGTTATGTAAAATGTGTAAGTTAAATAAAAAGATCTGGTAAAAGAGAGCAATCAATATGGAAACAATGGCAAAACAATTGTAAGACATTCCATCCAACAACATATTGCAAACAAGGTCACTGCAACGAACACTTCATTCGCCACATGTTGACTTGTATTTCCCTCATTATCAATGTCATACATGCAATCTGAATGAAAAAGGTGAAGTTAACGAACAGTGAATTTTAGAAATCAATAGCTGCAGATGTTATTGCGTATCCAATCTATCGGGAGACATGAATACTTAATGTAGGTCATAGTGGTTTATTGCTACATAAATAAGAGAAGCTGAGGGATAACCGAACAAATATTCACATTTTATGTGAAAAATTCTTTACCATGCGTACAATTCAGATGAAATATTAAAGTTCATAACATTATATAAAATTAAAACATTCAAGGTATACCTCGATTCGAAAATCAACTTGAAAAATATATGATGACGGTTTATATTTTACACTTAAATGTGCAGGTATTCTTCTTTAGATTTAGAACAATGATGAAACATATTTCCTACTGGTGAACAAATATGAAGTGCATAAATAATATGAAAATAGTAAATAATGCTTAATGCAGGTTTAGGAATTGAGTGTCTATACTTTATTGTGTTTGTAAAATGATGAATTACGAAGGAGAAGTGAAGATATAGTTTACATGTATCTATGATGTATCAGATGTTTACAGGACATTTATGATACATGTTACACCAATACATAACAAACATGAACAATTTCGTTTCATTTATTTAACTCTCTTTTTACTTAAACCCTTCCTAGTCAAATCTAATTAATACTATCGATCGCAGTTGAAATGCAGACATAATCAATGGTTTGTGCATAAAATGCAGACAATTGCTTAATTCATGCATTGATCAAATCTCCAATAGAAGAAATCGATCCTGTCTTATTGCATAAATCCATGGGCGAAAAAGTGACAAACGAAAATGAAGAAATATAAGTGGGAAAAATGAATGCATGAAGGGTTGGGATTGGAGGTGGGGTGGTTTGAGTCAATCTGGCAATTTATGAATTTTAAGAGAGAATATTAATCAATACCTCAAATCTTAAAATCTAAATTTACATCAGGTTTAGTTCTCAAAAAGAAAAGAACAAAACAAGAAGGAACTTGATTTATTTATGAATAAAATTCATGTGTGTGATTTAATGTAGTTTTCACCAGATTTTTGTACAAGTACCAAAGAAATTAGGCAATTTTTTTAAAGGAGATACAGTTCGACCTATCAGATTATTCTGAATTTAGTACAAGTGGAAACAGTTTTAATCAAAATGAACAATATCTGAGTATCTTGATAAAGCCCTTAATCGTTTTAAATCTTATTGAAATCATGCAGAAACTGCAGGCGAAAATGTATTTTAAGATAAATTCATTGAATGTCCCTGTTTTCATAAGACCTTAATTAAAAACGTATATAACTCTTGTAATGTGCAACTGGAGGTTACAGTGAACCATGCAGTCACAGATTTTCTGAGGGTTTTTTTTTTTTTACAATATTATTCACTGGAATTGGAAGTCAAAATAAGTTTATTAAATGTAATGTAACTAACCTTGATGTCCTGGTATCATTGATACCACAGTTCTCCTATCTGCCCTGTTTGCGTTATAAATGAAATGGCGCATGCTCAGAGGGAATTCCTTTTAATGGTTTAAGTGTAAGAACCAGGTAAAACAGGTATACGTAACCTTTTAAAGACAGTATTTTTCTACTGCATCGAAAAAGCTTTTTTTTTGTGAAAATCATACAAACATATTGCTACCGTCAAGGAGTTGAAAATGTTTCATCTGATGAAACACTTTTTACACTAATTTTTTTCAATGACGTTGTAAAGTATACACAATGTGCAGTAAAAGAACAAGTTACGTTTTCAATACAAATCTTGCCCAATATTTTCTAAAATATGAAAGAGATGTAGGAAATTAAAACTCATGCTTTCTGAGTCGTTGAAATTCCATGCAGTAAGAACATACAAATCTTTTTTCTCATATGACTTTTCAGGTATATCCATACTCGCAATTTTATGGGTTCAAAGAAGAAAAACTGTATTTATTTTCACTGAATGTAGTTTAAATTAATAATTAATCGCAAAAAATATATAGGTTGCCATATTCTTTAAGATGTAAGACATAAATAAACAGAAGCATGTATCAGCATTAAAAAAACGTACATTTTAAGTAAACAGTGTTATAAAAATAATGTAAAAACTGGTTCAAATACATAATTGTCATGCTGAAAGTTCCAAAATAATTGCTTCTTTATAAATATGTTTGAATTGTGAATATAATGGAAACCATTTTACATTAGAAGTACAAGAAGGAAAATGCCTGAATATGGAAACATGAGAAGAGGTTTTTGCCCTTTGCAACATTTTTAAAAGATTAAATAATTGATTAAAAATAGAAAATATTCAACTTTTTGATTCGTGTTCTAAACAATATTTGTTATTACATCCATTGAAAAGCATTCTTCCAAAAAATATATTTCTATGGGGTATTAATTTAAATCAATAACAGTTTTTGCAAAAACCTATGACATCACAGGAGGGTGGAAATACCTTAAAGGTTTATATCGACATCATGAACTTGTGCATTTTCCCGTTTTTTCTTAAAAAGCTGCAGAAGACATCAATCTTCTGTGAAATTTTCTCTCAGATAATATAGAGCACAAGCATCACCCACAAAGATTTTCAGAAATTTGTTTTTTCAAGGGATTTTACACAACAAATTCAAAAATTGCAGTGGGCGACGGCTGTGGACACTATTTTTTGAAGGAAAATAACCCCAGAAATGAGTCATTTGAGGCTTTTTCTGTTAAAAACTTAGAAATATACCAAATTAATGAAGCCATATTTCCAGAACGGTCCTCCTGCAAGCCGTATTCTTTCGTGATTTGTCACACTCATATACTCAACTCATACTCATAAATTCCATGACTTTTTGAAAACATTAGATTTTTAGGGCACAATAAAGCTCAAACCGTACCTTCTTAATTAAACCATGTTGTACACATGTTATAGCTGGAACAAAGCATAAAAATTTTGATTGTCTTTAATACAATGGACAATCATTATAGTCTTAGAATAATGGTAACGAAACTCTTATCGTTAAATTACACAGAAATGTATGCGAACAGATGACCCTAAAATCTAAAATTGATTTCACATTTTCTGAAAAGCGCAGGTTGTGACTTTTCAAGGTTTATTACATATAAAAGCAGTCTATATTTATTAGTTGGGTTTAATATAGCGAAACGAAAGGCATTATTAGTTGTAGTTTGGTCTGAGGTTGTGCATTCTTTTTCTAAGGCTCTCTTTAAAGCTCTTATTCTGCATTGACTTAGCTGGAACATGAATTTCGAAAAGATCAAATCATAGGCTTTGTTCTTACAGTAAACAGGTCCATGAAGGAAGTTAATTAAATATATATTATAAATTTTGTTGATTCATTTAAGTTACTGAAATCATAGCTTATTCTGAGAACTATGAACATTTGATTTATATCTTTTAATGCTGGTACTTTCTAATGAAATATGAAAAGTCATCAAGCTCAAAAGTAAATTAGGAGCAGAGCAAACACAGCCTTCTAAAAGTATAAGAGATGGGGTCAGGCGCCTTGAAAGTGTTAACATCCCCTGTCGATAGCCACATTGTGATCATTGTCATGAGCGGTCAAATGAAAAAAAGCCATAAACGATTCAGTGAAAAAATAATGGCCTAATAATTTGTATGAAAAACATCAGTCAACATTCGACGATAGATTGTATTTGCTGACAAGGCCATTGTATCGACCATTGAATTTGCGAAATGTTGACTTAGAAAAGATTGTTGGTATCCCTGTATCATCAGCTTATTTGTCAATAGCTTGTCTCCTTTTAGAAATTGTTCTAATGAAGATCATGCTCTAGCGTATCGAATTAACTAGGAGGTGACATGCAGGTGATAATGGTATATTGCTGTATAAATCAGGTAAGTTGACGATAGAAAAGTTGGAATTTATGACATTTATCTAAAGTTTTGTTGTAAGGTAACTATTAACGTATTTTTCTAGTAATATACCCAGATATGACACAGATGTATCTGACTCGGTGATGTCTTTTATGTCGAGTCAAAGGGATATATCAAATCAGTGTAGGAATGAAAATGAATGCTAATTGATAAAACATTGGCGATTTATATAAATGTTAAATTGAAGGCCACAGCAAGAGCCTTCTTTTCAGATCAGTGTTTGCTCTGCTCCAGTTTGTATTGTTTTAATGGATTTTTAAAATCGATTATTTTCGTTATCTTCATATTTCATGTAAAATTCTCGAGAGGGACGTTAAACAACATACAAACAAACAAAAACATATTTCAAGTAAAAGTTTTTGAATAAATTCTGCTTCATATGAATACAAATATTGGTTTGCTAATAATGGGCACAATTAGTAACCATAGAATGCCAACAGATTGTAGGAAGACTTGTCCTCCTAGAACTTCATAGATAGTGTTAATCAGAAACTCAGGCATCTTTATATTATCAACTTCAGAGTACTTGGGTGTACAATTAGGATGTTTTTAAACAAAATAATTTTGAAAAATGTCATTTGAGCTCGAATACTGTTCGTTATCTCCACATATTTCTCAATGACAAGGTAAGTATATTTACGAGTTCCATTTTTCTTGAACCATTTTTCTTAAAAAAGCAGCTGTCTGCGGTGTCAAAAAGTCCGGACTTTAAGTTATTGTGGGGAATAATCCAAAAGACAGACCTCTTTTCTCCAAAGTAGCCTACTAACCCACAATTCATTTGAAATTCCATCTGTAAATATGTATGACTATGATAACAACTATGTCAACAATATTTCACTTTGATTACACATATTTATTTTTGTCTCAAATTTGACCTCTGTTCTCAACACATTGGTTTTAAAGAGATATTTCCTATTTATTCCTACTTTAAAGGTTGGTCCACCCTATCATCGAGGGGTTTTGATGGAAACAGCTCATTGCAGGAATATGAAGCCCACTTTAATGTGTGTGTATACGTCCAAAGCTTGAGGAAACTATCAGAAGATTTACTTCGTCTATCCAACGACCATGGTATTTCAGCAATAGCGGTTTTGTTGCTAATGTAAATTATGAAATTTTTTTTTTTTAAATATTCATTCAGATATGAACAATAAGAATCACAAAGGATTGTAATCATATATAACATTAGAAGTGCCTCAATATAAACATAAACAGACTATAAAAAAATGGACTTAATAATACATATTACAATTATTTGATATATTTTACAGAGTTTAATTATCTTCATGCACAAAGATGATATTTAATCTACACTACAAGAATATCTTGAATTATTATAAATTGATAAATCATGACCCGTCTGTTATACGAAAAGTTTAACAAAAATATTTCCTACTTATTCCTATATTTTGACTCCTGTCGTTGCCCATTGATTAGGACACAGATATTGTTACAAAGTTTGTTTAGGTTAAGTTGTAACTTCTTTGGCCGAAAAATACATTAAAAAGCTTTAAATCTGAATAGTTTCTTTTCAAAGTTTTGAAGCAGGTGATAAATAATCATATTAATCCAAAAATTATAAAATTGTTGAAGATGTCCCTATTCTTAATGAACAAAATCATACCCAATGAATAAATGTAATTGCGATGCAAGAAATTTTTCGTAATCATAACTAGTTCACAAAATTTCTTTGTTATGAATCTTAACTCATTTTTTTTCACTATTTTGAGTTCATGTGTTGTGATAGGATGTATTTTATAATCTGTGCCCTTTAAATGCCCCAAAAGATAAAAGTCTTGGCGGGTTAACTTAAGTGAAAGTGGAGGCCAAATAATTTTGGGATTTGGAAGAGAAGAATAGTTCTCCAAATATGTGTTTCAACCAGTCTAATGTGTAAGATTCAAATCATATTTCAGCATCCAATAAACACTTGACTTCTCATTTTTGAGTCGCATTCGTTTACAAGGTCAGTTATTTTACTTAAGGATTTCATGCGAATCCCTGAATCAACGTCTCTAACATTCTCAATGTTTTCATGTCTTTTATTGTCTTCGTTCTTTCAATTTTTCCTTTTCTTTTATCATTTATAATTACGTTCCATTATATTCAAATTTTTTAACAATTTTGTACAACTTCAACTTTTTATTAAGTCCTTCGCATTCTAAATACCTATCTACTTGTATATTGCCCTAAAGTAATCACAGGAATTAGCAACATGCTTTGATAAAACAGGGTCAAAACTTCTGATGATTGCTCTTTATAATTAGTAAATTCCACATTCAAAATGAAATGACCTGTTTTTCAATGATGTCAAATATGACGTCATAATTCATTTAAATGATAATTATTTCCCAAATTTTTGTTAACAATAAAATCTTGAGCCTATTTACTATAATATTAAATAAAACTTTTATATATTTCTGTTTGCATATCAATAAAGTGAGGAATGCAAATGGTTGCATGTTTTCTGAAACACCCTGTATATTGACCATACTAATTTGATGTCTGAGTACTCACTCTACCCCTTCGTGGTCACAGGGGCAATACTTTAAACAAACTTGAGCAATGCCGAAATGCAATCAAAATTAGAAATGTAATTTTTCTAATAAACAAATCAATATAGACATCATTTTTTTATTAAAATTATGATGAATACATGAAACATTATGAATGCATGATAAATTACACGCATAGAAGTCTGAAAAATTATATGCTTATATGCTCAGTAAACTGAACTTAATTTACAAGATACAAAAACAGAACCCTTCATAAATCCAACAGGAAGATCTTTTCTTTTTCATCAAAGCAGAAATTTAATAATGTTCTGACTAAAGAACAAGTACATGGGGATAAATCTATATCATCTGACAATTTTTTTTCTTATATTGTACAGTGTATTTGAAAATAACAGGATACATTTTCTTTTCCTTGTGCGCTCGTGTATGTGTTTCGGTATTTGTTATTCCTTGTAGAATTAAACATGCTTTGACTTACAATGTTCAAATTTTTAAGTGTCAGATTAGGAAACAAAGAATCAAATGGTTCTGATAGACTTTGTTGTTGTCATGTATATTGATAAATGTTTGATGTCGATGATAAATAATGTTAATTTCTTTTAAATGCTAAGAGGATATCATTTGCGGAAATGAAAGATGATATAAAAAATCCTTTCTGAATTTTATTACATGTTCAAATATAAATGAGCCTTTTCTGTTGGATTACCAGCAGATATGAATTAATTTACCTTAAAAATAATTTACTTCCTAATCATGTTCATCTGATCTTTTATCACTGGAATGTATGGATTTTTACAGCATTACAATACTATAGAACGCTTTGCTACTTTTCCAAGAGCTTTAGTAGATGAATTCGTTGATATTCCGTAAATTCCTTGTCAATACTAAGTACACAGTTATTTGCTGAGAGCTCTCGCAAAGTTGGATGACTTTGTATTGAGGTTAATTTGTCCGAATAAAGCTTTCCTTTCTCTAAATTTCTAGATTCTGAGTGCAGTCTGTAAATCACAACTGGTGTACCTGTTGTTATCAAAAAGTAAGAGAACGCATTCAAACCGAGGTATTATGAATCTGCATTAAATGTGAATATTGCAAAAATATTGCATATTATTATGAACGATTTTCCATACAAAATTTCATTAAAAATAAATATCAAAAAGCATTATTGAGCAAACTATTAATGCATGGCAAACAATAATTTGGCCATGAAAAGTTCAGTAATGGATTGAGGTACCTCCAATACGTCTTACGGTTTCCACTGTTTCCCTCTTGATCTGTTGAGTCTGTTTCGGCCTCCAAAATGATATTCCGATCGTTAAAATCCACAAAGAGGAAAACAACCTAATTAGGGTTAAAGTTTTAGTTTAAGTTTTAACTTTAATGTTCAGTTTTAAGTTTTTAACGTTAATGATACTTTGTTTTATTTTTTTCAAAGATAATGATATCTCGATGCTTCTACCTTAAAGTGGATTTTTGATACGTCTTGAGAACTGTGAACGATGATATAATGATAATCACCAAGAAAGAGGTCTGCCAGTCTTCTGTGAGCTTCATAAGAAAAGGGATTAAAACTGATTACAGCTGGTTTCCTTTCTAACTGGATGGCCTTGCCTTGATCAGGCGTAACACCAACACCTGTATTTCTCTGAATTAGGATACAAGAATGAAAATTTAAAATAAAATTCATAAATTAATCTAAACCGCTTTGTAGCCCAAAGGACACAAATGGCGGACAACAATGTATAGGTTTGTTACATTTTATGAACATTACATGTCTTTATTTTGATAATATTAAAGAATACATTACATTGCTGCCTTCTTTTATCATAGTGGTGATCTTGATCAGCAAAATAAGAATTATGAACACGAAAATAATATCCACTAAAACAGAATTTAAAAAAAGAAAAGAAAAGCATTTGAATAGCATATACGCAGAGAAATACAACACTATTGTTGTAGTCTTGATCTAACATTGTACGAATTTATTCGATATATATATATATATATATATATATATATATATATATATATATATATATATATATATATATATATATATATATATATATATATATATATATACATGAATTGATTCTCTATTGCTTCAAAATTATTCAGCATTGCATTATCTGTTTTAATGGGATGCGTAGGAACTCGTTCTTTGAAATAAGATAATAATCATAGAATTCGCTACATCACTATCACATTTGACAACTAGATTTTTTCCCTTACCCCAGTATGATGTGATTTCTATTTTTTTCATATAGTTGATGTTCTCTTTGCTTGACTTTTCAAGTCTCTCATCTGTCTGTCCTTGTTCTTTTATCTCCATCTAGTTTCGGACATTTTTTTCTGTAGCTCTTTATACTTTCCTTCAATATCCATGTGTTCTTGGGAAAGAATGTTTAATTTGTTTTCTAAAGTGGAATAGCTTTCTGTATTTTTACCCATAAGCGTCTGCAGCCTAGAGTTACAATTCTGAAGATCAGCCTCCAGTGAAACAATTCTCTTATCGTTGTTTGCTATTTGTATCGCCATATCATTTTCCTTTTTATATAAGGTATCATTTAATTGCTTAACATTTTCCTTGATTTCTTTAATTGCATTATTATTCCTAATTATCTCCGCACCAGATTTGGTTGAGTATGACTGAAGGTTCTCTATTCTTTCAAACATTGATTGACGATCAGTTCCAATCGATGTTAAATTATCTTGTATATGACCTAAAGTTAATTTTAGCTTATCTATATCTGAAGATATTTCAATCAAATTCTTGGCATATTCAAGAGATATTATTTGCTCATTATTTTTTCTTACATCCTCGTTTGTCATATACGAATTATAGTACCACATGAATACTGACGCAAGAACCGCCGGTAAAATTATATATACCAGAAGACTCAGTGTACAATTTTTAATGAATCCCGGTGCATCTTTTCTATCCAACTGAAACATCTTTCAAATTTCTGAAACGAAGACACAATTGTAAATGTGTTAAAATATTTGTAATTAGCATTGCTGGAGTTTAATTACATTTTTCATTATTTAAAGAAATCCACATTTAATATATAACCTTTCACTACGAATGAAGTTTGTTACAAATCGTATCATTTCTCACTCTCCGTTCCACCGTGGAAAAACATTGGTATATTTTGCGTTAGATAAATTACACGGAGTAAAACGGTGTATTTGACGTACAAGAAAAGGCAAACTTGCATAAATTCTATAAGAAGATGGTAAGTATAATAGTTAGGATGGAGGCGATGGGTAGATGATCCTTACTCACCCTCTTCCTCTGTAGTTAACATGAGGTCGACATTGACTTCAACAAATTAAGAGAAGATGGACTGAAGTTTGTATATTTTATTTATTTTTTTTTCATACAAATCATGCTGCAAGTACACAATGGTATAATTCTATACTTTTATTCATAATCCACGATGAAACATTCGAACAAGGCTACATTTCTATATACATGTATAGTTATTGAAAAGCACGTCAGTATGAAAATTTTTAAAAATACTTACGAGATTTGGCTTTCAACAAAATTAATATAAAAATGTTATATACATATATATATATATATATATATATATATATATATATATATATATATATATATATATATATATATATATATATATATATATATATATATATATATGTATGTATGTATGTATATGTATATGTATATATATAGCTTGAATCCTGGTCTTCGTGTTTTTCGGGATATGCACGTGATCGCTCGTACAATAGCTATATTTCTAAACCCAGGATGACTAAGAGGAAACATTTCCTTTTCATAATAGCTTGGAGAAGTTGTTTTAAAGCCTCGACTCTGGTTCGTTGCAATCATTCTGCATACACATTTTGATAACATGAGAAGCAATATTAAACGATTAAACTGTGATTTTATTATGATAACAAATAAAAAATAACACAATGAAAATGTACATGTATCTGCAACAGTGAAAATAATATTCATTATGGAATGTTTAAAAAGCATAATAAAAATAAATGGCAAAAACAATCTTCGATCAAACACATGTAACTAGAATGTTATTTTTCCTACCTTAATTTCGATAAAAATCCAACTTATGGATACAGAACAATATTCATTAATTCATTAAGTTTTCAAATCTTATAATCAATTCTGATATTTTCCCTGCTATTAATTAATTAGAACACTAAAGAAGAAATTTAAAGAAAACGAACGGTGATCAAGTTCAGAATTTAAAAAAAAACAATTTAAAATAAGAGCAGAACAAACACGGATCTCTTGAAACACAGAGTAGCGGAATTAAACATCAAAGAGATGTTAGCACCTCCTCGGCGATCAGTAACTCCAGCCATGAGCCCTTCGCATTTCAGTATCCATTTACTCCTTCATGTATAATTTGATTTAAGAGGTCACTTGTTAATATAAACCTTTTTACATACATTGAACATAAAATTAGCCTAGAAGAAGAAACTAAGGTAAAATGTACATTATTTTGATTAAAATCAAACTGCTATTGGAAACGGAAGATGAAATATGTATTATAATAACGATTCTAATAAAATGAGTCAGTTGCAATGAAAAGGGGCAAATTAGAAAAATCAATGAAGCGGAGCGAAATGCAAACTTGATCTGTAACTCATCAAGATACACTCACATACCAAACATCAGCTCAATATCTGCAAGCGTTTAGAAAAAAAGTGCGGAAAACCAAGTAGGACAGACTGACAGACAGACAGAGGGACGGGCAGACAGAGGGAAGGACAGACAGACGGACGGACAGACAGAGGGACAGACAGACGGACGGACAGACTCAGAAGAAACCTATAGTTCCCTACCGGTGAAACCGGAGGGGACTAATAACAAAGTCAGAACGACCAAAACAAGTGAAATAACTACGATGATGGTAAACTGCTGTCTATTTGTGTTCTGTAATGCAGCCCACAGCGTGTGCAACCATTCCACTGTATTCTGCCATGTTATTCCAACCTCCTTATGAATGTCAACATTCTCCAGTACTGGATCTAGAACCTTATGGTGAGAAAATATTCCACAGTATTACCAATTATATTAATGTAATTATTTAGTGTATCCTAAAATAAGAATAGCTAAAACCGGAAACTTTGCTGTTGAAAAGCAATAGCTTCAACTAACCTTCCTCGGTTTCATTACATTGTCTTCCATTTTAAATATTTCAAATACCCTATAGCGGATTTCTTAAGCGGGTGTAAAATTTGGCGTTTTGCTTGCTCAAAGGTATGCCATAATTTTGGAGGACACACAGTTCCATGACGTTGTAAAATAGAAAAAGTTCATTTTAAAGATAAGTTTTCAGTACGATTAATATAAGTTTAAAATACCGATTTCACCAAGAGTTTAAGTAAAGACCAACACCAGATGAAAGATACATTGTTTAACAACGGATATCAAACTTATGTTTCTTGTATTCTGCACTTATATGCAAGGGTGCTAAAATAAGCCAAAGTCAGCACTCAGCTAATAATTCTCTCTCTATGGCATTTCATGCACAACTACACTTTGTAATAATTTAGTGTAAGGTTCATTAAAATTCGATTGAACCATCTGCGAAATGTCCTGTGGATAAAATAGCTAAAACAATAATAATGTCACCTGACTTTGTTCGGGGTGATATAATGATTTGTATTTAATCCAGGGATACGGGATGAAAATCTAGTCATTGCAATGCAGGTGCCAATAGTTTTTTTTCAGACGTCCCTGACTATCATTACCGAAGGGTGAACATCTAATGAAGTGCCTAATTTATTGTCACCAGACTATTATGAAGGGCTTAAGGATTTGTGTTTAAGAATTTCTTGGAAAGTCGGGTACTGTTTCTTCCATGTTACATTATCATCAATGATTCTCATAAACATTAATTCCTCTAAACAATTTAAAGAACTGCATGAAATATGGAGATAACGAACATTATTCAAATGAGGAGCAGAGCAAACACGGACCTTCAAAAACATTAGAGGTGGGGTCAGGTACCATGGAGGACTGACCATCCCCTGCCGACCGGTCACACCCGCCGTGTGCTCCTTGTCATGATCGGGAAAACGGAAAAATCCATAGACAATTCAGTGTGTAAATAATGGCCTAACAATTAATATGAAAAACGCCAGTCATCATTTGACTTAATAGGTTGTATTTGCTGACAAGGTCATTGTATCAGCCATAAAACTTGCGAAATGAGGACTTCAAACGAGACTGTTGATATCCATGTTTCATCAACTTGTTTGTCAATAGTTTGCCTCGTTTAAGAAAAGAACATGCTCTTGCGTATTGAATCAACTGGAAGACAAAATCCCCATATGCAGGTGATAAGGGTATATTGCTACATAAGTTAGGGAAGCTGACGATTGACTATATAATTTGTTAAATAGTTTATGGATTAGAAATTATAGGATGTAAAATAGAAATATCTATACTCAACCTGTTTCAAGAATTTCAGCATAGGAACGTCTAACTCTGGATTGTTCTTCGCTGTCCCTGATCGAATTTCTTCTATATTATCATCACAGTAATTCGTGCAAAGAAAATAATGTAAATGAGACAGCCCGAGCGTTGTTTTGAACTTAGTCTCAAACTGATCAAAATCTTCTTCATTTTCGGTCCTTCTATCTTTGTTTGTCAATACACCAAATAGTGGAATATCTGAAAAAGTATGAAAAAATTTATTTCTGTTCATGTTTTGAGTACGAAATATCGAAAGTCAGCTGAGTATCGAAAATACACAGTACAGAGATGATCATTGTTTTAGAGACAAAAGAAGACCATCTTAAATGCAATGTGTCTAACTAATAAACACCCACAACTGCTGTCTAAGGTCAGTAGGGCGCTAATTCATGTATAAAGTATCACCTCTTTTTCTCCACTGTACTGAAGATACAGCTTTCATGAGTTGTGTCGGTAAATTAGGATTTGTTGCTGAAGCAATGAAAATTATCCTGTCGATCTTCTTACTTTCTGGGGTAACTGGATACTTCGCATCAGTGTACATCCGTCCATACTTTCTGTAATGAAGACATAATTCATGAAAACTAATACATGATAAATATAATATATACCTTTAAAAGGTCAGGATATCCGCTCCTCATCCATGAAAGATAACTCTTTAAATTATTTTTTAATTTAAAATGTGTCAAATGAAATTTGAAATCGAAATCTTTTTATGCAAGAATATTCATTTCATGCATCTTAAAGGGTTTTTATCACGTCTCAAAATTTTTTGATAGGACAAAGTTTACATGCTATTAAAATCATATATTTAAAAATCTTTGCTAGAAAATTAATATTTTTGATGTTTCAGCGATTCAAAGTTTGAATTTCTCAATATGCATATTTTGATCGCCGATGTTACGCGCCATTGCTCTGACGTCATAGGTGTCAATCCTGGTCAAGCGAAGTACTTATT
Organism: Saccostrea echinata; assembly: GCF_033153115.1. Taxonomy (NCBI): domain Eukaryota; kingdom Metazoa; phylum Mollusca; class Bivalvia; order Ostreida; family Ostreidae; genus Saccostrea; species Saccostrea echinata. The sequence goes on from NW_026889763.1 coordinate 20,445,508, forward strand.
GTGTATACAAAACGGCTCATTTGTTTTGTCTATTAAACCTGTAAGAAAATAATTAAGTGATAATTTTATAATTGACAGCTAGTAAGGTATAATTTATGCTTTATGATGCACAAATGTGCACAAGAAAAGTTTAAGGAAGAATTTTTTTCCACATTTCCTGGACTTGGTCGAGAGATGAAAGGGGGGCCTTTTTCTGCAAATGCGATGGCGTTTATCTCCATTCAGAACAATCGTTTATGCCCGATCGATCACGATTTTTTTTTCTGTCTTATAAAATATTTTAAGGAAAGATACCTTAAAATATATTAAATGACAAACACACATTTTTTAAAAGTCGCACAGAATCTAGTAGGAATGTTGTGAACTTCGTAATGGCGTATGGCGCCATTGAAGAAGTGTCATTTCTAGTACATGATATTCACTGCTATAACGGATAGAAGACATACAGGATTTGTTTATATATAATAAATTAAAATAACAATGAAGGAGAATTTAAAATTCCCATATTTATAAATGTTTACGAAGTTAAACTTTAGTAATTCGTTCTATTTAGTTGAAGTCCCGAGTTGTCAACGGCTTCGTCTTCGGTCACCTCTCTCCAATTGTCGGCATATTTTCTGGTTATTTCTTTCTGCTAGACGTTCATACATAAAAGATTGACCGTCCATATCCAAAGAAATATAGCCGATGTCAAAATTTCAACCGGCCATATTGTGTATTCTATTTATTTAGCGTAAAAATCTATTCAATATATTTTTTCTTACGATAAGCCTTACGAGTTCTGTTGACCATTGACACCTATGACGTTTCAGTACCACGTGACCCCTATCTAATTAGTGGTGATTTTTAATTCAAGGACCCTATATTACGGGCGTTTTATCGTCTTATTACGGCCGTTTTCAACATTATTTCATAATTAAACGATAATTATATGTTTCAAGAATATAATAGTGTTTCATTTTTAAGAAATTTAGATACGTGATAAAAACCCTTTAATATGATTCAACGTTCTTTGAAGTCTCAGAAACGGTTTTGCAAAACGTAGACGTTGTACACCATAAAAACACATCTTAAGACAAATTGAATTTTCTTTAATCTAGCCTTAGTTACCAATACTGTGAACATGATATGGAATTAAATGTGATATGTAATGTCTTGCAATGATTGCACAAGCTTTTTACGTTATGTATTATATTAATTAAACCAAATAAAAGATCTAAAATACCGTGTAAGTATAAAAAAAATTATTTTTTCTGAATCCCAAAGTATCTATAGTTTGCATCCTATGATATACTTGTTGATCAGTTTGCAATTAGTATATGTGTATAGTGTTTTTGCTTTTATTCACGAATCTTGAAAATATGTTAGAAATTTGATAATGTTCGCTATGTAATATCATTAACTTTAATGATGAACTTTGAAGAATTTCCATTGGTAAATACATATTACTTTGTGAATTCAAATACATATTTGTGAGCATTTTCAATTATTTAACTGCTGAGTTTCATATTAATCTGAGGATCGGACTACCTTAGTGCAAGAATTTAAAACGGCAAAGCAAGTGCTTTGATGCATAACAAAAAATCACCTGATATCTTCTGCAACCTTAAAGAGTGGTATGTTATATGGAATTCTCCCATAGAATATGAGATTTAGAAGCTCATGTGTCATTTCATCATCAGTATCTTCAAATCCTGCTATATCCAAGAAGTTTGGAAAATTATATTCCAGGGTGTTATCGTCGACAATGCTTGCATACTTTGTCACAGGTAGCCTACACCGCAGAACAAGCAAGACACAATTATACAAAACTTGAATTTCATCACGTGAATATATATTATCAAAGTTTGTCCATTGATAATAAATTAAAAAATATATATTTTTAAAAAAGATTAGCCCCTCAGACATGAGCTCTTGGGATATATTTTTCACTGGTAAAGGGCAAATAGCTTACTCCCATCATGAGTAATATTTGCTTGCTTAATGTCCAGAAATATTTTCAAGGATAGACTCATAATAAATTTTCAAAACATGACCACTGATTCCAATCCTAGGGGATGAACTCTGGGCTCAGGGTCAAAAATTTAAATTCTTGGTAGAATTCTACCTGATTATTATTAAAATCAAACAAACTACATATGAATAAAGATGATAATTTTAAATATGACTATGAGTAAAGAAGGTTTTTACACATTTGACATTTCAAAGACATGATTTGGCTGTAGTTTTGTTCACCATCAAAAGATGTTTGAGATGCGTTTTCTGTTGAAAGAAAAATTCTCACTAATTTGACATAATTGTAGTTTCAAGTATAGGAATTCATGAGAGAACTGCTATATATGTAATTGACCGTGATGACTTATTTTAGGAAACTTTTAACTTCTTATTGTTAAAACTTAAACAAGAATTAGAAGTTTGTTTGACTAGCTAATTTTACAAGTTTACTATAGTGATTACTCAAGTTAATTCGTATTATCCGAGCTGCTTATTTACTTTTTAATAGACGTATGATTTATAATTTGAAACGCCATTTATCTACATATTGATAAGGACTCCTACACAGCAATATTCTGGGCTTCAAAATTAGCGATGGTACATATACCATAATTATTCCTCTGTCATTAAAAGTCACATAGATTTAAACTGAGTAGATATTTTAGAGAGATATGCTTCATATCTGTTACAAAATGTGAATTGAAATTTGTACTCCCGGATATGAATGAAGAAAAATATTTACTCTTTACTTCAACAAAACTCTTTGATCTTGGGTTTTAGAGAAAACAAAATTCTGCGTAGCATACATGTATGTAGAAGAGGACAGAATCAAACCCAAAATCATTTTTCACATATATATATCTAAATTACATTTGGTGAATTCTAAAGATTTTCAAAATACCCGTTCAATAAAGCTAGTATTAGGGAATTCACTCCCTTCTTGGTCATGAACATGACTTTGTAAATGCTAGAATGTAACAGCTGGAGATGAAATATGAAGATAACGACCAGTAATCAATCCAATAGTCTATTATAAAAAAATACAAATTTAGAGCAGAACAAACTCGAACCTCTATAACGCATCACCGATGGGATCAGGTGCCATGGAGGAGCTCTAACTATAAGCACATTTGCAGACTAAATATCGCCGATAACTATTATCTAATGCATTTCATTTTACAAATGTACTGAGTAATTGATTGAATTACGATTACATATTCTGATTAAAAAAAAGATCAAAATATCCTAACAAGACTGAAATCCACGCAAATGCACAATCAAAACCTGATGTATTTTACACACTGCAAAAGGCAACTAAAGTACACCTAAAAATTTACTTTGTACTGTATACCACTTAGGTTAAATTGTCAGAAAGCTCTTCGAAGTTAATAACGTGTAAGATGTAAAGCAGAATCAAAATCCAGAATGCAGAAGACAAAACATTCAAAATTGCTGGTTGTGCTTTGTATCTTGATATGCTAGAATACTTGCTCTAGCTGATCATAATTTAATTAAAAATTTAAAAGAAGAATTGTAAAAGTAATTGCCATTGTAGACGATAAGTGATTGGTTTTCCAGTTCCACCAGAATCTCCTGTCCTGGCCCACTCTCTGTATTCTCCAGTTATGCTGGTGATCATTGTGTTGAGGAAGGAAGATTTTCCTACTCCGGGTGCCCCAATTACAGCTACTGTCAATGGTGTCTCTTTCCTTCTTCCGATGCGATTTTTTAACGCTTCAAGGGCCGCTTGCTTTTGTTCCTCTGCATTCGACATAAGTTCTCTTGTGTACTATTGTAAAGACCAACTTAAAATTAATTTGGATAGTTCGTTCCATGACGATAAGCAAAATATAAAAAAAGATAGTTGTATTTCATTTGTCCTGAAAAAAACTTATTTAATTAAACAAAACTTTTAACAAAAATGAAATACTTACATCATCACCTGTCGTCTCTATAAATGATGTACTTGAAAAATTGGTTTCCTGAAAATGTTAAGAGTGATGTATATCTTGATTCTTTTTTAAAACTATTCAAGGGGTGTTCTCAAATAGATAAAAAAATATTCAAAGTTAACTTACAACGATATCGGTGTTTACTTCTGCGGCCATTCTACATGAACAAGTTTTCTTCTGAGAAAACCGGAAAAGAAGTAGTTAGTATATTTTTTACTGATATGCGTGTGAAAAGTTTAATAACAAGTCAAACAGAAAACATTTCGTTCACGGTATTATATATTCTGGAATCGATTTGTTTGTGCATCTATATTTAAGTGTAGACTGAAAATGTTGTTTCATAGTGCACTAAAACATATTTATCCTTTCTGAAGTTCAATGATCAAGCTCGTATAGAAATAAAGTGGCACATATTACTTTCTTTGTTTTATGGCATCAACAAGAAGCACGATCAAATATGGATTCTCAAAAACTCCAAAGAACTGTTACAACATTTAGTATCAACTAATATTTTTTTTCTAAATCAGTTACATCAAAACATAAGACTTTTCTACACTTGATACAAAATTTATCAATAACTTTTGATATCATAAACAATTGCTCATTCAAAAAATTTTCTTATCTTGTGATTGGTCATCTACAAAACTAAATTCTCAAAATTCATTCTTCACACAATATCTCTGAAGTTGATATTAAAAAGAAGCTGGAGTTCCTCATTGACATCATATTTGTAGTTTTGGCAGACCAGTTCTTCCAACAAACTGTTACTAGAGAATGACATTACTGGCAAACTAACGAATAAACTTTATGACAAACGCGTTGACATAAACTTTTCTGTTATCAATTTCCCTGATTAATGTAGCAAATTACCATAATAATTTGCATATATGGCATTTAATTTTTCAGGTTGAATCTATACATAAGAGCATGTTAGCGAATGATCAATTTCCAAACCAAGGCAGGCGACTGATAAAGAATTTGATGCAACAAGGGTATGAATAATTTCGTTTAAAGCGAACATTTCACAAATTCTATGTCGATAAAATAACTTCGTTTGTGATTAGGAAATATGTTGACTGTCGTTTTTAGGCCATTATTTTCACGCTGATTTGACTCTGGATTACTCTGCCTGACAAATGGCTCATGTGTGTTGTCGGTCCACTAGGGATGCTTTCTTATCCATGGCTACTTATATCATATATCCATGTTCTGGCGTCTTTGTTTGCTCTTCTCTCAATTTGTAATGTTCAATTGGTTTATAGAGCATAATTACTGATCGCTGTCTTCACATTTAATCTTTATCTGTGCAATATTTTTTTCATCTGCAGCAAAAACATCCCTCATTTTCATTTTGAAAAAAAACAACTAATTCCTACCTGAATATTATGCAGTTTTGTACAAAAAGGGTTTATGATGAATATATATATGTAACTCTCGATATCTCGAAGTCCGGGGGACCGAGGAAAAACTTCGAGAGATCAAGAGTTCGAGTTTTCAAGAGTCCGGAATTTTCCAGGTTTGTTGACAGGTTTTAAAATTAGTCTTACCGGATGTAATGATTTTCATGCAGTGCTAACCTTTACACGTGCTTTTTATAAAACAACGATATATTTTCGTAATTCAGATGTATATTTCATTAAACTGAGTAAAGCAAAAAATGTACGTCGTCATTTCATGTATATTTATTTATTCTTTGTAATACGGACATCATACTACGCATTCGTTACATGAAAACGACATTTTACAGCGTCGTACATAGCTTTGACTATTCTAAAAATGATCGAATGCAGTTCTGTAAGTATTTGTCCAATAATAGTCGTCATATTGACATTGAGACTGTTTCTGCTTTTTTCATATTTCGTTTAATTTTGACACTGACTCGAAATAAAAATTAAATTAGTGTTTCGTCTTTTAATCAATTACTACTTTTCAATGACACTGCGTCTCTAAATTATCGTAAGACAGTTGATGATTATTATTTTAATAGCATATAGGCAAAATATGATTAATTATAAATCAATTATCACCTTGCAGCATAAGTGTCACCTGAATATACATCCCGTTCCTCGAGACCCGCGTCTCCTGCCTGGGGCCATTTAAATGTATAATCTTGTATACACATAGCCACTTCGAGGTATCGAGGGGAAATTCTAATAGAATATATATAGCGGGACTGCATTTTGACTTCGAGGGATCAAGGGTTTCGAGAGATCAAGAGTTCGAGAAATCAAGAGTAAATTTGCTTAGTTATATAGTGGAAAAATTCGGGACCGGAGACTCACTTCGAGCGATCAAGAACTTCGAGAGATCGAAGTTCGAGCCATCAAGAGTTACCTATATATATATATATATATATATATATATATATATATATATATATATGCAAGGTTTTGTCACCTACTCATTAGGTTAGCGTAAAATGTGTAAATTGAAAATGGAAGCTAAATAAACAAAAAAGCCTGGTAAAAAGAGCAATCAATATGAAACAATGGCAAAACAATTGTATCACATTTCATCCAACAACATATTTGCAAACAATGTCACTGCAACGACCACTTCATTCGCCAAATGTTGACTTGTATTTCCTTCATTATCAATGTCATAAAAATCGATTGACAGCTGGAGATGTTATTGCGTATTCAATTTATTCGGAGCCATGAACACTTAATGTAGGCCATAGTGGTATATTGCTACATAAATAAGAGAAGCTGAGGGATAACCGAAAAATTATTTACCACGCGTACAAACCAGATGAAATATTAAAGTTCATAACATTATATAAAATTATATTAAATGGAATTCAGCCAGCTTTATTTTCTTCTCAAATACTTTTCAGTAAAACATTAAAGGTATACCTCGATTTGAAAATCAACTTGAAAAATATTTGATGACGGTTTATATTTTACACATAAATTTGCAGGTATTCTTCTTTAGATTTAGAACAATGATGAAACGTATTTCCTACTGGTGAACAAATATGAAGTTCATAAACAATATGCAAGAAGTAAATAATGCTTAATGTGGATTTAGGAATTGAGTGTCAATGGTTTATTGCGTTTGTTAAATGATAACAGACTTACGAAGGAGAAATGGAGATATAGTTTACATGTAGAGAGGACTTATATAGGCAGTGCTTGCTGTACAATCCTATTAAATATGATTATGCATAATAAAATATTGTTTAAATTAAGAATGTATCTATGATGTGTCAGATGTTTCCAGGACATTCATGATACATGTTCACTTACACCAATACATAACAAACATAAACAATTTCTTTATTAAGGTCTTCCGTTTTCAACGGAAGACCTTCTACTGATTCTGATGATTAAGATTATTAAGGTCTACTGATTCTGATGATTAAGATTATTAAGGTCTTTCGTCACAACGGAAGACCTTCTACTGATTCTGATGGTTAAGATTATTATTCTTTTTTTTTCTTTGAGGCCTCATATCTCGCTCATTTCTCAACAGATTTTGCTCAAATTTGCAGGGTATATAGACGTTACAAAACTCAATCAGAATGCTGTCAAACGTCAAAAATCCACTTCCGCTTTTGGGTTATCTCCCTTTAAATGAAAATTTAGAAGGCTTCATTTCCAGATAAAGGCTCAGAGACTACAAAAGCTGGAGTAGAAATTCTACCGAATTTGAATAATAGAAGCTTTGAAGTTGTGCACATCTATTTTTGTTTTTTGATTTCTGTGTTCAAAATGGCGCTAGATAGGGGTCAAAAATTAGAACGCCTAAAAGCGCGAAAATTTACACATATTTTACTATGTATCTTTTAAACTAAAAATATTTTGTTAAGACATGTTGAATAAAAGTTGTGCACAATTTTAAGGTCTTTCATTTGGCACCTCCAAAAAAGGGCTGGTCTCTTAAATTAGGGATCTAGGGTCCTTGAAATTTTTCGTTTTGTAACTCAAAAACGGTAAATATTTCAATATAGCTTTCGCTAAAAAAAGTTGCTCTTTAACATATTATTGATCTCATGAACTTGTTATTTTGTACGAGTCTTTTTTAATAAATGAGCTAGAAGCTTGACCCATATACAGGTAACTAGTTTCATTAGACAAGAGAAGGTGAAATCTTTATGCGCATAACTGAAATAAACTTGCTATAAATGATAAACCTATCCAAAATAAATACTATTATTACTTTAAAATAAGTTTTTACGTGTTCTGTGGTTTCATTCCAAATTATTGAGTCACACATTTTCAATACGTCTCGGGGTTTGTTTTTGTTTATAATTACGTAACCGGCCATCCCCCGATCACGCGTGACCTAGATCCAGTGATCAGTGACCATACACTAAACATGCATTGCCGTTCTAAATCTATTCTGAAAACTCAACTATGTATGGATAACTGTTGTTTTTTTTTAATCATATCGGATCTTTCAAATTATTTCATCTTATCTTGGTCATGTTAGTGATATACTTATTAAATTATTGTGGCCGAAATTACAAGAGATCCATTGCGTGTGAACCAGCGACCTGCGTTCGTAAACAAAACATCTTTTCGTCGTTTAATGTTGAAACATACACTATATTAAATTTTTTTTAAAAAGTTGGCAAAAAATAAATCAGTCTTCAACTGCATTTAACTGCGTTTCACATATACCCGGGTTTTGTGTTTGTTTACAATTATGTAACCTAATTATGTAGCCGAGGAAGCAGCTATTAGTGCTCATACACAAAACATTGTCGTCTATATTCATTATACTGACGCAATGATTTACGGAAAATTATTTTTTAAATCATACCGGATCATTTAATTAAATCATTTATTCTTATCTTAATTTGATTTAATTCAAATCCAAAACATTTTATTAAGGACGTATAAAGGTCCCCGATTTCATGAATCCTAATCTTTAAACTGCATACATGTATTTAATAAACGATTTATTTCTCAATTATGTGTTATTATGTGTTTCATTTCGAAGATTCATTGCGTGTTGTTAATTCTGCAAATAATTCCAACTTGACACACAAGGTTTATAGACAAAGAATTCAAAAGAGATATATTTTGAAAACAATAAGACGCATTGCTAAACACTTTTACATTATTTTCTTTTTAAAATGGCTATCTTTATGATTACACCAACTCTGAACATGTTATGTGAAAAACTCTGTCGACTATAGTTTTGCAACTCCAGCATATGACAAGTACATGTGCTTTTATTAAACATCCAATTTTCCATTAATGCCCACAAAATCTACCTAGCTTAAGATCGATAATATACCGCCCGACAATCATACAAAAATAAAACAATAGCTGCTGATTTGACTGACAGGCCGGCAACCTGTGCTACCTGATACTGTAGTCTGAGTTTGCTGCTTTGAAAGCAATTACACGTACCTGGTCACGCGTCAAACGCTTTCATGTACCGCTTGAAAAGTCGCTTTGTATACACTCTGGTAAAAACTTATACATTTGTTGGTAATTATATTTCACAAAATAATTGAGAGAAGAGAATTAAACCTTGAGTTCATTATTTTTATTTTCACTGCTATTTTGTACACTGTACTTGTACGCGATATGTCGTCCAAGATAACTGTACAGCTTTCCGAAGAAAAAAAACTGGCGGCTATTCGAGCCCCTTTCCGCCTTCAATGTCCTCTTCAAAACATACCTGTTTACAGAGAAAAGATCATAATATTCAATAAAATATTTCATATTATATGTAATTTGATTTTGTATGTATAAGTATCTGAAAGGCTGTATTGTGCTGAATTTTTTAAAATACACGTTTTATGTAATACATATTTTTTAGCATACGATAAAATATCTCCAACACTATAAGCTTAATTATTTCTAATGTCCAGAACTGTGTAACGTAAATGCCATGCATTTAAGAAGTATGTTAACTTTTTATAATTTAATTCCACTTGCACGCGCGGTTCAAAAGAAAAAATGTACAAGGAGTACATATACATGGACTTGAATATAACAAACTTATTAGCACACATCTAATGATGAAAATGAAAATAATTGATAATACACTTTTACAACTTCATTTCAATGATAAGTTATTCTAAAACTTTACTTCAAATGTCAGAAAGGCCAGCACAGCCAAACTACTCTTAATTGTATCTGTTTTAATTACAATGTCAATCACAATAACTTTTTTTTATTATCCAGTGTTTTTGCTTGTTCCAGATTTATTTATTTGTTATTATTAATATTATTTTCTTTGCTTTTTTTTTCCTTGCATATTTGTCTTTGTGCACTTCATTTGTTTACTTATTCTATTTTGTTTGTTTGTTTGCACTCTTTTATTTTTTCATTATATTGTATAGTGAGTATACATGCTAAGTAATAACTCTTGTGAATCTATTAATCTATCTCTCCTTTTTTTCCCATTTCTAGTTAACAAAAGAAATTAATGTAACTTATTATGAATTATTTCATCATGATTGTAAATCATTGTCAATTCTTAACATTTGTAACCTTGACCTTCTTGGAGAGGACTTATATAGGCCATACCTGATGTCCAATCCAATTATGTAAACTGACTTTACATAATAAAATACTGATTAAATTAAATTAATCACAATAACTCTTTTCTTTAGATCCCTTCATTTCTTATTTGTACATAGTTACATGAAATCCATGCACGGCGTTACACCTGTCAATCAAAATTGTAAACTTCTGGTGCCACGGAAGCATTTCCCCTGTGGTGTAAAATATTCTTTAGGTCAATTCTAATTTTACGCTTTTATAGATACAGTGTTATATTTCGAAACAACGTTTTAATTAATGCTGAAGATGCATGCTGTGAATTTATCAAACCTGCAGTCCTAATTGACGATCCGTTCTTACATGTATATTATAATTAATCAGAGAGTCCAGTATTTGTGACAAATTTTGATTGAGATTTCACTTTCCCTTTAGGATAAAATGATTGATTAAATAGATTATGCATATGAGATGGATACCTGTACTACATACAAATGAATACTTTTCACTTTGTAACAAGAATCTGTTATTGACGATTAAAAGTGAAGAGTTTAGGTAAAAGACTTTGACAAATGACAAGTTATTCCTTCTTAGTCACTATATAGCTTAAAGCTATATGGTCGTGCCCCCCCCCCCCCCCGCAATTATGTTTTTATTTTTTATTTATTTATTTATTTATTTATTTGGCTTAGATATCAAACAAATTTGTTTGTGCCCCGTCCCAGAAAAAAATGAAATTGCTTTCTACAGGCTTAAGTCAGAACAATATTTTCATAATGATAGTACCTTTATCAAAATGTTTCTACCCCTACGATTCGTAGTCGTGGTTTCGAATACCACCACGTCGCCCGTGTGGCATGAACTATATGCAATGCCGTAGCAAATAAATAGCTGATAACTTTTAGATTTAGTTTCATCTTTAATGAAGCTAAAAGCAGGCGACACATGCGTTCCTGGGAACACTCTAGTTCTGTAAGAAATCGGCAAAGATAATTAAGCAGAGATTTGTGATGAATAAAATGGGTTTTTAACCTTTTTATAACGCTGACTATATATACATGTATGGTCTGCGTTATAAAACATGATGTGATAGGGTAACGTAATGCACCTTGTACACGTACTCAAAGACGCCGACGTTTTTCAATATCGAAATTGGACATAAAACATATTTACAATAAAATTTGAAGCCAGCAATTTAAAAGTAATAAATTACAACTTTATGGAAACGAAATGAAAAAAAAAAAAAAAACATGTGTAAACTTGTCAAGTTGGAAACACTCAGGATGGGTATTGTTGGTATCATACAGACTGTGTCATGGCCTTGACTCAAGTTCAAGGTCACTATGAACAAGATGCTTTTACTGGATGCGTGGTCTGAAAGAACATGTGTTAACTTGTCAAGTCGGTAACACAGATAGGTTTGCGTCATAACCAGAGTGTGTCATGGCTTGACGCAAGGTCATCTGGACAAGTTCAAGGTCACGAAATAGAAAGTGTACATTATTTTATTGTCTTTCTACTGGCGAAGCATTGCAAGTTGATAGTCCCTTAAAAGATTATTTATCATCTTAGAATATGGCATGACCTTAACTCAAGGTCACTGCTCCAACGGAAGACCTATTCGTTGCTCTGCAACGAGCTCGGCTCTAGTTCTTATTATTCTTTTTTTTTTCCTAGACGCCAACTTTGAAGCTTCATATCTCCCTCATTTCTGAACGGATTTTGTTCAAATTTTCAGAGCTTTTAGACTTTACAAAACACCCTCAGAATACTGTAATACAATTCGGAAATGACCTTCTGTTCACGAGTTATTCCCCTTTGATTGAAATTTTTATGCCTCTGGTTTCCAGACAAAGGCTCTGAGACTGTAATAATTGGAGCACAAAACCCTTTGAAATTGAAAGGAAGAAGCATTGAAATTGTGCACATCGGTTTTTGTTTCTTGATTTTTGCATTAAAAATGGCGCTAGAGAGGGGTCAAAAGTTAGAACGCGGAAAAGAGCAAAAATTTTGCCATATTTTCCTTTATATCTTTAAAACTAAAAATATTTTGTTAAAACATGTAGAATAAAAGTTGTGCATAATAGCAAGAGCTTTCATTTGATATCATTTAAAAGGGGCTGGCCCCTAAAATTAGGGATCTAGAGCCCTTGAAATTTTTCGCTTGATAACTCAAAAACGGTAAATATTTTAAAGTTGTTCTTTAACACCTTATTGATCTCATACAAATGTTGTTTTGTTCGAGTATTGCGTAATATGTCGTAATATGTAGGTAAAAAGCAGGTCCCGTAAACAGGTAAGCGTTTTCATTCGGCAAGTAAATCAGAACTCTTCATGTGTATAACTTAAACAAACTATCAATAAATTATATACCCTACTGTATTTAATGCTAATTTTCTTCTAAATAAGGTTTTAAACGTGTTCTGTGGTTCACTCATAAATTATACTTTACAACTTTCTTTTCTTTTTTAATTTAGATTTAAAGGGAACACGTCTTCAAATAAAGGAAGGAATTAAATGTATCTATATAACTATATAAGTAATATTAAACTTTAAGCATCGAATAATGAATGATCATTGACTGTACGCATTTTACCAGTTTACGTTCTCCATGTTCACCTCGATGTATATAAAAATGTAACACAACCCGCGATCCCACGTTGCCGAGGTCACCAGTGTACCAGCCACCTGCGGTCATAAGCCATGTAAACAAAACAAACATCTGAGAAGACAGATCCATTGTGTAGAAACAACGATTAATGAAACATTATGTTTTTTTTTATTTATGTCGAATCTTTAAGATAACTTAATCTCATCTTTGATTTAATCTTAATTCCAAACACCAGTGCATAAAATCATTACGAATTTTAATCGCTTTCATCGACCTGGTCACTGTCGACACAACAATACGATTTAAAAAAAATATTTCTCTATCCCGTGTTATTGTATTCTATTTCAATTGTAATTGAAAAGGTGCTACGGCAAAGAATTGCAATTAGTGATGGAAATATTAAGTATAAATACTTGTGTAAAGTATAATTTTTACTATCAGTCTCTTGTTTCTTCATTTAATTTTTCATTTAATATTAAATAAACTATATAGTATTACGTAAAATAATACTTTTAAACATACAATAATTCACGCCTTCTTACAGCAGACATTTTACATTCCGCTCTGTCTCTGTGTTTAACTTTAAAATTTGTAACCCACTCGTCGTTCACACGTGGCCACAGAGATTAGCGAGCCGCGGTCATATCGGAGTTAAAATGCAATGTGTACTCATAGCGCGATTAATGGAAAATTGTGTTTGAAATCATTTCGAATCTTAAATATTATTTTAATTCACTCTATCTCACGCTTATTTTTATCATTATCTTATCCGCCTGTGCATTTATTCATTTTAAGTTTTATGCATTTTAATTGCCGACTTAACCACTAGGTTTGCAACAATTTATTTTTCTGTCTCATGTTTTAAACTGCATGTACACATGCATAATAATTGTAAGCGGAGGTGACGTTTTCAATTCTCGGGAAAATCGAAAATTAAATTAATCACTTCTGAGTTTGCATTATTTGCTACCAAACTTATAATTGTATTGTACAGAATGATATACTTATGCATTTCTTTTATTTCGTCGAATAAACAGAATATCCCAATACACGATTTTACGGATACATGCTTGTAAGTACATGCAGTTTTACATGGGAGAGCGCCCAAACTAAATACATCCTAAGCTTTCAGAATATATTCACGTGCTTGTGTACAAAGCAAACGGGTAATTCATAGATAAGGAAAAACAGAAAAAAACAATTCTCTATAAATTAAATACACAATCGCAATGATGTGTTTTGATTGATCAGCATACGGTTTTTTATCCTTCGTCCATGCATTTCGACTATACGGAAAAAAGATCCGATTCGGTAAAATTATAGCAAACGAGGTTGAAAATTGTCGGACTTTTTATCCAAATTAAAAAAAAAAGGTGTTAGTCCTTTGAATGGCAATATATCTGAATAGTAATAAAACAGCCTATCAAATATATCACGGCGTCCATATAAGGATGAAACTTTGTTTGGTAAATAAAGTGGTTCTTACAAATACGTAACAAATCTTAAACATCTAAATAATTATTTAATTTTTCTAACAAATGCTAATTTGGTTTTGAGAAAGCCACGCAGTTGTATAAAAAACTTCCGAAATTATCTTTCATGTTTAATGGACTGAAAGGTGATTAAATTTCCTCTCATCACGATACGTAGACCCCCCCCCCCCTTTTAAAGAATGCAATGTTTTTCTTTAGAGCCGAAAATGTTAATCGGTTGGTTTGTTCAGGTACGTATACATATAGGTGAGGGCTGGTGTTGAATTCCGAGAGAAATCCACAACCTATATTAATGTAACCCAATAATCATACGCGACATTTGTTATTCACGAATCGTCAAATGAATGAAAAATAAGGTCTGCAACGATTCGTGACTAAGCTTTCCTATTTTATGAACTTTTTAAGGTCTTTTATTTTATTTCTAAAACTTAGAAAATTTAACGATTTAAAGTGTTCATTGGTGTGGTCAATTGAGCGTCGAAGTGTGTACTAATAGTTTCTTTCGGTGGGGGGAGGTACCATTTTCGGAGCATTTGATTTTCGGAATTTTGCATTGTACTTCCGACAATTAATAAATTTCACTTCTAACATTTATTATTTTCATTCCGGATTTTTGACTGTATTTCCAGCAATTTAATGTTAACAAAATAGATGGAATTAAAATGTTAATAGGATATATATGGTGAATGGCTGAAAATTTATACATTTTATAATGTACATGGTACTTACGGCCTTTGAGCAGTAAGGGATGAATACGGAGAAAATGGTCAGCATCCCACAGGTGAAATGTTAAGGAAAAATGTACTTTTTCTTTGTGGAAAAGAGTGAAAGAGAATAATCTAAATGTGGAGACTACACTCTCTTTATTTGATACATATGTAGGTTCTGTTCTTCATTATGGATGTGAGACGTGGGAATTTCATAAAGCCCCACATATTGAGCATTGAAACAAACCCAGGTCCTACAAATAATATGAGGCTTAGTTCATTAAAAATAGCACACAACAATGTGTGCAGCTTATTACCAAAACTTGATATTATTACTGCAGAACTATCACATTTTGATATTATAACAATTAGACTCAACCAAAAACTTTCTGACCAAATAGATAAATCTATACCCCCTGGAAAATGGTGGAGAATAGTTAAATCTTTGTCCAAACAAAATAGTAAAGACAAACCACCACCACCTTTAAAGTCATCAAATCATACATACTTTCACCCTATTGAAAAAGCTAACTTACTTAATGAATATTTTGCTGGAGTATCAACCCTTTACAATGAACCTGAGGTACCATTACATGGACCGGGGCCACCATTGAACTTTTCACTAGATGATTTTGTTTTTACAGAGCAGGAAGTATTGGATCAGCTCCAAGTAATAAATGTTACAAAACCCCCAGGTCCTGACTGTATGTCTCCTTTGATCCTTAAAAATATAGCTAATTCGATAGTAAAGCCTCTTACCAAACTATACAATTATTCTCTTGCTACTGGTCAATTTCCAGACATTTGGAAAAATGCACAAATTACTCCCATCTATAAGAATAAAGGAAGTGCACATGATGTTAATAACTATCGACCGATATCAATAACTTCAGTTGTATGTAAAATCTTAGAAAAGGTCATATTCAAGCATTTGTATAATTACTGTCTTGAAAATAATTTAATTAATAAATATCAATCTGGATTTCAACCCGGTGATTCCACAACTAATCCATTGCTAGACATTTATCATACAATAATATCTAGTCTTGATAAAGGTAAAGATATTATTTGTCTTCTGTGACATCTCAAAAGCATTTGATAGAGTGTGGCATAAAGGTATCCTTTATACATTAAAATACTATGGTATTTCTGAACAGATAGTTAATTGGATCGAGAACTACTTGTCTGACAGAACCCAAAAAGTAGTTCTTGATGGCTTTTCATCAACCAATAGAGCTACCAATTCAGGTGTCCCTCAAGGGTCAGTCCTTGATCCCTTTTTATTCTTATTGTATATTAATGACATATCTGAAAAATTATCAAGTCCTGCAAGGCTTTTTGCAGATAACACATCTCTTTATGTCATAGTTGATGATGATATTCTTAACTCTGCAAACTTATTAACTAAGGATCTTGAAAAAATAAAACAGTGGTCTAATACATGGGCAGTAGAATTCAATCCTATTAAAACAGTTAATTTAGATTTTAGCAGGAAAAACTTTTGCCATCCAAAAATTAGATCTGGTGAAGATGGGCCTACTATTCAAAATGTTGAAACACATACTCATTTAGGGATAAGATTTCAGCAGGATGGTAATTGGAGATCCCACATACTTGATATTCATTCCAAAGCCTGTAATCGATTAAATATCTTAAGAATGTTAAAGCACACCTTTAAGCGGGATGCTTTGATAAAAATATATTTTGCTTTTATTCGTCCTGTTCTTGAATACTCAGACATTGTATGGGATAATTGTACTGATAGAGATGCAAAATTACTAGAAGATGTTCAATTTGCAGCTGCACGAATAATAACAGGCTTAAGGACTAATTCATCAAGATCAAAAC
The DNA here is from genome assembly GCF_033153115.1 of Saccostrea echinata. Taxonomy (NCBI): domain Eukaryota; kingdom Metazoa; phylum Mollusca; class Bivalvia; order Ostreida; family Ostreidae; genus Saccostrea; species Saccostrea echinata. The sequence goes on from NW_026889763.1 coordinate 20,462,578, forward strand.
TTTATGAAGATCTTGAAATAAGAAGAAAAATACAAAAACTAGTGTTATTTTATAAAATAGTGTATGGATTAGCTCCCCAGTATTTGCAAGATTTATTACAACAATGCATTTTACCACATAATTCTTATCCTTTAAGGAATCAGGACAATCTTACATTTCATATTCCTCAAGCCAAAACGACTTCATTTATGAAAAGTTTCCTTCCTTCAACTATAAGACTTTGGAATGATTTACCCTTTAATATTCGAAACCTTTCTACACTTTCATCATTCAAGACTGCCATAAAAATATATATTCTGCTTAAAACCTAAGAAATATTACAACTATGGAAGTCGTAAAATGAATATATTACATTGTCAATTGCGAAATAATGCTAGTAATTTAAATGCTGATTTATTTAATCATTTTTTAAGGGAAGATCAAAATTGTGACATGTGTGGATATAGCTCTGAAACATCATTTCACTTTTTTATGAAATGTCCAAAATATTGTGTACAAAGGCAAAACCTTATGCAAAACTTTAATACTTTGTAATTACCAATGCCTATATCCTTACAACTTTTTTTGAATGGAGACAATAATCTTACTTACAACCAAAATATTACCGTATTTAAAATTGTTCAAGAATTTATTGCATCTACAAAGAGATTTGCATGATATTGATTCTTCTTTTTTTTTTAATTTTGTCAAACCACAGAACCAACATTTATTTATGTGTTCTTGTTAACTTTCACATTTATACTTGTATTATCATAATTATCAGTCATATATGTAAAATGCAAACTTATATATTTAAATCTCTTTAGAATATACACATGTATATATTTTTTCAAAGTTATGTAATTAATATTTACTTGTAACATGTATGACTTGACCTGTATTGTGGAGAGGACTTATATAGGCAGTGCCTGCTGTCCAATCCAGTTATGTTTAATCATAATAAAATATTGTTTAAATAAAAATATTGAGCAAGTACATATTAACTTTTTGAAGAAAATTATGTCGCTTCAAAAATCTACAAATAACTTAATGGTTTATTTCGAATTTGGCAGATGCCCAATGTATGTTCAAAGAAAACTTCGAATTCTGAAATATTGGTGTAATTTGCTCAATACAAATAATTGTATTCTGCAGACACGTTATATACAATTGTTATGTGAGTATGAAGAACAATAGAAAAATTGTACAACTAGTTAAGTGCAGTTAGAAAGCGTTTTTAAAACGCTATTTGGTTTGAGTGATAAAATCCTTTAAAAAGAATATTGATGACTACCCTAACTCATCTGGAAAATCTGCAGCAAAATTTAAATTCTAGTGAATCGATTTCGACTTCTTTATTAAAATTTTCCCGAACTTTTCCGTAGACCTCTGGCTTTTCCCTTAATTCTGTAACACTCGGAACTCGAAAGTTACCCGCTAGGTGTCGTTTCTGCATCACTTCCGTATAATTTCTACTTTGACATTTCCAAATCTTACATTTTTTACGTTTGACGATGAATACTCGGATTATTGTGGAATGCGTAGGCAATTAAATAGCACGATTGAAGACAAAAAATATCTACCGAAACAAGATATAATAACATATTTTGGTGACATGTGGTAGGCATATGATATTTTAGGCCCGATATCCAAGAGGGGTCCAGTGTTAACAAATGGAAGTGTCTTATCTTCTCTATTTCATAATACCGCCGGTATGTTTTTTTAATAAACGTTAATTCTACGTTATTTTTTGGATTTTTCATATGGAATACATTGTAAATGTGTACTAGAAGATTAATTTATGGAAAAAGACGAATAAAAATATTCTTAGACCCAGGGTGTATATTGGGGGGGGGGGGGGTTCCTGTCCACAAGCACCTGTGCAGCATTCAAGCTTTAAAGACGATTCAAACAATACAAATCAGGAGCAGTGCAAACCTTTTGAAATCAGAGGTAGAATCAAGTGCCATGGATCTGTCTCGTTGTAAATTTTGAACTTACCGGTTGTCAGTAAATACAAAATTTACATGTCATGTTGTAAATTTTGTATTTACTGCCACCCGGTAAATTCAAAATTTATAGCATGAGAGATCCTTTTCATGCTAGCACTTACCCCGACACGAGACCTTATACGGTCTCATCCAAAGGACCGATCTCCACGTTTTACTACTTATCCAAACTGGACATAAAACATTCTCAATAAATTTTTAAATCATTGTGTTGAACTTAACAAATTATTCCGACTCGCTGTATGGTCTGAAAAAACATGACTGAACTTATCCATTCAGAAACCCACAGATTGGGATTGCTCTTAACCAGTGTGTGTTACGGCCTTGATGGAAGGTCATTTGGTCGAGACAAGGTCACTGACAGAGAAACTGTAATTTCGCTACCGTATTTGTACTAGTGAAACATTGCTGGTATCATGCAGTGTGAAATGGCCTTGACTCAAGTTCAAGGTCACTAAGGATAAGATGTTTTGACTGTATGTATGGACTAAAAGAACATGTGTCACTGTGAACTTTTCAAGTCGGTAACATACAGATTGGGTTTTATGACGAGAGTGTGTCATGGCTTGACGCAAGGTCATTTGGAATGTTCAAGGTCACGTACATTCCTTTACAGTTTTTCCTAGCGAAATATTGTAAGTTGCTTCCCCTTACAAGATTGCTTACATGTATAACTTTAGAATGTGGCATGACATTGACTAAAGGTCACTTCTTCCTTCCGCAGCTCCAACGGAAGACCTATTCGTTGCTTTGCAACGAGCTCGCTCTAGTTTAACTCTGTTTTTACTTAAACCCTTCCCAGTCAAATCTAATTAATATTATCGATCGCAGTCAAATGCAGACATACTCAATGGTTTGTGCATAAAATGCAGACAGTTGCTTAATTCATGCATTGAATTAAATCTCGAACAAAGGAAATCGATCCTGCCTTTTTTGCATAAATCCATGGCGAAAAAGTGACAAATGAAAATGAAGAAATGTTAGTGGGAAAATAAACGCATGAAGGGTTTGAATTGGAGGTGGGGTGGTCTGAGTCAATCTGGCAATTTATAAACTTTAAGAGAGAATATTAATCAATACCTCCAATCTTAAAATCTAAGAGGTCACTTTCCAAATTTGAGATACCAATAGTTTGAAAGAAGAGGGCCTGTAGATTTACATCAGGTTTAATTCTCAAAAAGAAAAGAACAAAACAAGAAGGAACTTGATTTATTAATGAATAAAATTCATGTGTGTAATTTAATGTAGTTTTCACCAGATTTTTTTACTAAGTACCAAAGAAATTAGGCAAAATTTTTAACGGAGATGCAGTTCGACTTATCAGTTTATTCGAAATTTAGTACAAGTGGAAACAGTTTTACTCAAAATGAACAATTACTGAGTATCTTGATAAAGCCCTTCATATTTTTACATCTTATCGGAATCATGCAGAAACTGCGGTCGAAAATGTATTTTAAGATAAATTCATTGAATGTATCTGTTTTCATAAGACCTTAATTAAAAACTTACGTACGTACCTCTTGTAATGTGCAACTGGAGGTCACAGATTTTCTGATGGTTTTTTTTTTTTTTACAATAAAGGCAATATTTTTCACTGGAATTGGAGGTCAGAATAAGTTTATTAATATAATGTTACTAACCTTGATGTCCTGGTATCATTGATACCACAGTTCTCCTATCTGCCCTGTTTGCTTTATAAATGAAAATGGCGCATGCTCAGGGGGAATTCCTTTTAATGTTTTAAGTGTAAGAACCAGGTAAAACAGGTGTACGTAACCTTTTAAATACAGTATTTTTCTACTACATCATAAAAAGCTTCTTTTTTTTGGGGGGGGGGGGGGAAGCATACAAAAATATTGCTACCGTCAAGGAGTTGAAAATGTTTCATCTGATTAAACACTTTTTACACTATTTTTTTTTCAATGACGTTGTAAAGTATACACAATGTGCAGTAAAAGAACAAGGTACGCTTTCAATACAAATTTTGCCTAGTATTTTCTAAAATATGAAAGAGATGTAGGAAATTAAAACTCATGCTTTCTGAGTCGTTGAAATTCCATGCAGTAAGAACATACAAATCTTTTTTCTCATATGACTTTTTAAAGGTTAATATCGACATAATGAACTTGTTCATTTTCCCGTATTTTCTTAACAAGTTGCAAAAGACATCAATCTTCAGTGAAAATTTCTTTCAGATAATATAGAGCACAAGCATCACCCACAAAGATTTTCAGAAATTTGTTTTTTCAAGGGAAACAGATTCAAAAATTGCAGTGGGCGACGGGTGTGGACACTATTTTCTTAAGGAAAATAACCTCAGAAATGAGGCTTTTTCTGTTAAAAACTTAGAAATGTACCAAATTAATGAAGACATATTTCCAGAATGTCCTCCTTCAAGCTGTATTCTTTCATGATTTGTCGCACTCATATACTCAACTCATACTTAAGCAAATTCCTTAACTTTTTGAAAACATTAAATTTTTAGGGCACAATAAAGCCCAAACCGTACCTTCTTAATTAAATCATGTTGTACACATGTTAGAGTTGGAACAAAGTATAAAAAATTTGACTGTCTTTAATACAATGGACAATCATTGCAGCCCGGAGGACCGGGCTGCTCTATACATATAAGTTTAAGTGTTGGTATATGGGGATTGAGGTGGGAGAAGTTATTCAGAATGAAAGGTTTTCTAAACATTAAAAAGATTGTTAATCAGAATGTTCTTTCCCTTTATAAATTACGAGATACACAATATATTTACTTCCATAAAGTGCATCTGTAAAAATATATATGTTTTTTATATTTAATATATAAAGTTGCTTATCATTTACTATCGAAAAAACGACAGGTCCCTTTTTTTAGAACATCGAATTTTACTTATCGCATAAAAACGTAAAAACGTACTTTACACAGTTCGTGTTTTATATTTTTAAAGTGAAAGACATTTTTGAAAATAGGTGATGCATGTGTCTGGTTTCAATTTATATTTTATGCAGCCAACATTTACTTGAGGAATTGATAAAGTTTAAAAGGGTATCGTTTTTGTTCGATTTTCATCCGACTATAAGTTTTCAAAATATTCTCGACTATCGTCTCCATCATTTAGATGCATGCCTTTGTCACACATATCGAAGCGGTTTGATGATCAAGACTCATTTCCATTGTTTACGTTATTTATTTCCCGGGCGACAATTGATGGTTACATCAATGTTTTCTTGTTATAGTCTTAGACTAATGGTAACGAAACTCTTATCGTTAAATTACACAGAAATGTATGCGAACAGATAACCCTTGTGATGACCCTAAGATCTAAAATTGAATTCACATTTTCTGAAAAGCGCAGGCTGTGACTTTTCAAGGTTTATTACATATAAAAGCAGTCTATATTTATTAGTTGGGTTTAATATAGCGAAACGAAAGGCATTATTAGTTGTAGTTTGGTCTGAGGTTGTACATTCTTTTTCTAAGGCTCTCTTTAAAGTTCTATACAATTTATCATTGAGTCAAATGCTGACTGACGTTTTTCATACTAATTGTTAGGCCATTATTTACACACTGAATTGTCGACGGATTTTTCCGTTATTTCCCGATCATGACAAGGAGCACACGGTGGGTGTGACCGGTCGGCAGGGGATGCTCACTCCTCCATGGCACCTGATCCCACCTCTGATGTTTGGAGGTCCGTGTTTGCTCTGCTCCTATTTTGTATTGTTTGATGGACTTTTGAGCTTGAATACTGTTCGTTATCCCTATATATTTCATCCTAATAATTTGTATGAAAAACATCACTCTACATTCGACTATAGATTGTATTTGCTGAAAAGGCCTTTGTATCGCCCATTGAATTTGCGAAATGTTGACTTAGAAAAGATTGTTGGTATCCCTGTATCATCAGCTTATTTGTCAATAGCTTGTCTCCTTTTAGGAATTGTTCGAATGAAGAGCTCTAGCGTATCGAATTAACAAGGACACATGCAGGTGATAAGGGTATATTGCTGTATAAATAAGGGAAGTTGACAATAGAAAAGTTGGAATTATGACGTTTATCTAAAGTTTTGTTGTAAGGTAATTATTATCGTCTTTTCTAGTAAAATACCCAAATATGAAACAGGTGTATCTGACTCTGTGATGTCTTTTATGTCGAGTCAAAGGGATATATCAAATCAATGTAGGAATGAAAATCAATGTTAATTGATAAAACGTGGGCGATTTATCTAAATGTTAAATTGAAGGCTACAGCAAGAGCCTTCTTTTCAGGTCAGTGTTTGCTCTGCTCCAGTTTGTATTGTTTCAATGGATTTTTAATCTTGATTACTTTTGTTATCTACATATTTCTTGTAAAAGTTTTTGAATAAATTCTGCTTCATATGAATACAAATACTGATTTGCTAATAATGGTCGCAATTAGTAACCATAGAATTCCAACAGATTCTAGGAAGACTTGTCCTCCTAGAACTTCATAGATAGTGTCAATCAGAAACTCAAGCATCTTTATAATATCAACTTCAACTTGGGTGTACAATCAGGATGTTATTAAACCAAAAATTTGAAAAATGACATTTGAGCTTGAATACTGTTCGTTATCTCCACATATTTCAATGAAATGAAGTTCGATTAAATAAGAAGGTGTTTTTGGTTGTTACAACCTTCCCATCTAAATGTGTAATTATTACGTTTCATGAAATTCGTCTGAAAGAAAAGGAAACAACACCCTACAGGAAAGGGACTGATCGAGCAATCATATTCGACAAAGGTTTAATAGAAAAAGTGCTTGATATTGTAGAAAATGGATTTCCCATGAGAATCATAAATCGGGGGTAGAATATAAAGGTCTATACCACGTTTATTTATAGAGCAACAACTCATATATTATATGTTTCACGTCAGAAATTAGAAATACTTGGAAAGAAATCTCCAAAAACTTTAACCTGGGTTGCCGATATCTACGGTATTATATAAGCTCCCCAAACTTCTTTGAGTTGGGCTAAAGAAAAATTCATTTAAAAAAACCAAACAAATAAAAAAAAATGAACAAATAAAAACAAAAAGAATTAAAAGCTATTCTCTGTAACCGTTTAAATTTTTTTAGCACGCATAGTCACCAATTTTGATGAAACTTTGCCAATTATTATTAATGACACCGGAAAAATATCTCAAATAAAATTTGGTTGCTATTGTTTGGTTGCCATGGTAACAGCCGGAAATCCAGATCAGTACTTTGTTAAAATACAAATTAATAATTCGTCGAATTTGCAAGAAAGCTCCATTTTATATAGCTTATCATAATGATAAAATTTTGGATTGATTTATGTTAAAATCGCGCATTAAAAGATTGAGGGGCAATATGAAAACCATCTATCTTTCTGTATTCAATAACCCAGAAGTGAAAAAAGAATTAGATAGATTACATGATCAGTACGTACTGGTCCCTGCTGACAAAGCAGGTAACGACATTGTCTTTGTTTGTAAGGCTCATATATTAAATGTATTTTAGAGGAACTTGGATTTAATTCTACAAGTGGTAATCCAACTTATACTCATGGTTCCCTTTCTAAGGAAGAAATTCTTCAAAATCATATGTCAGTTTTGAATACTTTTAATATTCCAAAATAAATTTGAATTACCATATTTATATTGGATTCCGAAACTTCATAAAAATCCTTACAAACAAAGATTCATAGCGGGTTCCAGTAAATGTTCAACCAAGCCTCTTTCTTTACTCCTCACTAAGATATTAACAGTAGTGAAGGAGAAACTTCAAGAGTACTGTGCAGCAATATATTCGAGAAGTGGTGTAAATCAGATGTGGATGCTTAAGAATTCCAAGGAACTTTTGGAAAATTTGAAATCACAAGATTTTACCAAAATCAACAGCTTTAAAACTTACGACTTTTCAACTTTATACACAACCATTCCCCACGATAAATTAAAGTCCAGGCTTTTTGATATCATTGACAGCTGCTTTTGCAATAAAAATGGAACTCGTAAATATACTTACCTTGTCATTGGTTATTTGCAAAATTATTTTGTTGAAAAACATTCTGATTGTACACATAAGTATTCTGAAGTTGACATTAAAAAGATGCTTGAGTTTCTGATTGATAATATCTATGTGGTTTTTGGAGACCAGGTCTTCCAACAATCTATTGGAATTCCCATGGGTACCAATTGCGCCCCGTTATTAGCAGACCTTTTTTTGTATTCATGTGAAGCAGAATTTGTCCAAAACCTTGTACGTGAAAAGAGGAAAACACTTCCTGTGGCCTTCAACTCGACATTTAGATATATCGACGACGTATTGTCAATAAACAATGGCTATTTCCATTCTTATGTCGATACGATATATCCTGGTGAGCTTGAGATAAAAGATACCACAGAGTCTGACACATCTTTTTATATTTGGATATTGTACTTGAAAAAGACGTTAATGGTAATCTAACAACCAAGCTTTATGATAAACGTGATGACTTTAACTTTTAAATCGTCAACTTCCCTTACTTATGCAGCAATATACCTTCATCACCTGTATATGGGGTATATATCTCTCAGTTGATTCGATACGCAAGAGCATGCTCTACGTATATACAATTTCTAAAACGAGGTAAATTATTGACAAACAAGTTAATGAAACAAGAATATCAGCAGTCTCGTTTAAAGTCATCAATTCGTAAGTTCTATGGTCGATACAATGACCTTGTCAGCAAATACAATTTATCATTGAGTCAAATGCTGACTGACGTTTTTCATACTAATTGTTAGGCCATTATTTACACACTGAATTGTCGACGGATTTTTCCGTTATTTCCCGATCATGACAAGGAGCACGCGGCGGGTGTGACCGGTCGGCAGGGGATGCTCACTCCTCCATGGCACCTGATCCCACCTGTTTGGTCTGTTTGGAGGTACGTGTTTGCTCTGCTCCTATTTTTGTATTGTTTAATGGACTTTTGAGCTTGAATACTGTTCGTTATCTCCATATATTTCATTCCAGCTGCGCAAGAACGGCATATATAACTTTAAGAAATAAGGTATTGGAAATTTTATTATTCTTAAAATAACTTTCATGTTAGCCATGGTAGAACAGTGTAGCCACACAAAATGTTTTCCTTAATTTGGTTATGCCGCTATTTTATCAAGGAAAAACATGGAAACTCAATACTGGGAAGTATACACCGTTGAAGACTTTGGAACACGCTGAGCCTTCAATTCAACATTTAGGTATATCGACCACGTTTCATCAATTAAGAATAATTTTATTTTCATGCCTACGTTGATTCGATATATCCAAGTGAACTCGAATAAAAAGATACCACAGAATCTGACACATCTGCTTCATATTTGGATATTTTACAAGAAAAAGACGTTAATGGTAACCTAACATCCAAACTTCATGATTACGTGTTGACTCCAACTTTTCTATTGTCATATTCCCTTATTTATGTAGCAATATACCATTTTAAACCTCCATATGGAGTTTATGTTTCCCAGTTGATTCCATAAGCAAGAGCATACTCTGCATACGAATAATTTCTAAATGAGGTGAGCAATTGTCAAAAAAATTGATGAAACATGAATATCAACAGTCTCGTTTTAAGTCAGCATTTCGAAATTCAATGAATTCGATACAATGACCTTATAAGCAAATACAATCTATCATTTAGTCGAATGTTTACTGACATTTTTTCCACAGATTGTTAGGCCATTATTTTCTTACCGAGTTGTATATAGATTTTTTTCCATTTGCCCGATTATGACAAGGGGCACACGGCGGGTGTGACCTCTCGATAGAGAATGCTTACTCCTCCATGGCATCTGATCCACCTCTTTTGCTTTTAGAGGTCCATGTTTGCTCTGCTCCCAATTTTGTTGTTTCAATGGACTTCTGAGCTTGATTCATGTCGTTATCTTCATATTTCATAGCATAAGAAAAATTAGGATAAATTGCTACCTTGGAAATCATGGTATAACCATGGAAACAACGTGCCAGTAGTTTAAAGTCATTAAAGAAATGATTTTCTTTTTGGTACTTTAAGAATTTAGTTACCTTTTAATCAAGTAGCATATTATTTGACTCCCCTTAAATTGTACTTATCTGATAGAATTATAGTTCAATAGTTGAATGTCATATGTTGATAACGTTTGATGAAGGAAATTGCAATGTCACCAAATGCTGTGGTTATTAAGAAGGGTAAAAAATTACTTGGTTTTTTTTTTTCGATTTTGTCATTTTTTTTTTTTAGCAATTTAAGTCATATGTGGTAGATTATTGTGTTCTGTTACATTTTGTGGCGGTCAAAGTCAGGTTAGTGGTGGTAAATATCAATCATAAAAGTCTTGGGAATCTGCTTACAAGGATACATCCAAGAAAACAAAATATCTTTATAATTTCTATTAAAAATATAACTTTGAAGACCACACCATTACATTTAAAATCTGATCACCAGTTATAGAGAAATGTGCTCTCTAGGATCAGATTAAAACATACAGAGAGAAAATTTGAAATCCTAGACTTGCTCAAGTCTCTATGTTTTATTTTTTATTTATTTATTTATTTATTTTTTTTTTTTTTTTTTTTTTTTGTTCATTTTTAGGTCACCTGAGTAAACTCAGGTGACCTATTGCTATTTTTTGTCCGTCGTCGTACGTCGTACGTCGTTCGTCGGTCGTAAACTTTTGAACATTTTTAGCTTCTTCTCTGGAACCACTGAACCAATTACATCCAAATTTGGTATACAGCATCTATGGGTGAAGGGGAACAAAAATTGTGAATTTTATTGTCCCTGCCCCCCCCCCCCGGGGCCTGAGGGGTGGGGCTAAAACCACCAAAAATAATGCAATCTTTAAAAATCTTCTTCTTTACTCCTGGACACCAAGCAGTCAAACTGTTGGCATCATTGTAATAAGCATTGAGCCCTCTACCAAAATTGTGAAATTCATGGCCCCAGGGTCAGGGGTTCTGGCCCCAGGGTGGGGCTATATAGATCATATAGTGAAAGTGCATTATTTCTTTGAAAATCTTCTTCTCTGCTCCTGGGTATTAAATAAAGTTACTAAGTACATAGATATGATGAGCAATAGTGCCTCTTCCAAAATTGTGAAATTCATGGCCCCAGGGTCAGGGGTTCTGGTGTTAGGGCGGGGCTCTATTGATTATATAGTGAAAATGCATTAATTCTTTGAAAATCTTCTTCTCTGCTTCTGGATATTTAATAAAGTAACTAAGTACATAGATATGATGAGCAAGAGTGCCTTTTCAAAAATTGTGAATTGCATGGCCCCAGGGTCAGGGGTTCTGGTATTAGGGCGGGGCTCTATTGATTATATAGTGAAAATGCATTAATTCTTTGAAAATCTTCTCCTCTGCTTCTGGATATTTAATAAAGTAACTAAGTACATAGTTATGATGAACAAGAGTGCCTTTTCAAAAATTGTGAATTTCATGGCCCCAGGGGTCAGGGGTTCTGGTATTAGGGCGGGGCTCTATTGATTATATAGTGAAAATGCATTAATTCTTTGAAAATCTTCTTCTCTGCTTCTGGATATTTAATAAAGTAACTAAGTACATAGTTATGATGAGCAAGAGTGCCTCTTCCAAAATTGTGAATTTCATGGCCCCAGGGTCAGGGGTTCTGGTGTTAGGGCGGGGATCTATCGACTATATAGTGAAAATGCATTAATTCTTTGAAAATCTTCTCCTCTGCTCCTGGGCATTAAGGTGATAAACTAAGTACATAGTTATGATGAGGAGGTGGGCCTCTTCCAGAATTGTGAAAGCCATGGCCCCTGGGTCAGGGGTTCTGGTGTTAGGGCGGGGCTCTATTGATTATATAGTGAAAATGCTTTAATTCTTTGAAAATCTTCTTCTCTGCTCCTGGGTATTATTTAAACAAATTAAGTGCATGGTTATGATGCATAAGGATGCCTTTTCAAAAATTGTGAATTTCATGGCCCCAGGGTCAGGGGTTCTGGTGTTAGGGCGGGGCTCTATTGATTATATAGTGAAAATGCAATGATTCTTTGAAAATCTTCTTCTCTGCTACTGGAGATTATTTAAACAAACTAAGTGCATGATTATGATAGATAAGGATGCCTCTTCCAAAATTTTTAAATATATGGCCTCAGTTTTTGGGGTTCTTGAGGGGGGGGGGGGGGGCTCTATTGATTATATAGTGAAAAAGCATTAATTCTATTAATTAATCATTAATTAATCCTGTCGGCTCCTTAGTGTTGAGCTGATAAATAAATTGCTTAGCTATGATGAAAATGGGAGCTTCGAACAGAATTTTTAAATCTTGTGGTCCTAGGGTCAGGGGTTCTGGCATAACGAGGGGACGGGGGGGGGGGCTTTTGATAATATAGTGGAAAAGTGTTAATTCTTTGAAGTCCATAGTAATGATGATGAGGGTAACTCTTCCAAATTTGTAAATTTCTTGACTCTTGGTCTTGGGTTCTGGTGTTAGGGCAAGGCTTTGTTGAATCTGTAGTGAAAATGCATTGTACCTGTGAAATTCTTCTCTGCTTCTGGGCATATCGGAAGCAAACTGAGTAAAAGTTTAAATGATATGAGTAAGCGTATTTCTACCAGATTTTTAAACATCTGGACCATTCGTCTAAGCATTCTGGTCCTGGGCAGGGCTCTATTAATTTGTATTCTATTGAGAGAAGTTATTCCCCTTTTCCATTCACCTTTGATAATTAATCACTGTAAATAATGTATTTGAAAGGTTAATAGAATAAAATAATTATGCAAGAATGTTTATCGTATAATTAAAAAAGTACTTTCTTAGTTTTAATAATCAGGTAGACCTGTAAGTAATAGATAAATAAAAATGAGACAAAAATAACTTATCTTATTAAAAGTTCTTTAAAGATCATAAGAGAGGTCAATACTAGAGGTCTTAATATGGGTTAAAAATAGTACAGAAGAACTAATAGTTTGTTAATAGTCTGCATGGTGATAGTGTTAAGTGGGGGACAGATTAGAACTCAATTTCTGAGTTGATAGTGAATACTAGACTAATTATTTTGTTGATCCTGATCTTCCTACTTCTCTTGTTTTTGTTCCTCTGCTCTGCCTCTGGGTATTAAGTAATCAAAGTAAGCATGCTAACTGTATAGTTATGATTAGCAGTGGTGCCTCTTTCAAAATTGTGAATTATATGGCCTCTGGTTTAAAATACAAACCAAATTCAATTGTTGGAAAGTTGTTACACGTTACTCAGGTGACCTATAAGGCCCGTGGGCCTCTTGTTTTTTAATCTAAGCACTTGTGTTCCTGAGGAAATTCCTGGAAAACTAAAGCATCACAATAACTGAATATATGGTTTCAAATTACAAGGCAGTGTATATGTATAGTTTGTTTTATATATATATATATATATATACATATATATATATATATATATATATATATATATATATATATATATATATATATATATATATATATATATATATATATATATATATATATATATATGCAGTTAGAAAGCTCAAGGAAAAGTAACATCATGCATTTTTAGGCCACCTGAGTCACTCAGGTGACCTATTGCTATCTGTTTTCGTCCGTCGTCGTCCGTCGTGTGTTAACATTTGAACATTTTCAGCTTCTTCTCTGAAACCGCTCAACCAATTTCAACCAGTTTTGGCATATGGCATCAATGGGTGAAGGGGAAACAAAATTTGTGAATTTCATGGTCCCTGCCCCCTGGGGCCTGAGGGGTGGGGCCAAAACCACTTAAATTAGTGCAATCTTTAAAAATCTTCTTCTTTACTCCTGGACATCAAGCAGTCAAACTGTTGGCATGATTGTAATAAGCAATGAGCCCTCTACCAAAATTGTGAAATTCATGGCCCCAGGGTCAGGGGTTCTGGTGCTAGGGTGGGGCTCTAATGATTATATAGTAAAAATGCATTAATTTTTGAAAATCTTCTCCTCTGCTCCTGGGTATTAAGCTGATAAACTATGTACATAGTAATGATGAGGAAGGGTGCCTCTTCCAAATTTGTGAATTTCACAGCCCCAGGGTCAGGGGTTCTGGTGTTAAGGCGGGGCTCTATTGATTATATAGTGAAAATGCATTAATTCTTTAAAAATCTTCTCCTCTGCTCCTGGGTGTTAAACCAATGAACTATGCACATAGTTATGATTAGGAATAGTGCCTCTTCCAAAATTGTGAATTTCACGGCCCCTGGGTCAGGGGTTCTGGTGTTAGGGTGGGGCTTTAATGATTATATATAGTGAAAATGCATTAAATCTTGAAGATCTTCTCCTCTGCTCCTGGGTATAATGCCAATGATCTAATTACATAGTTATGATGAGCAATGGTGCTTCTTCAAGAATTAAGAATTTTAAGGCCCCTGGGTCAGGAATTCTGGTGTTAGGGCAGAGCTCTATTGATTATATAGTGAAAATGCATAAATTCTTTGAAAATCTTCTCCTCTGATCCTGGGAATTATGCTGATGATCTAAGTACATAGTTATAATGAGGAATGGTGCCTCTTCCAAAATGATGAATTTTATAGCCCCTTGGTCAGGGGTACCATGGGGGGGGGGGGGGAAGCTCAATGATCATATACTGGAAATGAATTAATGCTTTGAAATCTGCTGTTTTAATCAACCATTTATGATGAGCAAAGGTGCCTTTTTGAAAATTGTGAAATATGTGGCCCCAGGGTCAGTGGTTCCTGTGGGGTGGGGCACTACTGGTTATTTAGTGGAAATGCATTTTTCTTTGTTCCTCTGATCTGCCTCTGGGTATTAAGTAATCAAAGTAAGCATGCTAAATATATTGTTATGATTAGCAGTGGTGCCTCTTTCAGAATTGTGAATTTCATGGCCTCTGGTTTAAAACATGAAACCAAATTCAATTGTTGGAAAGTTGTTGCATAATACTCAGGTGACCTATAAGACCCGTGGGCCTCTTGTTGTATTGTTGTCCTCTGCTCTCATCCATAGTTAAATGATATCAAACATCTATGTTTGAAATTATCAAAAAGTATGAAAAAGAGCAGTAAAACATAGAGACTTGAGCAAGTCTATTGAAATCCCTCTGCAGTATAAAAATCATAGCAGCAATTGTCAATCAATGAGAAATGTCAACTTTCTTCCTTGAAATATATTATAATGACCTTTCTCTATCATTTGGTTGCATTAAAACCTACAATTGCTTTAACATTTGAGTGAACGACTTTATAAAAATGAATAAAATTATTACTTTTTAATACTTTGTTTTCATAGTAACGTATGTAAACTCGATTTCCAAACATGTTCATCATGCAATAAAGACATCAAGCTTTCAACTTTTGGAAACAGTCATTGTAACTTGTCATCATTACAACAAACATAAACCATGGGACTCTGAACAGTGACATGTTCAAAAATGCCTTTTTTCAAATTTGAGTGTATGTTGCCATGGAAACCATGACACATAGCAACCATTTTTTGTTTTATTTGATTTTTTTGTATTGATCAATAACTTTTATAAGAGAGTTTGAAGGAATATAATTCTGAGACTAAGCTTTCCACAGCTCCTCAATCCCCAATGAATATCCTGCTTCTAAATGTTATGTTTATGGAAAATTATATCCTGGCAAAAAAAGAACTTGAGTCATTACTGAAGGATATGTTGATCAAATTAAACATGTATCTATGAAATTGTAATGTTTACAACTTTTCTCTGAAAAATGTTTCTAATTGTTACACCTTTGATGTTAAAATAAGTTAAACAGAACAAGCTTATAAAAGAAGTCA
This sequence comes from Saccostrea echinata, assembly GCF_033153115.1. Classification (NCBI taxonomy): domain Eukaryota; kingdom Metazoa; phylum Mollusca; class Bivalvia; order Ostreida; family Ostreidae; genus Saccostrea; species Saccostrea echinata. The sequence goes on from NW_026889763.1 coordinate 20,478,320, forward strand.
TACAAAAAAAGACACTGTAAATCATTTTTATTTGCAAGACAATCTGCTAGCTAAAAAATTTCATTCTCACAAATATGTGTTTATTTAAGGTTATATATACATATAACTTGTTTATAAAATATATACCACATAAATATCTTCTGGTATAAATATTGTGACCTGTAGTATCAAAGTGCTTATATGTAGATTATGACTTGAAATGACTAGAGTTTTCTGATTATGTAACTATCTAAATATTACAGGATAGTGATGCAGATGTCACAGATAGTAAAAAAAGAGAATTTGCTCTCCTTTATTTTTCCCCATCAGAAGATTGTAAATTGGGTTGTTTTAGCACCATTTCTGATTTATTTCTGAAATAATATATTTTGATAGTTTTATGGGTTTTTTTTCTTTTTTTAGGTAAATGAGATTCTGCTTTAAATATCAAAACATTAAAACTATTCACAAAATACAAAATACATGCATTATAAAAATTACGCAATATTTTCCTAAGAAAAAACCATTACAAATGTATTTTTAAACAGAACCTGTGTTGATTTTGCACTTGAAAAGCAGATTTCTAATAGATGTTTCATTTTTTACAGATAAATTTTATCAGCTTATCACACAAAACAAAAACTAATACCCAGTAATTCAGATCTTTTACATACATGTTCACATGAAACAGACATAACAGACAAACTAACAATGTGTTGTGTTCTAATAATATCAGCTTATACATTTGTACAATGTAGTATACTGATTAATAATATCACATATATCTACTGTTGTCTATTTCCAACATCCAGCACCATCCTCTAAGCATGTACATTACTGAATATTTTATATAAAAGTCTTTGTGAATTTTTCGTAGATCTACACCAGACACCATCCTGTATTTGTGTACATTACTGTTTATTTTTTCATAGATCTATACCAGAAACCATCAGCTGTTGTTGCGAGTTCCGTGCTGAAAAAAAAGGAGAATGAAAAATCTTCTTTTTTTTTCAAAGAAATCTCTGTTAATTTAATTTAAACAATATTTTATTATGCATAATCATAATAGGATTGGACAGCAGGCACTGCCTACATAAGTCCTCTCCATGAAATCTCTGTTATCTTTAGTATATGAAAGGAAATATTTCAACTTTTTGCATTTATTTTCAAACTACTCATAAAAATAAATGAAAAAATATTAATTAGAATTTTTTAGAAGTGTCCACTTTAAATATAATATGACTAAATTCCTACAATCCCAGTAACTTTGTTATATCATTTTATCATATGAATATTTGAGAATCAGTAACTTATATTGTACAAGTACATTGTCTGTAGAATTGTAATACCAGCATTACATTAAGACTAGAATCTCTGTTGCTCTGTAACATTAGTGTAATACAGTCAAACCTCGTTATCTCGAACTCAATGGGACCGACAAAAAACTTTGAGATATCCAAGGATTCAAGATATCCAGGGTAAAATCACTTTGACATATCCATGGTATTCGAGATATCCATGTTCTAGATACCGAAGTTCAACTGTATGATGAACAATTATATCACAATAACCTCCGTAACTTTTTTAATTCTGTACAACATATAATGACATTGTCACAATCTTGGTACAGTGCTAATCCAGTGTAATGTTAATACATTTCTTCAGTCACTGTACGGTGTTCCAATAACTTTACTGTATTTTTTTTTTCAGGCCACAGACCAGTTGTGAATTCTTTTTCTTAGATTACTAAGCTTACTGACCTTCAAAGTAAGTTGTGTCCTCGTCTCCCTCAGGCTGGGGGACAAAGGGGGGTTCTACCTCCAGGAGGTTCTCCCAATCCACAGAGTCAAAGAAGGCCAGCTTCCTCACCTCTATAATGGACGCAAAAATTACTGATCAATCCATAATGACACATTCAGCAAATCTAATGTACACTTTACCCATGGTACATATATAAGTATTCCAGTGCATCTTAAACAATAAAGTGTATTTCTTTGGTTGTTAGTGTGGGGAATAATATTGCAGCTTTTGCAGAAAAAATGCATAACCCTCAGCAGGTTATGATATGTAACATAACTCTCATAAGCAGGTGATGTTATGTAACATATCTTGTGAGTGGGTTATGTAAACTTTTCTGCAAAAGCTGCAACATTACCCCCCACACTTACAACAAAAGAAATACTTTTTATTGTTTATGTCTATATAAATAATCATATAAAGCAGGATTAAGTATGGTAAATATTGTATTATTATTATGTACGTCATCGTATGTTTCATAGATGTAAAAGTCACTGCTAAAGAAATCTATTGAGGTACTGTAAACCAACTATTATTCGCGTCATCTTTTATTCGCGAATCGTCAGTTTGAAATCAATCCCCGACAATTAATTTTCGTGACTGAGTTAACATTCTCTACAAATACAAAGCAAAATAATTGGTTCGCGGCGATAAATATTCGAGAGTTAAAGTAGGTCGTGAAACTCGCAAAAATTTCTCGCACACGAATAAAAGTTGGTTTACAGTAATCATTCACATTGGGGTAATTTTGCAGCAGTTAAAAAGTTTACACTTATGTTAGTTTGTTCTACAGTATAGTATCTTTTTTAAAACATGAGGTATTTTTCATCAATCTGCTGATCTTATACCCCTTTGGGTTTAGTGTTACCAACAGGTACTTACCCAGGATTTTGGGGGGGGGGGGGGGGGGGGGGGGTCTTAAAATCAAGGACCTGAACCTTTCAATTTGAGAAAAAAGCAACATTTGGTTGAAATTGGAAAATATCATATTTAACATTTTTCTAAATAAATTCAAGTAGGAGGTTGGTTGTTTTTTTTTTTCATTTGCAAGGTATTAATTGACATATTTTACATTCAGTTAATCAGTTTTTGGAGCATGCCTTTTAGATTTTTTTTAACACCATTTCTGATATACATGTTACTGAGTTCAGTCATTTTTTTAAACCATATTTGTTTGTTTTGATTATCTATTGGATTTTTTTTATGAAATTGGGAAAATCACATACTTTTTACCAATGGGAATTGGGCAGAATACAGGTCCCCAGTGATCTCTAAAAAAAACCCCCTGTTACCTCTATCTTTGGGTCTTTCTTTAGGTTCCATTGTCAGCAGTGCATCAATGGCTGACTTGGCATTCTCAGATAATGGTTCTTCATCCTCCCCAGGCCAAGGAATATCTAAAATTTATTACATCTCTTTTAGAGGTCAATATAAAGGAATATCTACATCTCTGTTAGAGGTCAATACAAAAGAATATCTACAATATATACATCTCTGTTAGACGTCACTACAAAGGAATATCTACAATACGTTGTATATACATCCCTGTTAGAGGTCAATACAAAGGAATGTCTAAAATATATACATCTCTGTTAGAAGTCAATACAAAGGAATATCTACAATATACATCTCTGTTAGAGGTCAATCTAAAGGAATATCTACAGTATATACATCCCTGTTAGAGGTCAATACAAAGGAATATCTACAATATATTCATCTCTGTTAGAGGTCAATACAAAGGAATATCTACAATACATTGTATATACATCCCTGTTAGAGGTCAATACAAAGGAATGTCTACAATATTTACATCCCTGTTAGAGGTCAATATAAAGGAATATCTACAATATATACATCTCTGTTAAAGGTCAATATAAAGGAATATCTGCAATATATACATCTCTGTTAGAGGTCAATACAAAGGAATATCTACAGTATATACATCTCTGTTAGAGGTCAATACAAAGGAATATCTACAATATATATATCTCTGTTAGAGGTCAATACAAAGGAATATCTACAAAATAAATATCTCTGTTAGAGGTCAATACAAAGGAATATCTACAATATATACATCTCTTTTAGAGGTCAATACAAAGGAATATCTACAATATATATATATATCTCTGTTATAGGTCAATCTAAAGGAATATCTACAATATATACATCACTGTTAGAGGTCAATCTAAAGGAATATCTACAGTATATACTGGTACATCTCTGTTAGAGGTCAATCCAAAGGAATATCTACAACATATACATCTCTTTTAGAGGTCAATACAAAGGAATATCTACAATATATCTCTGTTATAGGTCAATCTAAAGGAATATCTACAATATATACATCACTGTTAGAGATCAATACAAAGGAATATCTACAGTATATACTGGTACATCTCTGTTAGAGGTCAATCCAAAGGAATATCTACAGTATATACATCCCTGTTAGAGGTCAATCTAACGGAATAGTACAGTATATACATCCCTGTTAGAGGTCAATACAAAGGAATATCTATAATATATACATCCCTGTTATAGGTCAATCTAAAGGAATATCTACAATATATACATCACTGTTAGAGGTCAATACAAAGGAATATCTACAGTATATACATCTCTGTTAGAGGTCAATACAAAGGAATATCTACAGTATATACATCCCTGTTAGAGGTCAATACAAAGGAATATCTACAGTATATACATCCCTGTTAGAGGTCAATATAAAGGAATATCTACAATATATTCATCTCTGTTAGAGGTCAATACAAAGGAATATCTACAATATATACATCTCTGTTAGAGGTCAATACAATAGGCATGTACCGTGGATCACTAAATTTTCGTGACACCTTATTATTGCAAGATAGTCATTTATCCTTAACTATTGAGACAATATTTTCATGAATTGCTGTTGTTGCTGTATATAATCTTTAGGAATACTAATATACGTGAGAATGAAATTTTCGCGACCACACTGTCTCGCGTAATTATGCAAAAATAAATTTCTTGTGAATAAAAAGTGATTTACAGTATTAAGTGACATCATAATTATAAACTCCAAAGAAAGAAATTAACTTAATGATATGACATGCTTTGATCTTGTTAAGACAGACCTCTATTGAGGATGTTCTGGAACACCAGCTCTGGGGTCTGATCATTGAATGGAGGGACACCGGTCAGGAATTCAAACAGACAGACACCCAATGCCCACCAATCTACTGCCTCGTCTTTCAAAGAGAGAATGGAATTGGTTAATCAACATCAAATATGACATTCTGCTGTTCAAAGAATAGTAATAAAGAACACAATTCTACTCTCCTACTTTTTTAACTATGCTAGATTATTTGGTCTTTTGTTTTCTTATTTCTTTCATTGCTTCTTATAATATATGACATTCTAAAAAAATTATTCTTCAAGGCATCCAGAAAAACACAGAATGTTTGTTCTTCCAAGAATACATAGAGTCAACATGCTATACTTTACCATGCTTTTTACGGAGTAGTATTTCTGGGGCCAAATAATCTGGTGTCCCTAGAATGCGGTCTTCTTCATCTACTGGAGCTGGGCCTCGTCTAACACTTCGCGGCGTTTTAAAAGGTGTCTTTCTGGTGGCTGGAGTCCTTGGACCTGCAGGAGTCCCCATGATCTGGTGAGCAGGGGAGTTTGAGATAAAGGGTGTTTGTACCATCTGCCTAGCAGGGGTCTTAGGTATGAATGGTGTCCCTGGGTGGCGACTTATTTTCATGGCTGACATTGGAGTACATGGGGTCTGGAACTCTCCTCTCTGTGAAGGAAAATTTCTCACTTTATCTTAAAGATATTCTAACAGTTGATGAGAATAATAATAAATTATTCTTGAATGAGTGTTTCTGTTCTGATTGTGCATTCCTACTGATCTTTGCGATCAAAAAATCATTGGAAAAAAAAACATTTTTTTTTTTTAAAAAAATGAAAATTATGCACTGATATTACTGAGTACATATCAAATGAGGACAACTTGAATTTACTGAGAAAATGATTACTAACGGTTTTAACAAACATTTGGTTGAAAATAGCTGAAGCTTAATTATTTAATTTTAAAAAATGGAACATTTTCCGTAATTGGCCACTCATGTGGAATTATGTTTAAAAATTCACATAAATGACTTAAATGACATAAATGTATCAATACATCATATGTTTGAAATTCACTGTGTCATTTTTCACTAGCTTTTAAGTGAATAAACGAGAAGTCTATGAGTTACAACTCTAAACTTGACAGCTGACAAACCTTGCGTTGCCTTGGTTCTGGTGTGGCTGGTACAGGGGCCAGGGACGAGGGTAGACTGTCCACTGACGTCTGGGACAGAAATCGGAAGTGGACCTCCTTAGTTGTCACTCTCTCCTGTAACAAGTTCATACCACAAAGTTATCAATGGAATAAAGATTACTAATGAAAAAACATGAAACAGAAAAAATGAATGATAAGCCTCTCATTGCCTCTGAATTCAGGGTGAAAAGAAATTATTTTGCTTGTAATTTTTGAAAAACCAAATACAAATATAGGAAGCAGAGCATTTCTTTTATACACATACATCCTAACTGAGAAGAATTTCTTAGTTTTATAATAATGAATATTGATTTGACCTCCCTGACTTTTCCTTTGACCTCATTGGCCTCTGGAGAGCTGTCGCTGAGGTCACTGGAGTTGAACTGATGAATCCCAGACATGACTAGCGATGATTCCTCTGCTGTCTTAACCTGTTTAAGGGAGGAAACCAGTTTTTCAGAGGAAATGAATCCATTTTCAAGGGAGGTAACATATGTCTCCTCTCCACTTGTGAATTTTAAAACTTTTACAGTACTTCTGTTTGTGTGATCATTCTGTGTATTACCAGGGGTATGTAATTCAGGAGATAAGATTTTCTGATTATTTTCATCTCTGTGATTACAGTTGTGACTTAGACTCCCTGATTTTTTCCTACTGAAGTCACCAGCTCCCTCCATCTGCTGCCGTTTGAGTCGATGTTCATCCCCAAACAGATTTAGAACCTTGATGTCTTGTGTCAGTCCAGAATTATGGGGATAAATCTGTTTAAGTGCAGGACTCGTGTCCATCAGACAAAATTTCCTTTTCCGATCTGGATTTTTCTTCATGGAGTTTATCTCAATATCTGTCTCCTCGTCTGAGTGGTAGCTATAGGATCCACTCCCCGACATTTCAGCCCCCCTCCTCTCTACATTTAGTTCTCTTTTCTTTTTGGTAGAGTTCCTTGGTTGCATTTTAACATGCAGATCCTGTCCCTCTGTTGGATACTTAGTTGAGGAGTTACCCCTTGATCTTGTATCAGATTCTACACTGTCTTCCTCATCACTGTCCTCCGAGTACGATCCGTACCGCATGGAGCGTAGATTCCGTGCTGCGTACGAGTTCCAGACAGACTCGTCCGTCCGATGCATCTGAGGCGTATCATCCAGAATACTCTCCTGTCGTGATGGAACCTTCAAATGACTGTTACAACAGTTGCCATGACAACCAGCCTGTCCTTCTCCACAATGGTTTGTTAAGGAATCACCATGGCAACTGTGATGTCCTGACTGACAAGGGTCAAACACAGAGTCACCACTCTTTGCAGACACAGAGAGTTCCACACTTGAATTAAACACACTCTCTTCACAAGACATTATGGAGGAACCTTTATTTTCCTCAATAGCCGACAGTTTCAGCATGGGCAGGGAATGGCTTTGACTGTGGTAACTAGACAGTCGAGTAGACTCGATGTGGAGGTGGCTGGACTCACTCAGGTTAGAGTGACTCCAGTTGAGGGAGTCCTGGAGGGTGGGGGTCAGGCTTTTGATGGGTGGGGTAACCCTAGCCATGGTGCTTTGGCTGACCACTCTGTCCCGTAGTGACATTGGTTTGGCCGAAGACTGACATAATGGTGAATTGAGGGATTTAATGGAACCAAACGACTTTGGTGACCCACTCTCCTCCAACAAGGAGCTCAGTTTGTGTTTCTTTATGGAACGAAGATTCTGAAGTCAGAAAAAGAATATGTCTAATTCAAGTCACTACATAGTGCATCAATTCACTATAAGATAGTGTAGTTTGAAACTATTTCAGTGAGATCTACATCTACATCTACATAGTACAGCGTTCCATCAAACCTGATGATTATACGCTGGCCCTGCGCAAACGGACCTCTAAATTTTAATTTAAAAAGTATAAGTAAACTAAGTGCCATAGAAAGTATAAATAAACTAAGTGTTATGGAAAACAATTTACATTGTGCATGAGATGAAAAGAATCGTCAAATAATTTATTTGTCTGTGCAGAATCCAGCTTAAGATTGTTTTAAACATAAATAAACAAATCAAAATCAGAGATAATTCATAAGTATACAAGGACAAGTTTACTATTGATACAGTAATAACTGTATTTACAGTGTCCATTTAATAGAGGTCGGATTTCCAACTTTGACCTTTCCATTGAGATTTGACACTTACTAGTGATGGGAATTGGTAAGAATTTCATAATCGATGATCGGGTTACTGTAACCAACTAATCAACGATTATAATCGGACAGTTACAGTGTCTATCAATTTAGTTAATTAAATGGTAAGAATGGGTAAATGACTACTTTCTGCATATGTATTTGTTGTTTATTTTGCAGAAAAAGAATAAATGGATATCATCTGAATGTTTTATTGAGTGTGTATCTGTTGTAGAACCAAGTAAAAAATTAAAGTCATGCAAAAACTGTTAACTTTGCCTATCAACATGATCAAGAACTCCTTCATCAAATACACAGTTAGATAATCACCGATTTGATACCTATAAAAATGTTTCGTTTGCCTAAAAATCTACTTTCTTATTTCCCCTTAAATAAACAATCTTTTACATTTCTGTACCCTGAAAACACATCAAAAAACAGCCATGGGAAATGGTTTCTATAGGAATAAATTTAATGCCGACCCTATAGGCTTCTGACTTTTGTTCTCCCAAACAATTTCCTTCATCAATCCATAGACAATGATCAGATAGACCATAATCTGACCAAAAAAGAAATGTTTTAAAGTACAAGTAAATCTAAAGTCCATATGTTTGTACAACTACAACAGTTATATGTTTATTACTTACAAATCCTAGGTTACTTTTGAGTGACAATATCTGACCAGGTGTCCTCAAATTACCAGCCATTTTACTGTAGGGGAGGGGGGTTGTGTGTGTTTCTGGTGGGCCATTTCCTGTAAATAAAACATCCATATATATCTATACATATTTTATTGTAGGGGAGGGGGTGGTGTGTGTTACTGGTGAGCCATTTCCTATAAATAGAACATCCATATATATCTTATACACATTTTACTGTAGGGGAGGGGGGTTGTGTGTGTTTCTGGTAAGCCATTTCCTATAAATAGAACATCTATATTTATATACATGATCTTAGCTATAACTACCCAGTATATCTATATACATGTACTATTTAGTTTCTTCAAGTTCAGCAATGATCTCAAAATTCTGTGCCAATAAATTGCTACAAAATGGTTATTTGAAAATATAACTACAAATTCCAAAACTAACTTTTCACTGGTTAATAAATGCTGAGAGCATATTTCAGTTGAGGGATCCCAAAAAGTGTTTTTGCAATTCATCGTTTCAAAAAAATATAAAAAGATACAAAATCTCTAGCAAAGATATGTTAATGTAACATCAGAAAAGCCACAGAAAGACTGAATGAATGGTTGGGAATGTATACATGTATCCACTGAGCTGTTCAAAATGTAAATTCTATCAATGTTGGGCATTTGAATCGTATTGTATATATATAATATATTCTTTTGTCTTGGGAGATAATGAGAAATACCACTAGAATTTCTAGGGATACTTAGACAAGTTTCCAAAGTGTTAAAATAAACTAGAACCAGCCAACTGAATTTTAAAGTTAAATACACATTGTGATTTTTTAAAATAAAAACTATTTATCTTTGAAATCAATAAAAATTTGAAATGATCAGTGACGCTTCTGCTATAGAACACTAGTGTGAATAAGGAAATAAAATAACAGATGACCCCCTCTCTCCATACTTACCGTCATCCAAGTTAATCTTAGAGAGTCCAAAATCTGTCAGCTTCAGGTGCCCCTTACTGGTGATCAACATGTTGTCAGGCTTCAGATCCCTGTTAATTATACCAAAATACTAACTAAATAAAGACTAGCACAAATATACATAACCATATTGTTAAATATTAATACGCTTTGAAAGAATAATTTAATTTCTAATAGCAGCATTCTCTGAATTTTTATTGTGGGGATAACTCTGCAGATAACTTCAAAACAAATAATTCACACAGCTGAGATAAATGCAGCACCTGTGAATAACTCTCACACCTGTAAAGAACTCAAGTACCTACACCTTTGCATAACTCTTACACCTGTGGACAACTCAAATACCAGCTGGAAATGCAGACACCAGTCTTTATCTGCAGTCAATTCAAACACCTGTGTATAACTCACACCTCTGTAGATAACTCACATGCTTGTAAATTATACACCTTTGGATAACTCACTTACAGATAACTCAAACACTTATAGATCATTTACACACTTGTAAATCAGTTAGGCCTAGATAAATAAATTGTGTGTTTCCGGTTCCCCGTCTGACCCTAAAATATATGAGCCGACCCTAAAAAATTTATTCGCAGATATCTTTCCAGGAGTAAACTATTCCAGTTTCACTATTAAAAATCCTAATCTCCATCACTTTCGTGATTCAGAAAATGCATATTATATACACATTAATCAAAAATGTTTTGACAGCGATTTCCCTTGCCAATAAAATATTTAAATAAAATAAAATGTTTTCCCTACCTATCTACCCTATTTTTTCTCAGGTTGGAATAGGAAACACACTATTTATTTATCTTGGCCTTATATACATGTGTATGATTCCATGAGAATGTAGATATTGTAGTTATATACCTGTGTATGATTCCATGAGAATGTAGATATTGTAGTATAATTCACACAACTGAAGATAAATGCAGCACCTGTGAATAACTCTCACACCTGTAAAGAACTCAAATACCTACACCTTTGCATACCTCTCACACCTGTGGACAACTCAAATACCAGCTGGAAATGCAGACATGAGTCTTTAATTTATTTAACACATTTGCAGTAAATTCAAACACCTGTATATAATTCACACATCTGTAGATAACTCACATGCTTGTAAATTGATATACACCTTTGGATAACTAACTTACAGATAACTCAAACACTTTTAGGTCATTTACACACTTGCAAATCATTTACATACCTGTGTATGATTCCATGGGAATGTAGATATTGCAGAGCCAGGGTAACCTCTGCCGCATAAATCCGAGACATTTCTTCATCAAAATAACCATAGACTGCCAACAGACTCTTAACATCGCCACCAATTAAATACTCCATTATCTGTTAGTACATCATTAAATTAATAAAAAATAGATCAAATTTTTAACAAAGAAACTTTTATCCTGATACATATGTAACATCATTCACATTTTGAAACAGTTCAGTTTAGGAAATGTGAAACATATTTTCAAGAATCTATAAAACAAATAAAGACCTGATATGAATACATATAGAACATTTATTAGTTTCCTTATTATACAACTTACACTCCTACCCTCTAGTTCCTTCAGTATTAATATCAGTCCCTAGTATGTACATGTGTTACTCACTTTTAACACATTAAACATTCCAAAGTACATATGTGAATATCTTATACTTCATAAATAAATATCATGTTTGTGAGAAATTCCTAGACATGATAAGATGAAATAAGATAAAGAAAACTGTGACATGCATACTGTCACACATACATGTACATGTATTAATATTTACCAGGAAAATGTTGTTCTGAGACTGCAGGGAATAGTAAAGATGTACAATAAATGGACTGTTGGATAAGGCCAAGGCATCTCTCTCTGTTAACACTGAAATATAACACAATATAACAATGAATGGACTGTTGGATAAAGCTAAGGCATCTCTCTGCTAACACTGAAATACAAAACAATATAACAATGAATGGACTATTGGATAAAGCTAAGGCATCTCTCTCTGTTAACACTGAAATACAACACAATATAACAATAAATGGACTGTTGGATAAGGCCAAGGCATCTCTCTCTGTTAACACTGAAATACAACACAATATAACAATGAATGGACTGTTGGATAAAGCCAAGGCATCTCTCTCTGTTAACACTGAAATACAACACAATATAACAATGAATGGACTATTGGATAAAGCTAAGGCATCTCTCTGCTAACACTGAAATACAAAACAATATAACAATGAATGGACTATTGGATAAAGCTAAGGCATCTCTCTCTCTGTTAACACTGAAATATAACACAATATACTGTAAAAGTGAAATATATTGCGGTGTATTTAATTTCACTATGTTCGCAATAAAAGAATTTGCCGCAAAAATTAAGCCATTGTGAATATCGTTGACAAATCAATGTAGCATTCAACTATTCATACACTTTTAAATCCTGTCTTTATATTTTGTGATGGTAAAATAGAATATTCATTGAAATTATTAATAACAAGGCGGCAAAAGTTAGTTAGTGGGTATGTTTATATTAAATAATTTCCCGTGATTTATTTTAAATAATAATAAAATTGCAAATAAATAGTAAAGAGAAATTCAGTGACCGTGAAATTAAAACCATCGTGAAATGTATCAACATAGGAAATCGTGAAATATTAGATATGTGAAATTAAAGACGTTTACAGAATACAATTTGCACAAGTTAAAATAATGTATGCAAACTTATTTTAATTTACATCTATGGAGAATTCATTGAATATAGTGGCAACCTTGATCTCTGAAGATTTCAAAATCGGGTTTAAAAATATTTGCTATCATTGCTTGCACGTTTACGGCAATTCAATTTGAAAATCAGTTTCAATAAATATCAATTTAAAATCAGAAAGTCTAACTTGAATATTTATAAATGTATCATTGACAATGATAACTTTTATAATGACCTGATAAAAAATCAACATGCCTAAATTGTTAATTTTTTAATCTTGGTCCAGATTTGAATGTTAAAGACAATGTTGGGCTTTGTCATATACCCAATGGCTGTGAAAGTTGTGACTTGTGAAGCTTGTTTTAGTTTTTGATGTATCATCATGATCATAATTGCAAAGACACTGAACTCGAGGATATAAGATATGTAGCCAGGAACATTAGACTAGTGGGATTTATTTGTGTAATAAATATTGATGACCAGTGCCTGTACTCCATCGTCACAAACCATGGCCAAAATGTATGATCCTCTCCTATCCCATACTGATAGGAAAGAGCCTGACCATGGCTTGAGACGATGCTTGTACCTGTAGATAAATACTACCAAACAGAAAGATATTCCAAGTACATGATGCAACATGACTTATTAGTTTTACTGGGATCATTACAATGACAAAGCCTTCATTGAAGTGAGGTACTTATTATAAACTAATACATCAGTTACACAGCTATCCTTAAGTATGTTTTATTTTTCTCCGCAGTCTATAAATTCTTTACCTTGGCTCACCAGATTCTTGTTAACCATGTCGGACTTCTTCATCACTTTGATGGCATATTTCTTGTCGTCTTGATTTTTCTTGTGTCCAAGAAACACTTTCCTTGTAAAAGAAAAAAAATGTCTCTTTATTTAAAACAAAGGGAAACTTTAATGTTATCTATTTATCCATGTTATCTGTTAGCAAGTAAATTCTGTCCATTAAAAACAATAAATAATGTATGTTACATACATTGTTATCTCTTCCTGCTTATCACGCATAGTATTACAGACATATTCATGTACATGCAGATGTAGTTTACTTAATATTCAAAATTGATGAATGCATATTATAAACATGATAAACTTAGAAACAACATTGTGAAGTTGAGGTGAAATGAAATTATAAGGGAATACACCGAGTGAAATACTTTTTGAATCCCTTAATTCTTACCCAAAGGCACCTCTGCTGATAGGCTTCAGAAAAACGAAATCTTCAATTGATGTAGGCTAAAAATAAAAATACATTGTTTTAAACATATTTTTCACTTTCGCGAAACTCTTATTACCATGATTACAAAATTGTGGACTTTCAAAGACAGAAATGTAGATTCACTGTTTATTTAAGATTAGAAAAAGAACCTTTATTCACAAAAGGTCAGAATTTCAGATAAGAAATCCCTAAAAACTAGGTTTGAATTAGCTGCAGAACTGTAGCTCTCTGCTTGAGAAAATTCGGACAGATAAAGCAGAGAGCTACAGATCCAAGCGTTGTAAAAACCTTCGCTCGGTTCGGCTATTATTTCTTGTATTTTATGCTTTCCCCCGCTTTAAGAATGGTATCAGATAATTTGCAATATATTTTACTCCTATTCTTAATACTTTATTTACCTTTCAACGGTCCCAAACAGCCCTTTATGGTTTTGGAATGTCGATTTAAAAAATTCCCATTCCGTCGACGTCCACTGTCCATGTTGGTATCATCCTATTAAAGTATCACGCCCGAGCTTTATTTATCTAATTTTTTTAAATACATACATTGTCTTCTTTATAGTCAATATATATGATATCTGAAATTTTTATCTACATTTTCTCGGCAAGTGTATGTTCCTTGAAAGTCTTTTTTTTTTCTCACGACCCCCAACATAGACGTCGACTGATTGGGAATTTTTTAAATCCACATTCCAAAACCATAAAGGACTGTTTGGGACCATTGAAAGGTAAATAAAGTATTAAGAATAGGAGTAAAATATATTGCAAATTATCTGATACCATTCCTAAAGCGGGGGAAAGCACAAAATACAAGAAATAATAGCCGAACCGAGCAACAAAAAAGCGGCGGCGTAAATCGAAGATTTTTACAATGCTTGGATCTGTAGCTCTCTGCTTTATCTGTCCGAATTTTCTCAAGCAGAGAGCTACAGTTCTGCAGCTAGGTTTGAATTTAAATATCCACATCTTAAATTTAAAGAACAAGTTTTATCAACTTTTAGTGAGGTTAATTTTTCTATACTTAAATACCTCTGCAAATTCCAGGAGGGGAAGGGGGGTCCGGTCACCGTCCGAACACCCCCCCCCCTCTCTAGATCCGAGCATGAATCAACTATCATGACTATAATAAAACATCCAAGACTAGAGCATAGGCCTTCCCTAGCTTAATTGTTGAAGAAATATATATTTTCTATGCTATAAACATATGTAAATATAATTTTCTTTAACAATATTATTATTAAGCTGGGGAATGCCAATGGCCTAAAGCTGTGTCTTTAATACCCAAAACACTTCCATCGTGATTCGACTACTGTAAAAAGTCATTTCCCAACTAACCTTATCTGGAAAACTTCCACGTTCTTTTCTCTCTGTGTCATCCATGTTCACATCTATTTAGTAATTGTCTACATGATGTTTTATTTATGATTCTTCAAAGGTTGCTTCCGAGTTTTCGTATTTGGTGGCATAATTCATACAAAATTTACCTCCGTTAACAGGAGAGTCAGAACCAACGGTTTCAAGTTAAAATGACTCCTGTATGGTTAGAACCGGCGTATAAGCAACCCCAAACCTAATTTGATTACGGTATTAGAATTTTTCAAAAATATCGTATTTCTATGTTCCAAAAGTACATTTATTCAGCTAATACTTTTGCCGATGCAACTTCGAGATCACAAAATTTTCCAAATTGATGAATGCAAATTCATAGTAACTAATAATTTAATTAATTCCGCTTATACGTAGGGGCTCGATTTCAGAACGGTGTATATATTTTGTGCATTGTGTCGAGAAAAAAATCGCAGAAATTCGCAGATTTAAAAAAAATCGTATTTTTGTACATAAAAAGAGAATTTTTCTCAGATTTTTGTACATGTTAGATTTTAATTTATTTAAAAAATAAATACAAAAAACAAATAAAACCAAAAAACAAATAAAACCAAAAAACAAACAAACAAAAACATTCTAGGGCCGTACGAATCTAGAAAGATTCTTAATGCAATATGAATAAAATTCATGTGAAAGCATTGATATTTTTGAAATATAAAATTTGAAAGCAATCAGAGATTTTTACGGATTTTCAATTTGAATTTATATAGTTCTGTTTTTTTTAAAAATTGACTATCAATTTACGTTAATTACATGTTACATGTATAAGGACAGAGTTATCATTAATGTTAATGGAATTTAGAGATTAGTCTTATTCAGCATTATCAATTTAAGTTCCCTTACACGAGAGGTAAGAGAAGAAACTTCTATTAGTAAAAAAGAATATGCTCACATCCCTCTAAACTGCCTTTGCACTTTTCATAAGGGAAACGCTATTTGAATATAATTCACACGAAATTAAGACATAATTGTATACTTAATTATGATTTATATGGAAGGAATATAATAGATTCACCTAATAATTATTGTTCATGCAGACATATTGAAGATGTATATCATTTCTTTTTTGAATGTAAGAAATATGAACAGCCAAGAAATGGCCTATTAAGAAACATTCTACAATATAACCATTTGACAATAGTCAATGCTCATCTTTTATTATTCGCAAATGATTCCTTGTCTGCTGACGTAAAAAATAAAATATCTCACTTTGTTCAAAAGTTTATTCGAGATTCGGGTAGATTTTTATCTTCATTTTTGTTCTATGTTTATCATAGATTTACAACTTTGAACCTTTATAATGGGAGAAGTTTATTTACTTATTTAATATGATGATGATGTTTATTATTATTATTTTGGCAAGCATGGTTGTAATTTGTGTTATTATTTGTGCGCCTGTACAGCCAATATATCGACCACAGGGTTTTGCTACATTGTACTTTTTTTTTGCGTTCCGTGTTTAAGCCCTCCACCCCTCCCTTTTCATCAAATATAAACATAAGATATAAAATCGGACCCATTCATTTATAGTACCTGGCTTAATCATAATATATGATAATACATGATAAATAATCACCGAATGACACCAAATATTAAACGCATTACAATGTATTCAGAAATTCATATTCTTATTAGCACTTATTTGTGATAATCAGGATGCTAAGAATTTTGAGATTTCACGTGTGTGAATCATTGACCGGTACTAAAAAGAAAGAAAGTGAACGATTGATGAATTGAGAAATCCCTTTATAATGACTGTGTATGCTTGTCCTTTTGTTATTCAAAAGATAACATAAAAAAATTATAATATCACTAACACCCCCCCCCCTCCCCAGTTTTTGGCTACATCAAAATCTGATGTTGCAAAGGGTGTCTCAGTATATGTTGATACGTAAAATATAATGTAGCCTGATTTGTAAAAGTCAATATCTTTTCTTTTATAACTTTCATCGTAACTGGCCATGTTAGACATCAGAATCACGGATATCAGGACATCAGAATCACGGATGTTACGACATCAGAATCACGGATATCAGGACATCAGAATCACAGATATCAGGACATTAGAATCACGGATATCAGGACATCAGAATCACAGATATCAGGACATCAGAATCACAGATATCAGGACATTAGAATCACAGATATCAGGACATTAGAATCATGGATATCAGGACATTAGAATAACAGATATCAGGACATCAGAATCTCAGATATCAGGGCATTAGAATCATTGATATCAGGGCATTAGAATCACGGATATCAGGACAACAGAATCACGGATATCAGGACATCAGAATCACAGATATCAGGACATTAGTATCACAGATATCAGGACATCAGAATCACAGATGTTACGGCATCAGAATCACGGATATCAAGATATATGCACGAGCATTATTCATTAAGAGATACCGGTAGGTCTACGACTCGAGTACATGTATCTGCAAGTCTTTATTTAGTATCGTCTACAAAATATGGAGTACAAGATCAAAACAAGTTCTGGATGGCGCAGAATTCAAACATGCCCAAATATTATCTTTTCAACAATATGGACAAAAAAACAATATTGTATTGAATGATATCGAATATGATCTTTTTGTATTTGGATTTAAAGAATACACCTAGTGCAATGTCGATATCGATAATATCGCGTTGATATAGTAACGATATCGATCATACTCCATGCATTGTAAATGAAATTAATGGAAATCGTGTAAAAAGCAGAAGCTTTGTCGATACTGTCAATGTCTTGACAATTTCATAACGATATCGTATAGATCGAGGCAATAACGACCAACTGCTGAACAATAATGACTCAAAATCGATACGATATCTTCGACGTCGACAGCAAGGTAAGAAGACAAACAGATTGTATTCAAACAAAAACACAAATATAGGGAAAAGAAGTAGAAGTAGCAGGATTCCCTATCGAAACAATATCATCGATATATAGACGATATCGATATTAAAGAAAACTTCTTTTTAGGTACACTGTAACACATACATGATAAAAGAAACATAACAATGGCAATAAATAAACATCATCTGCTGAACGATCATGATTCGATATCGAGACGATATTGTCGATATTAGCAGTAAGGAAAAATTGTAATGGGAAAGTACTCTTGCCTTCGGTTGGGATTGAACCCGTGACAACTGGCATGCCAGTCCAGTGCTCTACTGACAGAACTAAAGGTTAACCCACAAGTCCAATGTAGTAGGAGTTCGTACATTACAAACTATATCACACACATAAATAAAAAAGTAGCAAAATATATATTTTAAAAATATGAATTTATTGTCGGTATCGTAACTATATCATGTCATCAACATATATTTTGCAAAATTATATATTTTCGGACAAGAGGCCCATGGAGCACAATGCGCACCTGAGTAACCTTGGCCTTGAAGCTATACAAAAATATTTCCCCATTTTATTCACATGGAAAATTCTGACCCCATTTTTCACTATTTCTTAATCATCTCCCCTATAAAGAGAGCGTGGCTCTTCAAATGAACGAACTTTAATCCTCTTCACCCAAGGATGCTTTATTGAAAGTTTGGTAGAATTTGGAGCAGTAGTTCAGGAGAGGAAAATAATTGAAAAATTAAAAAAAAATACAGGCAACACACAACAGACGGACCTGGACACTTCAATCAGGTAAGCTTTCTTGAGCCCTTGACTAAGGTGAGCTACTAGTAATCAATAAAGTGTTACGTGGCCAGTTATGAAACAAGTCATACCGGTAGTGTCAAACTTATAATCGTTCAAAACAATCATTTTGAATAACTTGTATAAAGTGAGTACTTTTTCTTGGATTTTCCCCCCGAATTTAATTCCGCCTCCAAATGCATGCTGGAAATTTTGTGAAAATATAAACGATAACTTCTCAACTTATACATAGGATGAAGTAAAGAGCTCGAGGCAGCGGACAATATAGAACGACTAATATAACTCATACAGAACAGCAGTATTAGATGACTTTCTATGAACACCCAGAATGTCTTTAAATATCTGGAGTTAATGAATCAGATAATCCTAATCTTTTAATCTTAATCTTATAATGTAAAGTGGGATATTTTTTGTATGGAACGATTATTTTGAGTTTTTCCCGATTTTTTCCGATTCCAGTATGGTAATATACGTGTAATAAATATATTTTTTGAAGAAATGTCCAATAAACTCCGGGGATGAATATTGGGGGGGGGGCACAATTAAGTATGTGATATTAACGCGTAGGCTCCCTAGCATCTTCGCTATAGCCAAGGGTGACGATCCGCTCCTCTCCTCTGAGCGGATCGTCACTCTTGGCTAGCGAAGATGTGGAGAGGAGCGGATCGTCACCCTTGGCAATCGAAGATGCAGTAAGGGCAGGCCCGTAGGAAGCAATTTCAGTTTGAGGGGGGGCACAGCCATACATTTTTCAGTTGACAGTTGAGGGGGCACTACCAAAAATTTTCTGACAAGCAAAAAAAAAAAAAAAAAAAAAAAAAAAAAAAGATCATCAAACTATAGTTATCTATATATCGGCAAAATTATTGCGGGGGGGGGGGGCGTCCCCCCCCCCCCGTGACCCCCCCGGTTCCTACGGCCATGAAGGGATAGTCGGTGAATGCCAGTGCTTTATAAATAGTATACTACTAACAGGTGGTTTTAAAACACATAAGTTCAAATGACGAATGTTTGAATCCACACTCTTTTAACCTGCCATCGGGGTCTGATAAGTACGATGTTTTTGAAACCATAAGCGCAAAATTTCTTTCATATCATATATAGGCCTAGTTAGTGGTTGTATTTCCTTGAACAAAGTATTCAAGATTCGATTAAAAAAAAGGGGGGGGGGGTTAGGGGACGATCATTTGATTCCGATTGCATCTCCCTCCCCGATTTGAATTTTTTTC
This sequence comes from Saccostrea echinata, assembly GCF_033153115.1. Classification (NCBI taxonomy): domain Eukaryota; kingdom Metazoa; phylum Mollusca; class Bivalvia; order Ostreida; family Ostreidae; genus Saccostrea; species Saccostrea echinata. The sequence continues at coordinate 20,498,431 of NW_026889763.1, forward strand.
CCTCCCCGATTTGATTTTTTTTTTTAATTATTTATTTTTTCTTGTTTTTTGTTTTTTTTTTTGAATTTTATACAGTCCCTGTTTTTTGTTTTTGTTTGTTTGTTATGTTTTTGTTTTTTGTTTTTGTTTTTGTTTTTTTGTTTTGTTTTGTTTTGTTTTGTTTTTGTTTGTTTTTTTTTTAGTCAACAATGCTTTAGAAAGTTGTCAGTTATCCCCTTTTCATAAAACGATGGCTGTTGGTGAGATGGAAAACGTGCCAGTTAAAAACAAAAAAAGGTATTCTAATATACTATAATGACCTAAAGAGTACGTATGGTACTTTGATTTTAGTAGTACAAGGGGCAGAGAACTCCTATTCCCTCTGATCATACAACTTAACAGAGGGCGTGATCTTTTCCATCGGAATAGCCAATCACAAACACTGTACGAAAAGGATAATATTGTTCGAAAGTGTCCAGATTGCACATTTAAAAGGATTTAAGTAAGTCTTTGTTTTTGTCAGATGATAAGTAATTTGGAGATTTATTCACAACTGATCTTTGTTCTGCTAATTAAACAGAAGCTGTCAATGACATGCTGAATACCTGTACGGTGCATTGTTTGAAAATGATGCAGACATTTTTGTAATCCTAAAAAGCATAATGCATTGCTTCACGATTTGCAAAAAACATTTTAAATATTACAATCATAGGGTCTACATTAATATTTTATATACCTAGATACTCAATCAGCCTTAATCTGAGTGGATTAATATTTAGTTTACACCTTTGGGACGCCATGTTTCATCATGGCGTCTCAAGATTTGAAGTATCAATATTTTTTAAAACTGTTATTCTGTGGTTTCGTTATGAGGGTTAACTGACAATTGATTAAAAGATATGAACTTTTATTAAATTCTACTTTTCTTGTTATGTACCCCTGTACAATATTACACCCTGCTCTCACCAGGAACCAGGTAAAAGTATTGGCATTCCTGTCAGAGGCCAGCAAGAGGGAAAATATTACTCAATTCCGAGTATGAATTTAATAGGGACCCACTTAGTTACTAGCCACAGTGGAGAATCTGACATAACATTTTTATTTATTTATTTTGATGGATAGCTTTTAAAACACTTGGAATTTTGTATTTGACATATGTCTGGTTTTTCTTTCCTTCTGCAGCAAGTGTTTTGTTTACCTATAGGGTGAGTTAACCATGCATCGGACACATACCTTGCTTCGGACAACTTTAAGCAATACACTTTCATTGAACCCGAGTTTCCCCGTGTTTTTACTTGTTTCGGTCTTAAAGGTGAAGATTTAAACTTTTTAATGATGCCGATTTTTATTTTCATGTTGTGATAAAAATACCACAAGAATGGCCTTGAAATTACGTCATATTTTGCATCATCAAAGGGGAGTAACCAGAATTTTACGATTTTGCAATTTTTAGAGTTGTCGTTCTTTTAAATAGACGTCAACGGAACGGGTCGGACCTTGGTAAAATTTATCAATGATTGATAATTTTACAGAAATTTTTCAAAAATTTTACTTCAGTGTTTGTATAATATTTTTTAGAGTTGTTTTTAACTAGTATGTTTATTTCACCGTACATCGGACACAAATTAACCATGCATCGGACACTTTCCGATGCATGGGTAATCACTTCCACTTTCATATAAAACCCAAATGACAGCTGTTTTTTACGGATTTGGAAAATAGAAACTCAAAATTTTCAGTGAAAATACAAATTATCGATATATGACGACTAGAAGTGGACTCTATTTCTTTCTTTAAACTAGATGACGATAACCCACGCGACAAAGACGCATTGTAAAGCCTTTCTAAGGCAGTGTGATGCAACTAAAATCTCTTCACATTTGTGGATCGAAATAGTCATTCAAATTTAATTAGAAGGTTAATTTTTAAATAAAAGATAAAAATGTTTCGATATTACTAATTTTAAAGCACCGAGATCAAGGTATGATATTTTTCTGGTTTAAATTTCGTATGTCCGATGCATGGTGAATATTGTCCGATCCATGGTGAATTCTGACTTATTTTGAAAAAATAGATTTTTAATGATATTTTCTCAATAAATAGGGCACGATTGTGTCAAAAAATTATATTTTAACCACATACTACATGTTAAGTTCCATTTTCATAATATTCGGTCGGTAGCGATATCGCTAGAACTTGTTGAAGTACGAGGGTGTCCGATGCATGGTGAATTCACCCTAGCTGTCACATTTACAGAAGCTTTGTGTGGGGGACATCTTCAAACTTTATACTGTTAGCATGGTTAGGCCAAATAAAAAAATATGTATGGTTCCGGTTACCCGACCTTCCCTATTTTATACCCCCGACCCTAAACTTTTTTTTGGCAATTTTCATATTTTTTCCAGAATTTCCCCCGATTTCCGTAAGTTTTATTGGTTTCAGCAATGACGGCCTCCTTGCAAAACATAGTGCAAGTGTTTAATAGTGTTAAATCCAAAGCAAGCTAGCATGTAGATGTCCCCTACCAATATTGACTAGTATATTATCACACCACATCTAAATGCCATTTGCAAAGCAGTGATAGGTATTATTTAGAAATAATTAAGAAAATCATTTTGTTAAAAAAAAAAAAAAAAAAAATCCCTACCTACCTACCCTAATTTTTTTGGAAGTGTAACCGGAACCACACATATTTTTTTGTTTGGCCTTAGGGTAAATTAGGATGTATATAGGCTTTTACAGAATGCTATCACAGTTGACCTTAGCCTAGATCTTTGTCCTTGACTTAATGACACCCTCACTCACACCCACCCCACCTCCCCAAATGCATGTACTTATTTGTATTTTTGTTGAAGATGTCTTTTTCTGATCAGTATCAACTAGCATCACATGGAGTTCCTGAGTAAAATAAATAAGGATATTTTCAAATACCACCATTGGAGTTTATCTTATCATATCAAACCTTACAGTTTACATATCAACATAAGATAAATCAAAAGATTAGTATGCAAAACTATGCAAATAGAATGCAAAATTAAATGTGGAAGTCTTTGAGCATGCTTTTTACGCTGATAGGGTTAGAATTTGTACCAATATAGAAATAAGCATACTGTTATGCCTCAGTGCTACTGTTTAGAGTTGGACTTACTAGAATTCCTTTTCTCATGATAGTGATTTTTGATGTCAGAGTATGTACCTTGAGTACCGTATCTATACTATGGAAAGCCACAAGAGACCCCCAAGTCTTCTGTATATACTAGTAATTCATAATAAAGCAATCTTGGTCAGTCAGGATTACAATCCTTTTCATGTCAAGATTTCAGACATTTCCTGGCCTTGATTTTCAATCCTGGCACATCCAACTTAGTATTTTTGTTTTTATGTGTTTAAGGTTGCTGCTAACATTGGTTCCCCTGAACCTCTGAGACATATGCTGTGACTTCGCAATGCCTGTGGGTCCATACGACCAAGACAGTTTTTATCAGAACACACCAATCCACACCCCAGATAGAACTATAGGCAATGAATCGTCTTCAAGTTTACTCAAGTCTGTGAAGGCTCAGGTAAGGATCCGATATATTATAAGGGATACCCAGGGGATGGGTGAATCTGTGAAGGCTCAGGTAAGAAGAGAGTACAGGGGATACCCAAGGGAGGGGTGAATCTGTAAAGGCTCAGGTAAGAAGACAATACAGGGGATACCCAAGGGAGGGATGAATCTGTAAAGGCTCAGGTAAGAAGACAATACAGGGGATACCCAAGGGAGGGATGAATCTGTGAATTCTCAGGTAAGAAGAGAGTATAAGGGATACCTAGATGAGGGGTGAATCTGTGAAGGCTCAGGTAAAAAGAGAGTATAGGGGATACCTAGAGGACAGGTGAATCTGTGGAGGCTCAGGTAAAAAGAGAGTATAGGGGATACCTAGGGGACAGGTGAATCTGTGGAGGCTCAGGTAAAAAGAGAGTATAGGGGATACCTAGGGGATGGGTGAATCTGTGGAGGCTCAGGTAAAAAGAGAGTATAGGGGATACCTTGGGGAGGGGTGAATCTGTGGAGGCTCAGGTAAAAAGAGAGTATAGGGGATACCTAGAGGAGGGGTGAATCTGTGGAGGCTCAGGTAAAAAGAGAGTACAGGAGATACCTAGAGGACAGGTGAATCTGTGAATTCTCAGGTAAGAAGAGAGTATAGGGGATACCTAGGGGAGGGATGAATCCGTGAAGACTGAAGGTAAGGATAAACTATGGGATACCCAAAGGAGGGGGTGAATCTGTGAATTCTCAGGTAAGAAGAGAGTATAGGGGATACCTAGAGGAGGGGTGAATCTGTGGAGGCTCAGGTAAAAAGAGAGTAAAGGGGATACCCAAGGGAGCAGTGTTCGAAATTCAGAATTATTTTCTATGGGTCCAAAGGACCCACAGATAAAGGGACTACACGAGTCCTTTCAGGGCAGTGCAGGCCAAAAAATAATACCATTAAATATTTTGGGAAAATAAACTTTTACGTATCGATGATCTTGGTAAGTTTATCGCTTCATATGAAATATGTCAATTTAATAAAGGGTATCTACAATTCGCAAGTATTAACAATTTGAAACGGTAAGATATTAATCATCACACTGTCTTACTTGGTCATATATAACATTTAATGAGTTTGACATGTGTTTATTTAAGGAATGACTTTAATAGCTACCCAAGTTATACTGGTATAACCTGGGTTGGGGCAGTTTACGCTTTATAAACCGCGAAGCGGTTTATAAAAAAGCGTAAACTGTTCCAACCCAGGTTATACCAGTATAACTTGGGTAGCTATTAAAGTTATTCCTTATAATTTAATTTCCCATCATTAAGTGTAAAAAATAAAACAATTTCTCCTTCAAAAATGCCCTTAAATTGTACGTATTTTAAATGTAACGTCAAGCGGTTTGATACGTTTTTAACTTAAGTCATTGTGACGTAGGCAACCCAGGTTATACGCTATTTTCTATTTTTTTATCCAATCAAATGACGCTTTACAACCAAAATTAAATTATATTACTATATACATACTCTTCCTCAGAAATATAATTTGTGTTTTAAAATCCGCGGGTAAAAAATTACGCAGGTTTCATAGATCGCCACAATATGTTGATAAAATGTAACCGCATACATATAACGTAACTTTATTCCATACAGAAAAGAAATCAAATCTTCAGTATTTATTTAAAATACACATGAAAGAAGAAATTATACGATCTTGATAAAAATAACAAGTTTTGCCCATCATAAGTGCAATTTGGTTTAAAGACGCTCATTGGTTAATTTGTTTAATATATCCAATTAAACATGTTAAAATGCAGGAAAGATATAAAAGTTAATGTAAATACATACACCAATATACCTAAACTTTAATCGCAACTTCTTACGCCTTTCCAACAAGCGGTAAAGAAAAACAACGGTCTGAGAAGATGTGATTGACGTTAACTTATTTCCCGGCAAATCATCGGCCCAAAATTATTTCAAGGACCCATTTAGTCATACTATTCGTGAGTCCTTCCGTTTGTATGTCGGCGCAGGACCGACGGGTTGACGCTAATTTCGAACACTGCAAGGGAGGGGTGAATCTGTGAAGGCTCAGGTTAAAAGAGAGTATAGGGGATACCTAGGGGAGGGGTGAATCTGTGAAGGCTCAGGTAAGAAGAGAGTATAGGGGATACTTAAGGAAAGGGTGAATTCTCCAGTCTGCTAATATATTTTTTTTGGGAGGGGGGGGGAGGGCAGGGGAGAGGGGATTAATGTTTGATTGCATATATATGTTTGTATATTGCCTGGAAATTTATAAGTGAGGTCATTAAGGCAAGTCCCATATTATACATCTGTTTGTTATACTAACAGAATGAGAAGTTATAGATAAAAATTTGCAATGAATGAAAGCTTATTTTTGCATGTATCAAATTGCACAGTGACAAAGCAGCTGAAATTTTAAATGAAACAATATCACATGATTGTTCAAATTAAATATGTCCTAATATAACTGTTCTTTAACTTTTGTAGCCCCTCATTAACCATGTTAGTAGGTGACTTGTCATAAATTTCAGTTTTTCATGTCACATTTAACATGTTTAATAGTCCTTCCTTCTGATTAATGGTATAGCAAATCCTTCATCACCTTGGTTTGTATAATGGATACATTAAATAGCCTATATTTAATATTTATGATTATGCAATGTGCCAGAATACTCAGGTATTATTTATAGAAGTACTTCCTGTACCTCAGAGCCAGATTTATAGGACCATGTTATGTAGAGAATCTATAAAGTGAGTCATTATATTCCGTGGTTTTCTTACGTGCACTACATCATAGGTAATGCTTGATGTGGATCAGTGATCAATGGTTATTTGTATTTAAACAGTGGAATAAAATTGTTTATAACATCAAGAACATGCCTTTTGTCAAATTCTATAATGTATTTAAAAGAATGTGAACTTGAAATATTTTTTTACACACTTTTTGTTATCAGTGTGAATGCCCCCTTGACGACCCCCTGGATTATGACAAGGTATCGGCCTACACAAGATATAATTACACCTACCGAAAACATACCTGGTCAATGAATGATTTATACAAATATCTTATCAGAAAAAAATCTTTGTGTCATGACTTGATACAAGTAGGGGTAATATGAATCTGTGTTTAACAATGGAGGTTACATGTGAATGATTGGAAAATAATGGTGATAGCTTTTTTACTGATGTCAGATAGCACACTGGGCCATTGTGTTATGTAGAAACAAACTTTCCAACAGTTCAAATTTTTATACAGTGAATCACGGCATGAAAGTTCCCTAATTTAATTAGTTTGACAGGAAACAAAGAATCCAGCATGTTCAGAATGGAGTGGATAATTTACAGTTTACAGTGATGTAATCTTCTGTTTCTACAGGAAGTCCAGTTTAAAAGAATAACTCAGGAATTACAAGCTGAGCAGAAGAATCTTTTACAGGTAAGAAATAGAGGGAAGGGGTGTGTACATTATACAGGTAAGAATAGAGGGGAGGGGTGTGCCCTTAGGTGGAGACAGAAGTTTTCTAATCTTTGTGAAAGGCTAATTATAAGATCTATTATCAGTGATTATGTAAAAACAGTAGCCTATAAGACTATCATCTGTTGAAGTATGCATTCAACATGTGTTAATCCTGATTAAATCTGGAATAACAAAAAAACTGACCTTAAAACAACAAAGATGGGGTCAGTGATGCTTCAGGCTGAATTGTAAAGAAAACATTTGTGTACACTGATCAACAACAGAGATAAAAAGACAAAAAAATGCTTCTGAACTAAGATGATAGAAAATCTGGAAAGTGACTCAAAATGACAAGTTTATGAAACATTTATCTTGTGTTTAAGTTAAGAGATAAACCAATAGTGGTTTGATGTACTGCCCCTGGCATGTTCAGGACGTGGTCGTACGTAGAGTACTAATTTTGCCCAAATTTGTATTGACATGCATTGTGTCAGTAAAAGCCTTTATTTCTTATTTTTGCCGGCCTTACCTGAACTAGATATATAAACATGCATACCTGGAAATTTAAAATCTGTTCGACAGACTTGGGGTAGACCTTTTGTGCAGTTTCTTTTTAAACTGGTTGATTTATTGAACAACCCCCAAAGAAATATATGACGCATTCATTTTAAGTGGTTTGGCTTCCCTAGGGAAATTTATGAAAGTGTCATTTAAAGTTTGGGTCTTACCTATTATTGAAAGTTTTGATAGAAGTTTTCTGTATGTAAATATATATATGGCAGATTTTGCTTCCGATATAAACGTTGTTCTGAGTTTGGAGGATCTCTTTGTATGTTTGTGTTGATATTTCTTTGATTGTGTTACATGTTACAGAATAATACAAAAATATTTAAATGGCAAACTAGGTAAAGCATTAAAGAAAAATTGTAGTTCAGTTATGTTAAAAAATGACAAATGCACAGAGATGTAGATAACCAGCAGAGAATGTGTCGTAAATAACAAGATAGCTGAACATTTTTATAATGCATTATAAAAATGACTTGCTATAATATGATTTTATCATCTGGTTCATTTCTTTGTTTGAAGAAAACCATTAAAATTAGTATTCACCACAAGATTATGTAAGAAGGGAGGTGTTAAATGTTTACATTATGGCTCTGCTTGCTTGATCATGATTGTGTAAAATATTCAGAGGAACAAATTCTTTTGTCAACATGGTCACACAAACAAGTACATTATATTCTGTATATATACATGTGACAATGTCTAACAATTCAAGAATCCCCCAAAACATTGAAAAGCTGCTACATTCTTTGCTGAACTAATATTTCTCAATCCCAAAGTGCATGGCCAGATAGATAGTGAGGAATTAAAGTATATAACCAGTGGACATATAATGGACAGTTAGAACATCCATATAATGAGGTTGTCCATTTACCAGTACATCACTATCACTGAGAGACAACATTGACAGGTTGAAGCCAGACTTGTGTTACATAAATAACATAAAAACTGTGTGTAGGGAGGTTATGTGCTGAAATCACCTGGGACAATCTGGTCCCAAATCCCAATAATTCATGGAGATGTTATTTTTTTTCATTGTTGACACATATTAAATATAATTACTATTATGTCTATTCTTATTTAGAACCTTCAGAGGAACTTTTGATGATATTTATACAACAAGCGTTATGATTTTAAACATGGTGGTGCACTGTGAAGAAAATTATTGAGTGTGTAAACTGCTGTAAATTTGAATATTTTATTTTTCTTTTTAAATTCAAATATATTTCCTGCTTATCAATTGGAGATTTCCCTTGGACTTCACTTAGTCACCAGGATATATTAAAACCAAAAAATAGTAATTAAACAATTAGGTGCCTGAAAAAATGTGTAGGTTTCAGATAACTGTTGTACAGTCAGAGGCTGTGAATGTGGAGCTGGGGTAATCTAGTTGATGTACAGGTGATGTGTTGACAACTAGGAGATACAAGGTGTGCTATTAATCTGACCTTGTGGCTATTTACAGGTAGATAATCAGCTGTACAGTTACATAGGAACGAGTGTATCCCAGATGTAACTAACAAAGAGATAAATTTCTTGCATTGACTCTGTAGGCATTGATTTTAAAATTTTAATTCAAAGCTCAGCAAATGTTAGACTCTCTGTGATATTGTCAAATTTTAAACTTCCCCCAATATTTATGTTCCCCAAACGAAGTTTGGGAACATATTGTTTTTACTCTGTTTCTTATTATTATTATTATTATTATTTTTCTTTTTTTCTACTTTCTTCTCCGGTACTTTTTTGTCCGGGAGTGTTCTCATAGAACCACTCATCCGATTGACATGAAACCTTTTTAGGGTTAATAGGCATGTTGTGTAGGTGTTCGGAACGAAGGTCATTTTGCGCGCACATGCATGCACGTGCGCGCGCGTGCAATGAGTGAAATGACTGATATACTTGATGAAGCCGTAACTTTTAAATTTCTTGAGGAATTGCTTTGAAACTCAAAATATAAAGATATATTAGTAGTCTAGACAAGATAACATGGTCAAATTAGCGTGAACTCACGCGCATGCAGGTGCGCCCTTCTCTGATTGGCTGATACAAAACTATCAATAATTTCCTTATTTTTTGACAAAATACTTTGAAATTTAGAATATAAGTATATATTATAAGGTGCTACAACATGTTACATAGGAAATTTCTTGAAAACACGCGCATGTAGGTGTGCTGCAATCTGATTGGTTGAAACTTTAAATGTCTATAACTCCCTTGGTTTTCAACAAAACAGGATGAAATTTACGACATGGATAGGCACATAGAGCTCCTACATTATGATACTATCAAAATTGAATGCAAGGCCATGCATGCGCGTATGCTAATTCTGATTGGCTAATACTTAAATGTTACATCTCTCTTATTTTTCAATGAGATTCTTTAATATTTAACACAAATGTATGTATTGTGAGACACTATAAGAAAATCAATGTGAAAAATGTAGAAAACATGTGCAAGCACATGCGCTGAAATTTGATTGGCTAATACCGATATGGCTATATCGGAGTAGTTTTCCAATGAAAGACCCTTAAAAATAAAGTGCCCATCTATATTACAAAAGTATTGTCTAATTTATTGAAGCTTGTAGGGAATGGGGCATCATAAGGGATTGGGGAGCCGTTTGGGGAACATCTGTAACGGTTCCCGTTACAATTAGCACTAGTTACCTATCACATTGATTCAGTTCCAGTGTTTCACAGACACAGTTCATAATGTAAACAGGATCAGAGATCTGATATAGGTTTGACATATATGTAGGGATACATGAGAGCATGTTGACTTGGTTCCTTTATCATCTGTCTGTTTGTAGTCAAGTAGGTTGTAGAATTTGGGTCATATTGATATTGAGGATGTTTCCGATGGGTCTTTTTGACCTCTTTTCATTAGTATTTAAAAGTTGCTGACTAACTTTCCGAGGGCAGTGTAATTAGAACTGTCTTCTCATACATCTCATCTGATCTTCGAGAAATGACAGTGACTATGAATTATGGACAGTTCACAAATATAAATCAACTGAAATATTTACACAATTACATCTGATCATAATACCATAATTATATAATACAAGTAAAGCTTACTGCTATGGATTATATTTATGAAGCCACAGCAAGCACCATGAGTACACAAGAGTACTGGTACATTACTGAGCTCCTTTTAACAAGCATTCTGAGAGTATTGCATTAGCAATACCAGTCCCCTACCGCAAGTGTAATCTGGTTCCCATTAAGAATTGAAAATGCCAAAATCAATGAAGCGGGACGAAATGCAAACTTGATCTGTAACTCATCAAGATACACCCACATACCAAAAATCAGCCCAATATCTGCAAGCGTTTAGGAAAAAAGTGCGGAAAACCAAGTGGGACAGACTGACAGACAGACAGAGGGACAGACGGACAGACAGACAGACAGATGGACGGACAGACTCAGAGGAAACCTATAGTCCCCTCCGGTTTCACCGGTAGGGGACTAATAATAACATCTGGCCAAACTCGCCAAGGAGTTTTTTAAAACATCTGGAGATTGTATTATTAAATCAGAATGAGACTCATCATCTTTGTGTATATTTTCTTAATGCTGTGAGTGAGAGAAAAATTTGCCATATGTTTTCATTTTCTAAATTCATTATCTTCATATTGAAGCCTAGGGTTTATAATTTTCATCATGAGCACTTTCCAGCATGGACAGGTATGCACCCATCAGAATTTTAATTATTTCATTTCATGTTTTTGATTTTTTTTTTTTTTTTGCATTGAATGTTTCATGTTTAAGTTTAATCCATCTGCTTTTTACTTATTCTCTTTCCATTACATTACATTTTGCCAATCTGAGAAACAATTTAGTGGAATCTTTCTAATCAGAGGAAACAATTTTTTATTAGTTGCCAGTGAAACACAGAAATATTATGAACACTTGTGTTACAAGAGGGTTACATTACTAACAGTATCCTTTGTATACACATGGTGAATTTTGTCACTAGCCTCCATTGAAGGTCCTGCTTTGTTGTGTATCAAAGTCTGGATGACTTCTGGGTGAGGATGTCACAGTTTTGGGGGAGAGGGGGGTTCTACTGTAGGGTTGTTCAGCTGTCACAACCATTTTGCTGTCATCTGTATTTTATCAAAGTCGGTATGAAATGAAAGCATTTCTTCCTGATGACCTGTGATGATACAGGTATTGGGTTTAGGGGTTAAGAGAATCTGTGATTGTAATAATGGGTATTTGGGTTTAGGGGTATGGAGAATATATGTGATTGTGTGGGTATTGGGGTTTAGGAGTTAGGAGAATATATGCAATTGTGTGGGTATTGGGGTTTAGGGGTTAGGAGGTTATGTGATTGTATGTAGGTTTAGGGGTTAGGAGATTATGTGTGATTGTATGGGTATTGGGGTTTAGGGGTTAGGAGAATCTATGATTGTTAAATAATGGGTATTTGGTTTAGGGGTAAGGAGAATATATGCAATTGTGTGGGTATTGGGGTTTAGGGGTTAGGTAAATGTGATTGTATGGGTATTGGAGTTTAGGCATAAGGAGAATATTTGATTATATGGGTAGTGGGGTTTAGGGGTTAGGATAATATTTTATTATTTGGGTATTGAGGTTTAGGGGTTAGGTTTGTGGCCCTCAGTTGACATTGACATGAGGTGTGACAGATGTGGGCAGCCCATTATAGATAAATAAAGAAAAAGTTTCATCTTTGGGTGACTTATTTACTTTTCAGTACCAGGGAAGCCCAGGTAATATGACTAGTTTTAACACAACAGAAGACTCACTACCCTGGCAAAGCCCCCACTATCTGGCTGATTCTAGAATCCAAGATGACAGTTTTGTGTCACCAAAAATGAATTCCCATCTATTGGATTCTTGTATGTAAGTATATGTAGATAATATCTATAGTGACCTCTGACCTCCTCACCCGGAATCTAACAAGGATCGTTAATGTTAACATATTTTGCCTTAGGTTTACTAGAATTCTTCATTAATTCTTCATCCATCCTTTGTTTGGTGAAGATATTGAATTAAAAGAAATCTTTTTTTGTGCAGCTTACTTTTATTTAACATTATCATTTACATCATCTTCATTATCATCATCTTCATTATCATCATCATTATTATCATCATCATTATTATCATCCTCATTATTTCAGTTCTCTTCAGTGCTTGTCATCATTGTGTGTGAGTGATCAGATCATATTTTTGTATAGAGAGAGTCTTCCCTTTTAAGATTGTAGTGAGCATTGGAGACTTTATTTTATTAGAAAGCACTTGTTACAAAGATGTTTCTTGTTCATGTCTCCCAAAGACAACCAGATGTTCTTCCAGTCCTCCCTCCCAATTACACAAGGAAAATGAGGATCTGCTAATGACAAGGATTACAGAGAATAAACTCCTCTAGCTTTCTCTGTGTCTCTGATGGATTTTATACCAGAAGATTTCTAATTAGTTCAGATTTCTAATTAGTTAACATGGTTGTATGCCTCATTAAGCTCACACAAAGACAACATTCTGTGAATTAGATTGAATTTCTAGAGTTAAACAGGAGTGCATTATTCAAATGTTTCAAGATGAGGACAGAGTGTTCTGCCTGTGTGATGTCAAAACAAGCCTGTGCACTGTATCAGGGCTGCCCTACTGCAGCCTACTAGCTCCTGGTTTGATGCTGTACACTATATCAGGTCTGCCCTACTGCAGCCTTCTAGCTCCTGCCTTGATGCTGTACACTATATCAGGTCTGCAGCCTACTAGCTCCTGGCTTGATGCTGTACACTATATCAGGTCTGCCATATTGTAGCCTGCTAGCTCCTGGTTTGATGCTGTACACTATATCAGGTCTGCCCTATTGTAGCCTGCTTGCTCCTGGTTTGATGCTGTACACTTTATCAGGGCTGCCCTACTGCAGCCTGCTAGCTCCTGGTTTGATGCTGTACATTATATCAGGTCTGCCCAATTGCAGCCTGCTAGCTCCTGGTTTGATGCTGTACACTATATCAGGTCTGCCCTATTGTAGCCTGCTAGCTCCTGGTTTGATGCTGTACACTATATCAGGTCTGCCCAATTGCAGCCTGCTAGCTCTTGGTTTGATGCTGTACACTATATCAGGTCGGCCCTATTATTGCTGCTAGCTCCTGGTTTGATGCTGTACACTATATTAGGTCTGCCCTACATTGCAGTTCTGCTAGCTCCTTGTTTGATGCTGCACACTATATTAGGTTTGTTTTATTAACATGATTAGAGTATGCTATCCCCTGGATAGAGAAGTTTGTTTTATTCTTTGTGGACTTGGTGGATCAGTATATATTAGGTGTAATTGTCACAGAGATGTGAATGGACTTGTGAATGGGACAGGTATAAACTTCCCTTAGAGGTATAAATTACTATGTACTGTCTTATAGAGGGGGTCCTAACAGGTATAATGTACCCTAATACTGTCTTGTAGTGGGGTCTTAACCTTTGAAGTGTTAGACTGGAAGTTTTATGTCTGAGTCTATACAGTGTTATCTCTGGGTTTAGTATCATGTCATCCAATACATTGCTGGTAAAGGCTGTACAAATAAAAAAGAGCAGATCTGGGAGACCCAGTTTTTAAGATGCTTGTGAAAAATGAATGCCTGAATGTTTCTCCCATTATTAATTTGTTCTTCCACTTTGGAAGAATTTTCTTTTCACAAGTCCTGCTTGAATAGGGGAAAAAAACTCGAAATTTCTTCTGGCATGATAAATTCTTGTCAGGTAGAGGTTATATTTCTTTTTATCCACTTCACGTAAACATATGGGTAGTTTGGAATGTAAAAGAGCTGTGTTTCAATGTTGATAGAAGCACATTCCTTTGTTGTCACTTATTAAATAGACCCTGCAAGCATGTATAATGCAAGGAATCTATTAAACTGTTGAAGTAAGTGACCCAGGAATTAAAAAAACATGCATTCTGGCCCAAGACCAATAATTTTTTTTTTCGAGTTTAATGAGTGCTTAATAAATGCACTACATGTAGTCCAAATTTAACCAGTAAGGTTTTTATTTTCTTCTTTTTTTTTTTTTTTTTTTTACAAAGTTAATTACTCAACTGTATATCACACCTATAGAACAACTGTTAGAAATGTGTTTACTGTCACCCAATACCCCCCACCTTTCCTTGGAAATTTGTCGGGATTAGATATTTAGTCATTGAAGTTTAACTTGTGAGGTTAATATAAAGAGATAAAAATATTAACATAATAGACTGTAGGACATGTTAGGAATGTTAGGAATGCAGCTCTCAGACAAGCCTCTCTCTCTCTCCAGACCTTAGTCTGTACTGTAAGTCAGCTGATCTAGGGGGAATTCAGGCACCCACTACGAGATATACACTGTACTATTGGCCCAACAGGGAAACAGCCTTCATACTGTGTGAAGTATTAGCAACACAAGAATGCACCATTGTCTAGGCCTCTATAGACATGGATTGTTTACATGTGAAGTTCAACATTTTTTGTGACCAATCAGGTGGAAATGTCTGCTAAGGTGGAAAGTAGCATTGAAGGTGCATTTTTGTGAATGCTTGAGTGAACAATAAAGGAGCAGACATTTTCTCTCTGCTCTATTCACACCTTTACGACCTGATAACTAGACACCTTTGGTTCACGTCAGCCTGCTAGTCGAGTGTATTGGGATTACTGCAAGCAGGTATTTAATGGTCACTCAACCTAAAACATGACCATGCCCTACATTCGGAGAATAAAAAAAGTTTTTAAAATCTGCCAAACAGGGAATTAAGGTTTGGTGTGTTTCGTAGCTCTGAGAAGACATTGTACAACAATCCAGAGTGGGCCAAATATGTAACCTGGGACTCAGATATTGTGGGACTCAGGGTTATATACCATCACATCGTGTCCAGTGTGATGCAGGCTTATGGGGAATTCAGTTTTCAGTGAATTTAGAGAGAGACAGTGATACAAGGATTATAATCATGGCTGTTTTTTGTTTGTCCTGGGAATTTGTGAGACAGTGAACTGAGGATTTGTAAGTTCTGACGCCAGGTTTTCATGGCTATAAAGTTGATATGTGCATACAGTGTTTAAACATGTCACAACATTGTGTAGGAATTTTAACACTGGGAGTACAATCACACTAAGGAATTTTTATCACTCTTATTTAATATAATCAACAGGAACTATGAGTCTGTGAGGAGCTGGATTTATTTGATGTGTCTTTTATGTTTATAGTTTACGGGATGTGACACTAACATTTGTGTTTATTATTACAGGAGAGAATTAGAAGACAGAGGTACTTTTGGGTACGTATATATTATATAATTAATTAAGGGCCCATATTAAACAAGCTTGGGACATATACAAACTGATTGTGTACTTGAAAAAGCGGGCTTCATATTTTAGCGCCTTTGGCACAGACAACAATGCGCTAATTAATGAATAGGGTTAATAATTCATTAATAAATACAATACATGGCGCAGACATTTGTAGCGCTAATTCATGATTACACCAACCACTCAATACCTACTAGTGATTGCGCTAAATTTTGAATACACCAATTTATGTACATATACAGTATTCTGTGAAGTAAACAACAGGAAACTCTAAATAATTGGGGTAATATACAATCAGGATAGATCTCTCTGTTCAATGTTACGTTCAAAATAAATGTTTAGAATTGGAACATCAAAAATATTATTGTAAAATGTTGTGTAAACAGTGACAGAGTGGTATTGAGGCTGGTGACAATAGTTAGCCTGTAGGTACATGAACGACAAGTTAAATACACAATCTCCACGGCTTTATCAGTATTCATCACTGCAGTCACTTGGATTAAACCGATAACAATCTGAACTGGTTCTGGTCTCATTCCCAGGTGTGTAATTATCTCACCTGGGACCAGGACACACCTGTAATTAGCTGACTGGTCCACACTGGTCGGGGGACACACAGAAACACTACCATTATAGATCTTACTACTGAATAAGATTGATCAAAGCTTTGATGTAAACCAGGGGTTATCATTCTAAAACGATTTGGGAAAGGGAAATGCTCGGTTCATAAACAAGTGTACATTAACCTGTCCTTCGGTTGTTTATTATTTTGTTTTAAGAAATAATGTTCTAAAATTACTCTCTTCAGTGGTGAATTACGAAACAAATGATTGTATTGAGTACATTGAATATCTTGAATTGCATTGAAATTTGAAGCAGTTTACCATGTTTAATATGAATAATATCTTTATTGCTATGTCAGATATTACTGTGGCATTATTGTATTAACATTGATTAATTGATTGCATTTTATGACAAAAATATTATAGTTATCGATGTTATATGTTATCGAATTTTTCTTCTTTCATTTAAAGTTTGTTGACCTTCTAAAAAGTGCTTTACATAAAATAAAATGCTAATTAAGGTAATGATTTAATTCAGGTGATGATTTCATTAAGGTGTTTATGTTGTCCTTTTAACTTTTCAGAACTGATACGATGGATTTTGATAATTATGCACACGAGAGTTATGGGGGGCATGACCCTGGCATGTACAGCAGTGATCCTTATGGACAAAGGTATTCTCCCCACCTCCCAAATGGTGGTCAGTATTTCCATGATGACAGATCCCCTCATGGATCCAGAGTGTCCCTCCAGAGCGGGGGTAGTCACAGAAACCCCTCCAGAATGGTAAGAATTAAGAATTGGAGTTGATACCATCAGGATGCTCTTATGTATCTCTGACATTGGATTTACATTTTGTATTTTTTTTTTTTCAGGATAACAAGTCAGGGGTCCAGGGCTCGTTAGGGTCCCTCCACAGACAGGAGCTCCCCCATGATAACTATGCCTCTTACTCCTCCCTCTCCCGGCAGCAGTACAATGAGGATCCCCAGGGGTCCCCTCGAGGCCCCACTACCCCTACAAGGTTTAACGGCTATCAGGACCCGCCGTACGGTAGCGGGGGCCGCTACAGTGTGGCGTCTAATGATAGTTTACACCAAGCTGATCCATACAGTATTTATGATCCTAGGTAGTTAGTATGCTTGTATTTACACTATCCCATAATGCAATTCTCCTTCCCTGGTTTATGTAAAAACTTTAAAAGAAAATTAAATGTTGTCTCTTTATCAGTGTTTTTAAAGAAAACAAATGAGTATTTTTTGCATAGCTATCTTTTTGGAAATCAGAGAAATGTTTGTAAGCTTATTATCTTAATGTGATCATGGTGATGATTTAAATAGATTACCTTGATTTGTTGTGTAGTACAAATGACATTAGTTTTTAAAGCGATCCCAAAACAATGCATTGTGGGATACCCAGGTATGCTGTAATACCTCGGTATGTAGGCCAGTTTGTGCTACTCTAATGCATGGAGGTGTGGGCACATATTTGACTTCATCATCCAGCTTTTATGACACATGCTGGGATTCAGAGAGATTTCATTATAATGCACTGCATACTGCTGCAAGACAGACATTGTAGAAAAATCTTACAGGAGTTAAAGATATAAATCAGGAATTTTGACAAAATACAGCATTATACAGTAACAAACTGAGGATATGCATTAAAATTCGGTGTAAATTTTACAACTGAAGTAATATTGAAGATTGCATTAAAATTTACTGTAGAAATCCATAATTGAGATAATATTTTAAACAAGTTCTACAACTTCCATAGAGTACATTTCTATCAATGGTGGTATGCAGTGTATCCCATTGTTTTCTTACATCAGTGCAGTTTTGTTAAATATCTTAACTTCATAGCTTTATTTGTCTTTTACATATTTTAATTTTTTTTAGTTGTTAATATCGTAGTAAGGTATAACATTTAATTTCATTACCGGGGGTATGCCTGTATGTCCATCTGTCCACAATTTTCAAAGTATCCCTGAATTTTGAGTTGGGAAGGATAGCATCCTCATATTTTAAGAAAATTAAATGTCACGGCCAAAGCTTTACTTGGGGTTTGGGTCATTTGTCAAGTTTAAACAACACTTTGATTGTAAGCAGCCTTGTGTTATGAAATATTTTGTTTTATTTATCATTTAATTTTTTTTTCTTACTGGATATTTAAATTTGAGACAGTAAATCAGAGGAAAAGAATCCAAAATAAAGTTTAATCAAAATTCAAATTTTGATCAGGTAATTCAACAAATAAACACAACAAATAATTCAAATGCTATTTCCTATTTTCTATTTTGATATGTAATACAGATAAATTCTAACAGATGTACAAGAATTGTTTGTTTTTGCCATTGTTAGGGATGCTCCTCCACGAAGTAGAGGGAGTTATGATGAATCTCCTCCTTATAGCAGCAACCAACACATGAACCAAGACCCTAGGTACACAGGTCACCCAACTGACGATCGCTATGGAGACGCCCCTCCAAGGAGCAGAGGAAGCTATGATGAATCTCCCCCATACAGCAGTAATCAACAAATTAATCAGGATCCCAGGTACACAGGTCACCCAGCTGATGATCGCTATGGTGATCACCCTGGAAACGATCCCTATGGTGATCACCCTGGTAACGATCGCTATGGTGATCACCCTGGTAACGATCGCTATGGAGACCCTCACAATGACTCCCGTTTTAGTGACTCTTTCTATAGGGACTCTCCAGACAGAAATAACATGTATCCTAGAACTGGTCCTTCCCAGGACAATTACCATGACTACCCCCCAGAGGACAGTCGTTTCCAGGACCCCTCCTATACAGACGACAGATATCCAGAGGATTATCGAGAATCACCTGTCCCTAGGAATCAGGGTTATGGAGGGGAGGGACCACCAGATGATAGGTTTCAAAACATGTCTCTTAACGATCCCCATGGCAACTATCCTCCAGACGATAGTTACCCTGGTGACCCCCAGAATCAGAGCTTTGATCGCCGGGCTCCTGATGACCGTTACGGGGATGAACAGCAAACATTTGGTGATTATGATGATCAGCCGTACAGGAAACATGAAGGACTCCCTCAGGTTCATAGCGATCCATTTGCTGACGATCCGTTCCAACAACAACAGCAGAGAAGTCGCACACCAACCTCAGTACATGACCAGTATGGTAAGTCGGGTTTTTTTTCCTTGCAGAATATGTTGTACAAAAGTATTAAACATTTGTATGTATTTTTGGAGAGTGAACTCTTGAATTTTGTAAGGATTATTATTTTTATTTACAGAAACTTACTTGGCTATGTTTTTCTGTGTAGAATTGTAAACTAAACATTTCCGCATCTGACATAATACAACATTTAACTCTCTTATTTATTTTTGTACGTCCCCGTATTTTCTATTGCCTCTGACATGTATTGCAGTCAACACCACTTTGCTCCCCATAACTTTCTTTTCTTTTTTTGTGTTCAGTTTCTCTTTCTTGCCTTGCTCTGTGTACCAGTGTGTGTCAGACTTTGTTACAAGGTTTCTGTATGTTTATACAAGATGACTAGAGTCAGTTTGACCTGCTGTATGATGGAGTTTGTACACACTGTTTGTTCACAAACCCTCTTATTTCTGTGTTCTCTCACCCCTCCCTCATTTCTGCTTTCTCTCTGTCTCTATATTTGAGAACTTTCTTGGTTAGGATTTCGGTCAAAGGAACTGTTATGGATGTCTATTTTTAGATTCTAACCCTGACCTGAGATTCGTACCCCAGGATGACTTTGATCCCTACAGTGGTCGTCATGGTGAATATGCCCCAATGACAGCCCCTAATTTGGAATCCCGTCCTGACTTTGATCAATCTAACATGAGTGAGTATCATATACAGAATGCACTGATAAAATATAATAGCTGTTCTCATTAAGTACATGGTCTTGTTCATCTTAACGTTTGTTGTTGTGGAGATTCAGTATAAAGTCATTGTCATCTTCATGTATACTTCATATCTCAATGACGAGTAAACAGGTAAAGGGACTTGAAATATTTTTTCTGTCCTTTCTTCTTCCTTTCTACATCAAATCTCCTTTTCTCTTGTCTCTCTGTCCATTTTCTCTGTTTCTTGTATTGAATTCAACTGGAGGAAAAACTATCTTGGATAGGCTGTTGGTTAGAGGATTTTCCATGGATGTCTATTTTTAGATTCTAACCCTGACCTGAGATATATACCCCAGGATGACTTTGAACCTTATGATGGTCGTCATGGTGAATATGCACCGATGACACCTCAGAATCTGGAATCACGTCCTGACTTTGATCATTCTAACATGAGTGAGTATCCCATAATTCATTGGTATTTAGACATAGGGAACATCACTTGTCAGTGTTTTTTTGACTGTGTTGAAAGGTCTAGTGTCTAGATTTGACACCTGGTCTTATGGCTGGTCTTGGGGAATGATTTGAAGGCCATTGGATGTATCTGGGAGCTCATTTTCAGGGAAACATAATCCTTAGAGTGTGAAAAATTAGAGCTTTCATGCTTAAAGTTAGTTTTCATGCTTAATTAATGTTAGATTTCATGCTAAATGTATTGTTTACAGTAATGGAGGTTTGAAGGAGATCTTACATGAAAGAATGAATCAGATATGTTTCTATAAATAGGGCATGTTACACTTAATTGACATATGTTACAGGTATATGTTAAATTTTCTGTTTAGGTGGATATAATGATCAGCCACCAACACAGTATGATGATCGCTATAGTAACGATGGCCGCGGTACCCCACAGAGGGGGATGTATGAGGACAACATCCCGCGATTAGAGGCCGCCCTCGTAAACGCACCATCCAGGGAGCATTTCTCTGACGGCAGGCGTACACCATCAATACAAGGAGAGGGTAGGCATACATGTGATATGTACAGGCTGTACGCAAAATGTACAGTTTTTCGAGCCCATTCATCGTGTACCGGCGGGACACCAAAATTCACGGAATATGAAAATTTGTACAGTATTTTGAATTTCTCGCTAAATGCCGCCATTTTCCTCTCATTCTCGCTCGCGAGACACTGGAAAACATCACCTGTGTTGACACTTGACCTGATGATAATTGTGTAGTGTACACAAACCATCGCGTGCGAAGGTGTGAACTGCCAATTGGGATAATTATCTTGCTATAAATTCGTATCAAATGCCCCTTTAAGTAGCTTTATTTTTTAAGGGGTACTTAATTACTGTTAATGTACTTGATTGAAAAAAATTAAGCCAACTTCTAAATTTGATATACATGACTTAATATACGTGAATCTGACCCAGATCTTCGTAGGTATAAAATATACGATGTTTATTACAATGATTACGATGGAATTTCAGTAGAATTTAAGCAATATTTTATACCATTTTTTGTACCGTTTTTTGATAGGCAGTGTACAGTTTTTTCACCCAAATTCCAGTTTTTTTGTGGCTCCTGTACAGTTTTGTGGTCTTTGACTTATCACATGTATGGGTAGGAGAGATTTTGTTTCCTCCAGACATGCTAAATGTCTCACAGTTTACGTGTATTATTCTGTCTTGGTTAAAAAAAAAACAGAACTTAAAAACCTTGAACACATTGAATGAATGGAACATTGATTTATATTCTTGTTGGGTCACAGTGAATGTGGAAAGGCAAGTGGGGGAGTAAAAAATTAGATTCATCTTTTTAGTTTTGAGGAAAATCACTTCAGGTGCCTGACATTCATGTATAGAATAGATCAGAAACATGGATATGATAAAGCATTACTAAAGTAGACCAGGTACTGGCTGCTATTTTATAATGTGTGGGAATTATTGAGACATTGTTTCTATTTGCCTTTTATAAGTTGAGGTAGATGGAAGATATTTGACGGATAAGCGTACATTATCAAGTTTTTTCCCTCTCTAATGGCAAATTTTTAATACTGTAGCAGTACATTGGCATGGGTAGCGGACATAAGGCTGGGATTGATACGTGTCCTGGCTCGGGGGGACTTTATCTGGACTTGTAAATAATGACTTGAATGGTAACCAGCGGTGCTTTATATATAGCCATTGTGGGCTCTTTGTCAAGAATTTTGGCCTGATAAGGACCGGTGCAGTGATTGTAATTACACAGAAGTCTCTGTTTAGTGTTAGAATTCTATACACCCTCCACATCTATCAGGGCTAGAAGTGAACACACAGTGTGGGGATAATTAACTAATTAGCTAGATGCTTTTTTACTTGGATTTATGTCACTGAGGAATTCTATGAATTTTAATTGATGGATTTTCAGCTAACGGATATACGAGGTAGGTTTTTTAATTTGATTGACATTTATGGCAAGGTTAATGTTTTCAGAGTGACACCTTGTCAGTGAAGTGTTGGTTTTACAACTTTATTAAACCGAGAACACATTCAGGATTACAACAGAGTGAAGTAAAGAGACACAGAAATATAAAGTTAGGAGGGTGTCAGTAGTTACAGGGTGTTTAAGATCGGGGGAGATAAGGGTAGGTCTGCCTTGTACAAGGTCTCTGGTGGCTTTATATACAGAGCTTTTGTACTGGGGATTTAAACCTGATACACCTGGGTAAGGTAGTTAATTGATTTCCTGACCCAGTAATGGCTCTGTAGGGACAACTTTAAAGATTCTGCTCCACTGTCAACAAAACAAAAATTCAGATTATTATAAATGCATTCATTCATACTCTTTTGTTTCATCACTATCAAGTTCTATGTTTTCAACAATAAAAAATCTTTTTGAAGCAGAAATCTTTACAAGAATAGAACATGTAGAATGCACATTTTGTATTTGTGTTAATGTTTTGAAACTTCTGTAAAACAGTGTCTGATTTAAAGTTTTAAGTAATGAAGAAGGAAGAAATATTTTGAGGCTTATTTGGTTTATTTTGATTATTTTCAGTCATATTTCAAGTTATTGGGAAAAAATAAGAATAATTTGTTTTAAATTGGGAAATTGTAATTCAATTGAAAATTTTATGTTATATTTGAATGTTTAATTATCAAAGAAGAGACTTTAAGCCTTCTGTAAAGTGGTACTTCTGCTAGATTAGTTTACTTAGATTCTGAGGACTCGTGCCATGCTTCAGACATTTACAATTATGATTTACATTTAATTTAAAATGGAAAAGAGAAAATGGCTTCATGCAGTGCTAGTGAAGTTGTTCCAATTTTAAGGTTGAGAATTTTAACATCACATTGCATTCTTCTTCAACAGTTCAGTTACTACAGTGAGCATTCTCTGAATGTTCTTTAATTAGCCGTCTTAATGGTAATCCTTCTTTGACCCGGCCATGCCCCCAGACAAATAAACCATTATTGATTCTTACACATCTCCTTTTTACTCCTTCAGACTTTTTTATAGCTGTGTCTCACTGCAGCCTTAACCTGGGCAGACTGACAAATTATAAATAGCCATTATTGGTGTGCAAAAATCCCCATCAACACGATCAATCCATACAGTGTGAGATAGTTAATTCTCATTGATCTAGGGTCTAAAGACAGTCTCCATTTTTCTGGGAAACAAATGGATGAAAAAGATTGTTGATGTGAATTATTGATGGAATCAGGTGTCGTTTTATTTAAGAATGTCAGGTCTGAAGTATATTTGATATGAAATCTTACAATTTAGAAGACTGCATGATTGGTCAATAATGTCAGGATGGAGTTTTTTTTTTTAGAGAATTTTTAATGATTTTTTTGCAATTTAAGTGTTTGAAAAAGAGCTATGAATTTTTAGCAATTTTATCAATTTATTTCCACTAATCTTTTGACAGGAAATAGCTGGCGACCTCCTGACCTACAGGAAGTAATTGATTACCTGAGTCATCCTAACAATCAGGTCAAGGCCAATGCTGCTGCCTACTTACAGCATTTGTGTTACACAGACCAGGATATCAAGGTCAAAACCAGGTAGGGATATACTGACCAGGATAGCAAGGTCAAAACCAGGTGCGGTTATACTGACCAAGATGTCAAGGTCAAAACCAGGTGCGGTTATACTGACCAAGATGTCAAGGTCAAAACCAGGTAAGGTTATACAGACCAGGATATCAAGGTCAAAACCAAGTAAGGTTATACAGACCAGGATATTAAGGTCAAATCCAGATAAGGTTATACAGACTAGGATATCAAGGTCAAAACTAGGTAAGGTTATACAGACCAGGATGTCCAGGTCAAATCCAGGTAAGGTTATACAGACCAGGATATCAAAGTCAAAACCATCTACTGATTGACAGACATATATATACCAGGTAAGAATATGAATTTCGATCTATCTTTAGAAAATAAAAATATGACAGAAGTACGAGTATAGATTAACGCACCATATCATCACATTTGGTAAGGGTAGAATGTATCAAGACCCAAATTTGAATAAACATATGGCCAGGCATAATTGAAGCAAAACAATTTTGATAAATCATTATTTGAGGTAAAATAGACAGGACAATATTTAAGATTTACATTTCATAATGTAAAAAGTGTGCTGTACAGCATGTATAAATTTACACAAAGTGGCTTTAATAAGCATTACTTGAACGGCTTAGACTGTGTTCATTAAGGAGACCAGATGACACAGTTTGGTGTTTGTTCGATGGAATGAGAACAAAGATTTTAAAATTAGAATGAAGAATATCAAGAACTAGATCTTATTTTGTGAGAGATAAATATCTCAGTGAATTTATGTGGTGATCATTGATATCTTAAGTCAGTTGTTATGAATACCGTACACAATTCACCCAGAATAAGATTCTATATCCACTAAAGTTGATTACACGAAGAGATATTTGATGCTTGATTTCACTTCAGTCCTTGGGCAAATGTAGGTCACCTTGACTTTGTACAATAAGACATCTTAGATAAATATAGCTGAGATTTAGGGGAGAGTTATGGGAGACAGGAAGTACTGTTATGGAATATTACATTCCACAGAACATCAATGTAGTTAGACCGGTCCCAAGGTACTCTTACAAAGTGTATGATTGGTAAGTTCCCATTATTTGTCTAGCTCTGTTAGACCGGTTCCAAGGTACTCTTACAAAGTGTATGATTGGTAAGTTCCCATTATTTGTCTAGCTCCAGTTCAGAGTATATGACTGGTAAGATTTTCATTGTCTGTCTAGCTGCGTTAGATTGGTCCCAAGGTATTCTTACAAAGTCTATAATTGGTAACTTTCTCATTGCCTTTCAAGCTCCAAGATGTATGTTTTAAGTTACCATTTGAGCATGTTAATTTATGAACATGAGAAATACTTTTATTTTGTAAAAGGACACAAAATATATTAATTGCAGTATTAAAATATGTTCAGTGTTCGAGTTAAGCATCAGTGAGGTATTATAACCTGTACATCCTGGCATGTCAGACACTGCCGCATTGATCAATTTTATTGACACAGTGTTTGACCTGATGCGGTGGTGCCTGAGAAACTATTGATTAATTTTTTTTGGCCTAAAGTGCAGAATATTTTGCTTTGTATCTCTTAGTTTTAAATCATTTTGTCGTTTTGTTTGTACTATTTCAATGTGGCTATTTTGTCTTCAACAGGGGTCTTGATGGGATCCCCCCACTTGTGGAGCTGTTACACAGTGATTACCCTGAGGTCCAGAAGAATGCCTGCGGGGCCCTCAAAAATCTGTCCTACGGCCGAGGACCTGCAGGAACGGATAATAAGGTACGGGGATTATTATTTTTGTTTTATTTTAATGGAGAAGGTGGCAGTATTGGTTTATTAATGTTCAGCTTTTCACAGTTCCAATTTTAGTGAGATATGTCTGCAATTAAACTGTTTCCACTTTTGAACTTAGGGGGTACAAGTCTGAGGAAATCTGTGGGCTGTTTGTCATTGTGGATTTTGTTTTTGTTACAGAAAGCAATCGCCAATGCAGGTGGAATTACGGAGTTAATTCGTCTTATACGTAAAACTCGGGAAGAAGAAATCAAGGAATTGGTGACAGGCATTTTGTGGAATCTTTCGTCTTGTGAGGTAAATTTTGTTTTGTGATATGGATGAATATTCACACATTAATACTCTCTGTCTTTTGTTTGTATCAATGACAGAATTATTAACAAGAATATCCCTAGGATATCTTGTTTCACATTTTAGGGGTAACAAACCTTATTTAGGCTTATAATGAATCAAAGTATTCAGGAAAGTTTTCCAGGTTTAGTCAAAACTGTTTTCACTTATATTGTAGTTAAAAAATTGAGAAGTTTGTCGAGGTGTTTAAGAATTTTTTGTTTCTTTTGACATAGAAAGATCTTGGTGCCCAACCTTAATTAAGTGGAAAATTTAGAAACTGATTTTGCTTATAAAATCCCGACTGTTTATCAAGAAATATGTGTGTGTTATAGATATAATTAGCAAGTGGTGGTAGAAATAAGTATGTTCAGAGCTCATTTGTAACTCTCCATATATTAATGTGAACATTTGTCTTGTTTCAGGAGCTGAAGCCGAAGATAATCGCGGAGGGGTTACCAGACATAGTCAGTCATGTCATTGTACCATACTCCGGCTGGGAACAACGTAAGATGATGGAGTATGAACCATGGACTACAGTGTACAAAAATGCAACAGGAATCATCAGGTTAGAGGAAGAGAAATGTTGTGAATGATTTAGATTTATCTCTGAGTCAGTAATAATCGGTATCATGAGGAATTATAAGTCCTGTGGTTTGTATGTCATGTCTATAGTTACAATGTACTTGGAAATATTTCCAGGATTTATTTTTTCTTCACCTTTGTTTGAGGCACATGGCTTTAGTAATTAGGGTTTAACACAATGAAGAGGAACTGTCGCATGGGATACCTTTGCATCATTTGAAATGGAAATAACTTAATTTTCTCTTTGATCAGTAACAAGTGTTTAATGATATAAAAAAAAAATCATTTTTTGGCAAATCATCATTTACCAGTGTGCATAATCTGAAGGTAACAAATGATTAGAAACTTTGAATATATTTTATGGTAACTGAATTAAAAGAAGTCCATTACAAAAAATAATATTCTAAAGACTGGCAACTATGCCACATGCTTACGGGAAAAAGAGAGGTAACTCATGCTACAGCCAGCTTAGTTAAAAAATAAAAATACCTACTATATTAAGTAAGAGTGCAACGATACACCAACCTCACGATACGATACGTATCACGGTATTCAGTACACGATACGATACGTATCACGATACATGACAAGGTAAAGAAGTCTTTCAAGTTTGTCATTATATTTTTTTAAAACTCGACAGGATTATATCAAATGTTCATATTTTTGATAATTAAAATATCAATTTGTTAACGTTATTTGGATTGATAGGCAGATCTTTGAGTTGTAACAATATTCTGAACCAATGAAGAACATTTACATGGAAGGAACTACGGTAGCCTGGATTCGAAGTTCACATATGACTTATTTATAGAAGAAGGCCTTTCCTCATAATCTTCCTTTTAAATTGGAATGACAAAGGAAGACATTCATTCTTTTATTCCTTTTATTTACATAGAAAACCAGTCGTCATATTTCTCGTGTTATCACGTTCTAGTCCACAAGTTGGAAATGCATGTGTGGTGAGATACCGTGTATTACCATTATGATAGAATATTTTTAGATCTAAAGGGTTTTTCATTTGTCTTAACATCTATTACTTTTAATCACATTAGGAATTAGATAAAGTCCTTCACCGTGTTAAGTCTGAGGTCTGTAAGATGCTGGAGATGAGTTTAATTGTCGTTACTCGACCTCATTTTTTGCGCGGAAGCCATTTTGAAATTGTAAACGAGGAAACAAAACGGACGATTCGGATAATTCTGGACCGATTGAACCGAATCGTGATATCAGTTTAGCGTATCATGAATTGAACCGTGGGAAAATATACCGCGATATATGGTCAAATGGTTTATCGTTGCACCCTTAATATTAAGTGTAGAAATGTTTTTTCCTGACTCGCTGAGAAACTAAAATTTTATTTAGAGCTAAATTTATGTATTTTGTGTAGTTTTTTAAAATGTATTTTGTGTAATTTTTAAACGTTGGTAAAGCATGGGGATACGAAACATTGATTCCAAACAAAAGAAAATTGTCAAAAATCCTGGAAAACGGAAAATAAAATAATGAAATACTTAATGTTTGTACATAAAATGTGATGTGCCTCTCAGGCCTTTGATTTTTTTTTGTAAGTTTTGTGTTTGTTTTTCAGAAATCTGAGTTCAGCGTATAAAGACGATGAAATGAGGGGTTATGACACGAGAAATAAACTAAGAGAGAGCAGTCGATTAGTGAACAGTTTAATTTATACTCTCAAAATCTCTAGAGACAAAAGGGATCGTGAAAATAAAATTGTGGAGAACTGTATGTGTGCTTTACGGAATCTCTCATTCCGAATTCAAGAAGTGACAGAACAGGACTTTTATAAAAAACGAACAGAGACGTTAAAACGTCGCCAGCAGCCAGACAAGGGTAGGTAACTCTAGACGTTAAAACGTCGCCAGCAGCCAGACAAGGGTAGATAACTCTGTGGAGGTTGGAGAGTGGTGTCAGAGGGGTGTTGGAGGACTTACATGTACTTCTGTTATGTCAGTAATTATAATGATGTTTTCAAGTCTGCCTTGTGGTTTTTAAATTGGAAAGAGGAATCTAACATTTTAAAACCAGGACTGTTCTTTCAAATTCAAGTAATGCCATATTTTTGTATGGAAAAAAAGAAAACGATGAAGTGCTTTACATTTTGCAGGGTTCGACATTAAAATTAGTCCGTTAGTCTCAGACTAGTACATTTTCATTTGGAATAATAAAATATGTGGCTAATTGGTCCGATTGTACCATTAAAAATTTCTGGAAAACAAAATAAATTAGTTACAGATGTTCGACAACTTTTACGGGAAAATCCCGCATGTATGTTTAGCTTTCTAGATTGACACAAAAGAAAGATGTCTAAGGTTTTGGTTGTATCGATTAAAAAAGAACAAGATCAGGAATACGATCATACTTCCTGATCACGAGATTTCAACAAATCTGTGGAATAAAACACTTCATGTAAAATTAAGTATAAAACGTACATTGTAATATTTATTTTTAAATTAATTGTTTCAAAACATTCATTTTCCTTTTCTTTTGACGGACTCGTAAAATTAAAGAAGTGCTAGTTCGGTTGGACTAATGCCTAAAAATATTAGTGTCGAACCCTGTTTTGCAAGGAAGTTCCTATGAATGTGCATCATTTAAGGAAATATCTGAGGCACATATTTAAGCAAATACTTTAATCTAAGTTCTCAGCATTTTTCAAGGTGATCTTTTTGTAGAACATTTGACATTTTGAACCTGAAAACTTTGAACACATTTAAAGCTTCTTCATTATGAGGATACAAGGAGTCTTTTACAAAATAAGATATACAGTGATTAAAAAAGAAAATTATTATTAAAACAGCAGGATTAGTTTTAGAAATTTAAGCTGTGAATTTTTGGGAAATTAGAAATTTAAGCAAGGGAAAACTGCCAGATATCCCAGGTAGTTTGAGACATTAAAATATTCTTCATTATACATTTATCTATATGATTGTGCTTTTTTTTTCATTTATAAATGTGTTATTTGTTTTTTTCACAGAAACAACAGGGTGCTTTGGAGGGGGAGGAAATAAGAAGAAGGGAACAGCAGCCAAAAAAGGAAAACCCGACATGAATCAAAAGTAAGTCATCCTGTAACAATGGCTATTCCAAGACTAGATCTGTTTGTTTTGAACAATTTTACAGATATTGACTATTGTTGAAGACGTACACTTAAAATTATTTTCAAGATGCAAAGGAATGTAATTTTGACAAAAAATCATGTAAAATTTTGAATTCTACTCAGAAACTTTGATGTATTGTTACAGTGCTGAGATACATCTGCCACCGGGGGCGCAGGAATTCAAGGCTCTCTGGAAGCAGGAGACAGTCACGCTGTATCTAGATATACTGAAGGAGAGTTCTAACCCAGTAACAGTAGAGGCAGCAGTGGGGGCAGTACAAAACCTAACAGCCTGTTACTGGAAGGTAGGAAAGTGGGGGGACTAAGCTGGGGGGGGGGGCAAAACAAAACCTAACAGCCTGTTACTGGAAGGTAGGAAAGTGAGGGCGAAAATGGGGGGGGGGGGGCACTAAGCTGTGGGGGGCATACAGAACCTAACAGCCTGTTACTGGAAGGTAGGAAAGTGAGGGGGAAAAGGAGGGGGGGGGGGCACTAAGCTGTGGGGGGCATACAGAACCTAACAACTTTCTACTTGAAGGTAGGACAGTGAAGGGGAAAAATGGTGTGTGATGTGGGGGGTTACAAAACTTAACAGCCTTTTACTGGAAGATAGGACAAGGAGGGGGAGGGGTGTAACCCAAACTAGAATTAAAAAAATTGATATACTGTGACCAGAGTGTCTAAAAATATGCTGTTTCTAGTTAATATCAACTTGTAAAATGAATTTATAACTGTTTTGATTGTATATGATGATTAAATGATCCTTTTTTCCATTGCATGGTCTCATAAATCAAGTGTAGATTACAAAACAATTTGTGTGTAAGCAGTTTATGACACTATGCAATCCAAATAAAAATGATCATCGAAAGCTTAAAATGTTCTTTCCAGTTAATATCAGATTTAATGATCAATTAATACACTCTATATTTATGTATTTATGTTGTTGTGGATAATACATGTTCCTGTAATATGGTGATCTTACAAAATTCACAAAAGCTTGTTTTGTTTTTCAGTTTGCAGATGATGCCAGAGCTCTAGTGAGGATAGAGAAAGGGCTGCCCTCATTGGTTGATTTACTGGGTCAAGATCGAGATGACCTTGTGTGTCACTCAGCCCTCGCACTACGCAACTTAGCCATTGATGAGAGGAATAAAGAGCTGATAGGTAAACTGTTCAATTTAAGGAAGTGTGTATATTCAACATATAACATACAAGGAGCTGATAGGTAAACTGTTCAATTTAAGGAATTGTGTATATTCAACATATAACATACAAGGAGCTGATAGGTAAACTGTTCAATTTAAGGAATTGTGTATATTCAACATATAATGTACAAGGAGCTGATAGGTAAACTGTTCAATTTAAGGAAGTGTGTATATTCTACATATAACATACAAGGAGCTGATAGGTAAACTGTTCAATTTAAGGAAGTGTGTATATTCAACATATAACATACAAGGAGCTGATAGGTAACTGTTCAATTTAAGGAATTGTGTATATTCAACATATTAACGTTATGTAAGAGGAACAGTATACAGGAAATTTTGAGTCACCATCTGATTGAGGCATTATTAGCAAAAATGAAATGTAGCTAATAATTTGATCACAAAATTGTTTGAGAAAATAAAAAAAGATTTATCCCTGAAATCATGAAAATTA
Source organism: Saccostrea echinata (assembly GCF_033153115.1). Classification (NCBI taxonomy): domain Eukaryota; kingdom Metazoa; phylum Mollusca; class Bivalvia; order Ostreida; family Ostreidae; genus Saccostrea; species Saccostrea echinata. The sequence goes on from NW_026889763.1 coordinate 20,530,210, forward strand.
GTTACATTAATTATGATAAATTACTATTTTAGGATAAAATATTATTGTTTTTCTAGGTAAATATGCCTTGAAGCCCATAATTAACACCCTACCACTGGAGAAACAAAAGGAGAATGTCCCTGATAAGACAATATGTGCTGCTGTGGCTCTCCTTATAGAACTACTGAAGAACAGTGTAGACTTCGCACAGTAAGTGATGGATTTTAGATGTGTTTATAGAATGAAACTCATTGCATACATGATTTTTTTTTAATTTGGCTTATATTTGGTAATTTCTTTTCTTCAGAATGTTTGTGAGAGAAAAGGGCATTCCTAGATTAAAGTTTGTGAAATTTGCTCCAGGAAAGTTTCAGAAGAAAACCAAAGACCAAGTACAGAGGGTAAGTTTGGGAGACTTCTGCTAAAAAAAAAGAAATATACAACTAAAACAGACGTGTCAGTGGTAGAAGATTTCTGTTTGTGAACAGTCTCACTTGTGACTTCAGATTTTACTGTAGTTTCTTTCATTGACAGCTTCTGGATAAACTATGGGAGTTTAAGTCACTTCATGGGGAGTTGATACAGAATGGTCTGACAGAACAGGAGGTGAAGGCCCCAGCCTCAGCCAGCAGGTACATAGTCTGTACATACAGAGTTAATCTGATAATACCCCCCCCCCCCCTTCCAGTCCCCCAGTAGGTATGTAGTCTGTACATACAGAGTTAATCTGATAATACCCCCCCCCCTCCCCCTTTCCAATCCCCCAGTAGGTATGTAGTCGGTTTACAGAAAGTTAATACAGAAAAAGAGGGCAAAGGCCCGAGTGTCAGCCAACAGGTATTTAGTCTGTACATACAGAGTTAATCTGATAATACCCCATCCCCCACCCCCTCCCTTCCAATCCCCCAGTAGGTATGTTTCAGTTTACAGAGAGCTAATACCAAAAAAAGAGACAAAAGCCCAAGTGTTGGCCAGCAGTTATGTAGTCAGTTTGCAGAGTAATATGAAATGATAAAAGGCACCTCAACCCCTCCCCCAGTTATGTGTCTACATTTACCGTGGCAGGCTTTCTCCACGAAATGACACAAGTCTATGTGAAATTAAAGTATCTTTAGTGGCAGACTGTGTCCATGTAATGCCACTCACAAAAATTTTGCTATAGAAGGTGGTGTAGAATTTAACCTACACTTAGCTCCTTATGTTGATAAACCTCTTCTGGTACATACAGTACTGTGAAATACCTGCATTTTTGTATTTTGTAAGTATTCGTAATTTTAAGCATCTTTAATTGTTAGATTAACACAAGCCACTTGATATTGTTAATGACTTCTGTTCCTGACCTTTTCTCGTTTGAACTATTACTAAGTATGAGGTGACAGTTAGTCTATAGAGAGTCTGTGTACAGTATATTTTAACAAGATTTATCACCATGAATTCTTCCTCTCCAGACCACCAAACACAGGAGCCCCCAGCACCACCCCTTACAGTACGATGAGTCGTGGTATGGAGAGCCATGGTTATGATGATAACACTTTGTCACCAGGGCGACCAATGAACAAACCATATATACCTGCCAATGGGGGTTACCATGGCATGGTTCAAGGTCACAGCAACCCTGCCATGAACGTAGAAGGTATGTACTGAAAATCAAAGTTATATTTTTTTAGTAACGTTTTTTTATTTATATCTGTTCTTCAGTTCTGAAACTCTATGAAACTGATGATTCTGAATGTGATGATTGTATGTTTTTATTTTGTAGAACCTTACTCCTATGATGACAGAAGAAGGGTGAGTTTTCCAGAGTCATCAAATAATCACAACCCCAAAGGACTGTTTCCAGTAAAACAAAAAAAAAGATCCCTGGATGGCAAAAAAAAATAGTCTTCTATTCATGGGGATGCTTATGAATAAATTGATTCTATAGTGGGTTGATTAAGTTGATAATTTACATCTCTCCATGGTACTGTATGTACTGTTGGAAATCTCTTCTAGCCCTGCCTGTTTGGGATAATAAACGTAAATTATTTTCCTGATTATAACATAGTCCAGATTCTGGAAAACATTGATTACCTTAGATTTCCTAATATAAAAATTACTTCTATCCCGGGTTCCTGTATGAAAAAATAAATTCTGTGCATGGTCCCTTTTGAAAGAAAGAAAATCTAGGGTTGGTACTCCATGAAATTTTCTGGAGTCCTGGGGTAGAGTAGATTTTTTTACTGGTCCAGGAATAGTCCTAATAGGCAATCTTTAACTTGGAGTAATTAATTTAACCTCACCTATAATTGATGAGAATGGATTAAGATGTGTAAATACATTAGTTGGAAACCAAAATAAAGTTTGCTCATGTCAGTGTAATGCAAATGAAATGTCAATTTATTTTTTTTAAGAGCGGAGAAAAAAAGGATAGTACAAGTATAAAATATACATGTTTCTAATACTAATTCCTCATTCACTGTGATCTGATGTGGCAGTATTTTTGTTTTTTAGGGTGAGGAGATTCCGATGAGAGACATTGGTTATGCCCCTTTAGATGAGGACAGGAGGGAAAGGAAAACCCCTGTAGGTGGCGTCCCCCTCTTCCCGGGATTACAACCAGTAAGTCAATGTTAATGAAGTCCTCTCAGTCAACAATATATATCTCAAAAATGTAAATATTAGAAGATCAGATTAAAAACTATTTTTTATCAATCATTTGTGAGCTTAATGTAGCCTATATGGTACTCAGTGCATTGATATTTCTGTTTTAGCAACAGCAAGCTCAGCCACAATCTGTGTCACATGGAGGAGAACCTTTATATGCTCAAGTCAATAAAAACAAACGCAGAGACGACTTAGGCCCTGGTTATCAGGTGAATCTAGGTGAACCAGGAAGTCCAGCAGGGGGTGCTGACTCCTGGGTATAGTGTTTTGTGACAATAAGTGCTAAGGAAAATGTAAAACAACATATTGGACTCTTCTGCAATAGATTACTGAGGAATGGATATACTCAGAGGTTGTGATCAATGAGGAGTGGATGTACACAAGTTGTGATTGTCAAGGGTTGTGTAAGATTTTGGAATTTACCTCCTGAAGGTTGTGATTAGAGATTTCTTATTGTGAAGGAAAAACTTGAATGAATTGCAGCAGTAAAACAAAACCCTCTTAACAGAAGAATGATCTGAAGAGAAGATTTGTGACCCTCCTTAATGAATAAGCATTTATCAATGCTCACATGTCTCATGTCCACAAACTCGTTACCATGGACTCGAGTTGTGCACCAAGAAGTGAGATACTGTTGATTATGTCTTTTGATGAACGACTCTTTTGTTGTGCCTGTGAATGTATAGCAGTACTATATGTAAGCGATAAGCTGCTAGGACATTATTCCAGTAGTAGTCAGCCATTGGTGATATGTAGGCCACCCGATATTACTGTTGCTTCAGATGTATCAGACATATTATTTATTATAGAACAACATTCCCTTTTAAAATAAGCATTTCTCAAATATACATAATTCATAGACTGGCTAGTGAATTTTTTCCAAAGAGTTTTATCATATATACCCATGTTTATAATGTATTGTATTTTTAGCTGATTAATGTTATTTTTTGGGTCAGCTATTCCAGATTTTTGTACATGGTCATGAGGTTATTGTAGATACAGATATCATTTACACTTTTAACATGATTTACAATATTAGCATTTCACAAGATATTTCCATCGCACTCTATGCACTTAATTGCCTAGCTTCATTTCTTCTTCACTAAATAAAAGGTGTGAAAGGCATTCCACTTAGTGGCCTATTTGAAGCCTAGGAATACAGCAATATAAAAGTAGTTGTGCAAAGCATGAGCAAATTCAACTACATGGCCATTACATGAATCTTATCCACCCTACATATTGATCACAGACTTTGGGCATTAACATGATTAAAGTAAAGTGTTGGTGTACATGGTATAGTCCTACATAATTATATAGAGTTGTGGGACTTCTATTTTCAGCCCATTTTATCATCCAATATTTGACAAGTGATTGTTTGCCATGTACTTTAGTGCATAAAAGCACAGTTAATCATTGTACCATACTGCAGCGATTCGTTAGTCAGTGTTACCATGGAAATGTACTTTTAGAAATTTATTTTTCTAGAATAAGGTTGTTAATGCATCATATCTATAAATCAAATCGGAATCATTCTATCACCACTCATCATTTTTTTTAATATATAAAATAAATTTTTTTACAAGACCAGGTTGTGTTAATTGTTCTTTTCTCAATTTGTAGATCTTTTAGAAATAGACATACTAAATAATCGATATTTGTCTCTGGTACAATAAACAAAGAAGCTGAGGGGGTTCAGGGTTCTCCATATCTGAATTTTTAACCATGGAGGAAGCTGTGTGAAAGCAAATTTTGATCAAAAGCACAAAGAAGATATGCGAACAAGGCGAGCAAACTGCCTATAGTGCGACAAACATGGTGAAATATAACAATATTTTCTGTGACATTTCATCTAAAAGGAGATGGGCGAACATAGCGTGCAGAAAGCCTATAGCTTCTTACATATAAAAATCATGTTCAATTTGTGAATTTAGTATTTAGAGTAAAGTTCTCATTATTGAAATTTATGAAATTATGATAAACAAAACGTTTCTGAGGAAAATTTTCTCTGCAAAATTAATTCTTTTATTGAAACAGTAATGTGGTATTCGTGGGGTTCGAACCTTAGCAATAAAAATCCTGAGTATCATTTCTTTTCTTTTTTTTCTTTTTTTTTTTTTTTGACTAACACGCTTACCACTAGACTACACAAGTCCTGTTGGACAGTGGTATTTAAATCATGTTTGTGATATGACCCTTGACTTAATGGACTTCAAGTATTTCTCGAAAAGATGCAAATGTTATGTCATAAAAGTATATTTTTAAGGTATAGTGGGTCTTTGCTCCATATTTTTGGAAACCAAAAAATATATATTTTTATGCAAACTTCGAGGATTAACTTTAAAATGAAAAAATGGAGCGAAGACCCACTCATATCGAAGAAAGTGATATAGTATGAGAAAATGACTCTTTTTGCCCTCTTTAGTGTGTGTACTATATTTTATGAGCAAATAATTTCAATCTTTGTGAGATTTTTGCAAATTGGTATAATTGAAATTTAATTTTTTCACCGTCATGTTTGTCACACTATAGACTTTTCGCTCGTCATGTTCACCCATCTTACAGTAATTTGCAACAATCTCAATAAGATTGAAATTATTTGCCTGTGAAATAGCATACACACAGCAAAGATGGCAAAAAAGTATCATTTTCTCATACTATAACACAATTTTTCAATAGGCCCCATGAGTAGGTCTTCGCTTCATAGTTTTGAAAGTTTATCCTTGAAGTTTGCGTAAAAATGTACACTTTTTGGTTAACCAAAACATGGAGCAAAGACCCACTGTACATTGGCAAGTCACGGTTATCCTGAGAAAAAAGGTTTAATTTATGAGTTTTTTCACTTATAAAACTGATTGTGAGTGATCTCCCGTGTAGAGTTCAAACCGATAAAGCGTATGTTACACAGGTAAACAAAAGCACGTGTGCTTCCTTCAACGGGTAGAATCAACAGAGAACAGTTCCTGGGTCGTGTGAAGGAATCACCATTTTAGTAAATACGAACAAAAAAACAAATCTATGACATTTTTTTAAAGTCAGTTTATAAATTACATAATAGAAACAATCAGCCAGTTTTTTAAACCAAATTATGAAAAATAATTAAATGCTAAGGGGAGTAACTCAGAAATAAAGAACGGTACCGGTGTTAGCAGTCTGATTAAAACCAGCCCCCCTTCAAAGGAGAAGGGGGGCATGTTTTAATCAGACTGCGGTGTTAGTTCTTCGCTTCATAGTTCTGAAAGTTTATCCTTGAAGTTTGCGTAAAAATGTACACTTTTTGGTTAACCAAAACATGGAGCAAAGTCCCACTTTACATTTGCAAGTCACGGTTATCCTTAGAAAAAAGGTTTAATTTATGAGTTTTTTTCACTTATAAAACTGATTGTGAGTGATCTCCCGTGTAGAGTTCAAACCAATAAAGCGTATGTTACACAGGTAAACAAAAGCACGTGTGCTTCCTTCAACGGGTAGAATCAACAGAGAACAGTTCCTGGGTCGTGTGAAGGAATCACCATTTTAGTAAATACGAACAAAAAACAAAAACAAATCTATGACATTTTTTTAAAGTCAGTTTATAAATTACATAATAGAAACAATCAGCCAGTTTTTTAAACCAAATTATGAAAAATAATTAAATGCTAAGGGGAGTAACTCAGAAATAAAGAACGGTACCGGTGTTAGCAGTCTGATTAAAACCAGCCCCCCCCCCCCCTTCAAAGGAGAAGGGGGGCATGTTTTAATCAGACGAGTGAAAGGAGAAGGGGGGCTGGTTTTAATCAGACTGCGGTGTTAGTATATCTGTATTGTTTCTATATTTTCATTTTCAGCCAAAATTCTAGATATCATAGGAATTGAGGATACAATAATGTATATAATACATAATCATTGTAAAATTAATAGGTTTTGGAGAAATCTCAGGGTGAAAAATTATGTAGGTCCTTTTTATCAATATAGAAAATGCATTGAGAATTGTAAAATTCTTATTCTATCTCAAATCATCCAAACAGAAACTTAGCTGCAGAACTGTAGCTCTTTGGTTGAAAAAATTCGGAAAGACAAACCAGAGAGCTACAGATCCAAGTATTGTAAAAACCTTCGATATACGGCGATGCTCTATAGTAACCGCTAATGATAAAACGCCGCTTAATGATAGAAATATCATTAAGCGTTGCAATTGCAACGCATAATGCCAAAAATTATATTGCATTAATAGTTGACATTCTCAACCGCTAATGCCTAATCGCCGCTTAATGAAAGAATTATATCATCAAGCGGTTGAGAATGTCGACTATTAGTGCAATAATTTATGACATTAAGCGTTGCAGTGCAACGCTTAATGATATTTCTATCATTAGGCGCCGTTTTATCATTAGCGCGGTTGCTATAACGCTTCTTTGTCGCTCGTTTCGGGGTATAATTTCTTGTATTATATGCGTTTCCTTAAAGGATAGTATTATTTAATTAACCATATTTTACTTGTATTCCTGTACTTTATTTACTTTTCAACGATCACAAACAGCCCTATATGGCCTTGGAATCTTAGCTTTTAAAATTCGCATTAAGACGTCCATGTGGTGGGGTCATGCTTAAATAACGCACTGTGACAACACGAAATGTAATAACAACGCAAAATGTAATAAACCCGGATTATTGCATTTTGCGTCAATATCAACGCAGAATGAAATAACACAAAATGTAATAACAGATTTTTTAGGGTGATTACATTTTGCGTAGAGGTCAACGCAAAATGTAATAACGCAAAATGTAATAACACGATTTTTGGATTATTAAATTTTGCGTTGTTACATTTTGCGTCGAGATTAAGCAAAATGCAACAACACAAAATGTAATATCACACTTTTTGGTCAGTGAGGCTGAGAATAATTTTCAATTGAGTAGTGGATGAAGAAAATAAACGGAAAGAAAATAACTTGAAACAAAAGGAAAAATAAATATATGCTAATTCTTACATTAGATCTGATTTCATCATATATTGATTTCATAAGCCATTTAAAATCAGTTGATATTCAAATCATTGGTGTTGCAAATTAGTAACGTGCGTGCGCACGTTAGGGTGTGTGTGTGTGGGGGGGGGGGTTATTTCGTTGATCAAGTGTATCAGTTTGCTTTACTTTTGATAGGCACGTGCATGATATTTAGAAAAGAAATCTATTTTCACTGGCAGGTGTAAATATAGCGGGAATGGGGTTTCTTGACTATTAAGATTTCATACTGTTTTACAAACCATGTGCATTGCAGACCAGCAAAAATAATTTTTTCTCTCTCTCTCTTCAATAATAAAATGGATAGTTTCTAGATTTCTGCATGCGCATAAAAATACAATGATCAACATACGAAGTAACCCCTTACCCCCCGCTTCTCCTCGCCAGACACACACACATACACTCCTAATTGCTAACCAATGTACACATGCACGTCGTGCATGCATATCAAGAGCTTTTCAAATTTTTCAAATATCTCTACTAAACTTCTTGAAGGTGTAAATAAAGAGGAGTGTGACATTAACGGCCTTTTGAATTTTGTACAATCTAAAATGGGTACAGAAATAGTTGATATCCCACTTATAAGTCCCGATGAAGTGCTTTACTTACTTAATAAGCTAGACGTTAGTAAATCATCAGGTGTAGATACCATTGGTCCACGTCTATTAAAACTTACTGCACAAATAATACATAAACCTGTGACCCACATAATAAATACTAGTATTACAACTGGTATTTTTCCTAAGAGTTTTAAACTTGCCAAAGTTACACCAGTTTTTAAGAAGGGAAACAAACTGGATCCAAATAACTACAGACCCATTTCTATTTTACCGACATTATCAAAAATTATAGAAAAACATGTGGCAAAATATATCCGATCTCTATTTTCAGACTTTGATCTTCTAATAGAATCTCAATCAGGTTTCAGAGAACTGCACTCATGTCAAACAGCCCTAACAAAAATTACAGATGAATGGTTATATGAAATGGATCAAGGCAAACTTGTTGGTACTGTCTTTCTTGACTTCAGTAAGGCATTTGACCTAGTAAATCATGAAATTCTTCTTAAAAAGCTACAGTGTTATAATTTTAATAAATTAACTTTACAGTGGTTTCGATCATATTTAAGTGACAGACTTCAAAGTGTCCATCTGTCTAACAAACAATCATCTTATCAGCAAGTCACAGCGGGAGTTCCACAGGGATCTATACTAGGGCCTCTTCTGTTTTTACTTTACATTAACGATCTTCCACTTAATATTAAAAATTCAAACATAGATTTGTTTGCAGATGATGCCACTCTACATGTCCCCGGCAAAGATTCCCAATCTATTGTAAATGCATTATCAATGGACATCGCTTGTATAGAAAAATGGTGCTCTCAGAATCAAATGGTACTTAATGCTTCAAAAACTAAATGCATGTTAATAGGCACACATCAGAAGAGATCAAAATTCTCAGAGCATGATTTTTCTTTATACATATCAAATCAGAAGCTAGACAACGTAACACATGAGAAGATTCTTGGAGTATATTTAGATAACTCTCTACAGTACAATGTACATATCGACCATGTGTGTAAGTCCCTGTCACATAAAATTTCTACCCTCCGAAGAATTAAAAAGTATCTTCCCACTCAAACACGCAAGCTGTTTTATAATGCATATATCATGCCTACTATTGATTACTGCCTTACAATTTGGGGCAATACATCCCGATCAAATCTTGACAGAATTCATAAGCTTCAAAAACGTGCTGCAAGGTATATTTTAGATGCTCCCCCTGATGCACCCTCACGACCTCTTTTTGATGAACTTGATTGGCTAACTGTCTATGAACAACTTACTGTAAATAAATATGTATTACTATATAAATCCCTCTTTAATTCTTGCCCTACTTATTTAAATGACATGTTCCAATTTCAAAGTAATAACCAATACAATCTCCGATCTGAATCTAATGTTGACTTGTGTGTGCCAATTCATAAATGTAAACTTTTTGAAAATTCCTTCCAGTACTCTGGTGCCATGTTATGGAATGATTTACCTATACATATAAAAATGTCACCAACTCTTAATGCTTTCAAGAAACAAGTAAAACATTATGTAAAACAATGTCAGAATAATTTGTGATTCATATTTGTCTTTGTATATTTATGTATATATTTATTATATGTTTGTATGTGTATAACTATGTTAACTTTATAATGTTTATTGACAGAAGGCCCTGGGGAAGAATAGTGCTTGCACTAATCAGGTTACCTTCTTTAAATAAAGTATTATTATTATTATTATTATTATTATTATTATGGACCCATGGTCAATCTTTGGTAATTTAGAATGTCAGAAATGGATATATAATACAGACTAATTTATAAATAGACATGTTAATCAAAGTTAAGTTAATGTTTTGTAAGTATTCAATAAAAATGTTAGAAAGAGAGTAAACAAAAATATACAATTAGATTTAGTAAAGTCCGTAAAAGCCGTAACGTTTGTCTCATAGTCATAGGTCTGTCTCTTTATTTAGTAAAGTGACGTTCCCTATTGTTATACGTTTAAATCAATTTTGTGATGTTTTGCGTTGAACACAATACAAAAAAATAATTATATTTTGTTTTATTACATTTTGTTTTATTACATTTTGCGTTGTCCCCAAAACAAAAATTAAGTAACTCAAAATGTAACAACCAAAAAGTGTATTATTACAAATGTAATAACGCAAAATATAATAATCCAAAAATCGTGTTATTACACTTTGCGTTATTTCATTTTGCGTTGATCTCGACGCAAAATGTAATAACGCAAAATGTAATAATCCCGGTTTATTACATTTTGCGTTGTTATTACATTTTGCGTTGTAACAACGCACCCTAAAGGTAAATAAAGTATCAGGAATAGGAGTAAAATATATGGTGAATTAACAGATACCATACTTTAAGTAGGGGAACGCAGATAATACAAGAAATAATACCCGAAGCGGGCGACCAAAAAAAAAAAAGCGTCGCCGTAAATCGGTAGAATAGTTTAAGATTCACGTTTATCTTAAAGGTGCTTGGACACAGATTTGAAGTTAATATTTTCTCAAATTTTCTGTATAATTTCCTAACTTGTATGTTGATATAACATTTCATTCTAAAATATAATAAAAATCTTATTTCATCCCGAAGTTATTAAAACTCCGAATTTCTGGACGCGTTGGATTGAGGCATCCTTGCGCTTTCACATATTTTAATTTTATTCTTAATACTTAATGAAAGTGGCAATTTTGTTGTGTATTAATAAAAAAATATTAAAACTATAACGCAGAAAATTCAGAGTAGAAATGTTCGAAAGCAAAACCCACTCACAGTATTGTTAGTCCGTGCTCAGTGGTGTGTGCAGAGTTCAACAATTGAACACACCCGGCGAATCGTAAACATTAACAATAAAAGAGCTCTTGCCCTGTTAACAAAAACAGTTTACGTTTCACGGGTGTGTTCAATTTGTTAAAGTCTGTACATATCACAGAGCACGGACTGACAACACTGGTGAGTTGGTTTTGCTTTCGAACATTTCTACTTTGAATTTTCTGGATTATAGATGTAATATTTTGCATTTATACATAACAAAATCGCTTCTTTTCTTAAATATTAAGGATAAAGTTAAAATTTGTGTATGTGCAAAGATGTGTTAATCAAAAGCATCCCGGAATTCTTAGTTCCAATAATTTCCAGATAAAATAAGTTTTTAATTATATTTTCGTGTGAAATGCTATTGCAATATATAAGTCTTGATATTATACAGAAAATTTGAAAAAATATTAAGTTCAAATCTGTGTCTAAGCACCTTTAAAGTTTAGTCGTTTGTTTGTTATCGGTGCCTTTTTCTAATAAAACGTACAAATATGACACATATATGTCAGAATGAAATAAATGGAGATAACGAACAGTATTCAAGTTCAAAAGTCCATCAAACAATACAAATTTTTGAGCAGAGCAAACACGGACCTCTAAAACATCAGAGGTGGGATCAGGTGTCATGGAGGAGTGAGCATCCCCTGCCGACAGGTCACACCCGCCGTGTGCTCCTTGTCATGGTCGGGAAATACCGGAAAAATCCGTCGACAATTCAGTGTGTAAATAATGGCCTAACAATTCGAGACTGCTGATATTCTTGTTTCATCAACTTGTTTGTCAATAGCTTACCTCGTTTTAGAAAATGTTCATACATAGAGCATGCTCTACTCTATCGAATCAACTGAGAGATATAAACCCTGTATGCAGTTGATGAAGATATATTGCTGCATAAATAAGGGAAGTTGACGATTGAAATGTTTTTGAATAAATTCTGCTTCATATGAATACAAAAATAGGTCTGCTAATAAGGGGGCGCAATTGGTACCCATGGGAATTCCAACAGATTGTTGGAAGACCTGATCTCCAAAAACTACATAGATTTTGTCAATCAGAAACTCAAGCATCTTTTTCATATCAACTTCAGAGTACTTCTGTGTACAATCAGAATGTTTTGTAACAAAATAATTTTACAAATGACCAATGACAAGGTAAGTATATTTACGAGTTCCATTCTAATTAAAAAAGCAGCTGTCTATGATGTCAAAAAGCCTTGACTTCAATTTATCGCGAGGAATGATTGTTTAAAGTGTTGAAAAGTCGTACGTTTTGATGTTATTGAGTTTAGTAAAATTTTGTGATTTCAATTTTTCTAAAAGTTTTTAAGTATCCACGTCTGATTTACACCACTTCTCGAATATACTGTTGTACAGTACTCCAGTACTCCCGAAGTTTCTCATTCATTACAGAAAGGGAACTATGGGTGTAAGTTGGATCTCCACCTGCAGAATTAAATCCTAGTTCCTCTAAAATACAATTCAAATAATGAGCCTTACAAACAAAGACTATGTTGTTACCAGCTTTGTCAGCTGGAACCAGTACATACCGATTGTGAATTCTATCTAAAACCTTTTTCACTTCTGAATTATTAAAGACAGAAAGATAAATAGTTTTCATACAGCCCTCAATCGCTTAATGCGAGATTTTAACATCCATCTGATGCTCCTAATCCATTCTGACCAAGTGTCAAGGTCTTCTTTTTCGTGTTTGGCCCATATTCCAAAGAATTCATAATATTTATAAAATTGTGACACAAGTTGAAAGAACGGGGTTCCCTAAATTTTGGCCCTTTTAAAATAAGGGATTTAAGGTCCTCATTATTAACTATGTTAACATCACCAGTAATGACGTGTCCAGCAGGACTACAGTTGTAGGGTGAAGAAGAACATGAACAACATGAACGTAGGAGAGTTATGTATAAGATGTTCGATATCTAGGCATTGTAGAATTAGGGTTAGAGATAGTTATACACCTTTCATATTGCGTTTATTTGGTATATTCCTGCTCAAAAAAATAACATTTGCGTACTTTTTACTGATTTTTAATTGTTACATTTTAGCTTTGCAAAACGCAACACACATGTTAATCAACATGTGGAATATGAATACTCTATTTACTATGCAGCTGAGCATTTGACCAGGTTACTATCATAAATCCTTTCATTTTAATTTCTTTGACTGAAATTGTTTTTCATTTTAAATGTAATTGAAGCTTTAAAATAATTCAGGCTTTTGAATTTTCCCACCTGATACTTAGTTAATTTTAGTTCTCAATTCTAACTATTATTTTATTCATGTAAATCGGGTCACAGGTATGTAAATAAGCCGAACTCATTTTTCAAAACTGAGGAAAAAAGTTTTAACATGTACTTAATCAACTGCTTATATCCAAGCAACCAGCATTTGAAAACCTGATTGTGAAAATTAGACAAAGATTTGAAATAACAGATAAATCATATCTATTTTTTAATGAGCATCCTATAGCTAGTACAATAGTTATGTTGTTTTAACCGAGTAAATATTTTCATAAAACAGCAAAGGAAGCTTTTTGTTACACGTAGCTAGCAATGATTTCCAAACACGACACCTTAAAGTTATTTGAAGAGTGGTAAATGTTATTGTTAAACATGTCAATAAATTTCTGATTTATCAAGTACAATATAAAGATAACCAACAGTATCCATGCTTAAAAGTCCAGTTAAAAATACAAACTGAGAGTGAACGAAGCCAAAAGAAATTTTTAAGTAGACATACTTTATATTTCTCCCCCAACCCCCTCTCTTTCTCTCGGAGAAATAAAAAATTACATTTTTGTTTACTCAAGGACCTCAATTACGGTTTTTACGTGTAAATTTACAGAAAACTCGTAGAATTATATAATTATTAATTAAATAAAAATAATGTCCGCTTAATACATACGAGGGTTGTTCGAAAAGTTCGTGGACTGATGTGATAAAATTAATACTATGTAGTCTATGCTTACAGAATTTTTATTGAACATAAAACAACAAAAGTTAAAGAAATGTTGAAAATTTTAGCTTGATACCTTGAATATTTACCAAATTATCATAAAATAAAAAAGACATTATATGATCACCCGGCGCTGTCGCCATTTAGTTTCATGACGTCATTGTTTTTCAATGTCCGCATTTACTACCTCATACACTAATCTTGATGAGTTTTCTTGGAGTTAAGCAAAGATTTAAACCCGTCTTGTTTATATGATTTTACAATGTCATAAACAGCTGATTTCAATGCATATGATATTGTAAATAGATCTGAAAGATGCTCACTTGATTATAACAGCATATTTGTTTGTCGGGGTTCAACATCTATCACACATGATCAACTCCACTTTTCGACGTGACAAACTTTGAACACCTTACTACAAATCGACTTTAACTTTTACATCTCTCGTCTCTCTAATCTTTTTCGGCGTTTAAAAACAAGTACTCTGAATGCATTTTATTTTCCAGTAGCCCATTTAAATATTTCCTAGGTCTATGCCAGTTTTTCCAGGGGTGAAACTTTATAGAATGTAAGCAAAAGAAACCCATCCCCCTTTCTGACGTCATTACAACCCCATAATTGTTTGGACATTTCATATAAATTTTACAGTAAAATTTCATAGAACTTACAGAATGGGGTAAAAATTGCAAATTTTATGGTACAATTGTGTCATACCACTTGAGTGAATTAACGGGATTTTTGAATGACAAATGCTCATATCAAAAAAAGAGGTACAACTAGGTAGAAAAAAAAGTGATCTTCGAGGTTGCGCCGCCTGGACATACCATTGCTTTCAAAAACATCAACAATTTCTTTAAAAATAAATTAATGATCTATAGTTTATTATATAAATAAAAAAGATGATGCTAATTGAACTTTAAAAAAACCATTGATGTATCTTAAGCGGTTTTAATTTTATGGCGCTAGTCCACGAACTTTCCGAACAACCCTCCTAATTTGTCATTTTCTTGCATGTTTTAGGTTAAACTTAATGTATCAAATATGGATATACTAGAGAAAGACACTGATAGCAGACTACGGTAACTACACTTTATGATAAACGTGATGACTTCAATTTTTCTATCGTCAACTTCCCTCATTTATGTAGCTTTATATCAGTATCACCTGCATATGGGGTTTATGTCTTCTAGTTGATTCGATACTCAAATGTATGTTCATAGTGCGAACAATTTCTAAAACGAAGCAGGCTACTGACAAACAACTAGGTGATACAAGGGTGTCTACACTCTCGTTTATTTTGCATATTCTATGGTCGATGTAATGACCGTGTATGTAGGTACAACATGCTTTTGAGTCAAATCTTGACTAATGTCTTTTATTCAAATTGTTAGGCCATTATAGAGAATTGAGTACGGATTTCTGCATTTACCGGTTCATGACAAAGAGCACACGACCAGTTGACAGGGGATGCATACTCATCCATGGTACAGATCTAAGCTCTGATTTTCCAGAGGTCCCTGTTTGCTCTACTCACAACTAATATTGTTTCAATGGACTTTTGAGCATGATTACCGTTCGTTATGCTCATATTTCATTTATTAAGTATATTTCCGGAGATGGCTCGTTAATGTGGACCCTATTTAATTCAGACAATTGTATGATATCCTCAAAAAAAAGACAAGATAATGCATGTTGAAAATTTTAAACTTTTGTAAAATTCCTTACATGTTTACAAATTCATCGGCCAAACTGCTTTTGTTAACTGCAACGGTAGAGTTTTAAACCTGCATGTTGAATTCAGACAATTTAATGAGGTCTTAAAATTTTGATTACAATGTTCTATTATAAAGTTTGAAGATTGTTGAATAAGACAGAAAAAATGTCAATGAAGTGATAATGAATTTTGTATTGGAAAATGTCTCTAATTGCCATAAAAAGTTTTATAAAAGAATTCCATAATTATCATTTATAACTGCATTAATCAGAAGGTTGCAATCACATCTTTTTCAAATTCAATAAAATGGACAAAAAAGGTTAATTAAACATCTTTTATTTTAAAAGGACTTAAATCAATACACATTCTATGTAGAAGAAAATTAAAGAAAGATTTTTCTTCTTACCCTGAAATTCTTATGTCCACTCAACGATTAACAATCTTTTCTGACACTTTCATGTGTAATGATCCTACATGCATGTAGCTTTGTGGATAAAGCGCTCGGAGTATCTATCGAGTTTTCTGTGTTAGAAATTTGAATAGAATGCTGGAAACCTATTTTAAAACATATTATTTGATATATTATCTCGTAATTTGTATTGCAAGAATCATTGCCTAACCTACTAGCATTTTAAGATAAACTACATTACACGTTTTTCGTATCTTTTTAAAAAAATGCAATTAATATACGGTTTACAGTCTGTTGAAGGACGCTAAATCAGTGCATGTAGTTTGTCAGTCAAGGTAAGTATAGCGTTTGCACTGTCGGGGATTTGTAGCATGCTTTAGTATCTCGATCTAACCCTAACCCTATAGTGGCGTTACTGTAGTATGCAGTCAGTGCCTATAAACACACCAATGATGCTGGTTTATGCAAAACTCAATTCTTACGATTTAACTGATTAGTTCGAATATTTGAAATGAAGTAAATTACAACTTAAATGTTGCATTGATTATATATTACATAACGTAAAATACAGGTACGTATCGAAGTGTGAAATTAAAAACTTGTACCCGATTATCTCGAGCAATTGACCCGATTCTTGGAATTTCTACTTTCATTTTAATTTCTTCGAAATGTTTTTCATCCTATAGATGCCATTAAAGCCTTACTGCCTTTGAGTCTTTTCTTTTGTGATATTAAGTTTCATTTTCGGAAGTTCTCCTTCCAACTGTTATTATATATAATTATGTAAACTGGGTCACTGCTATGTAAATGAGCCCGGCTCTCAATGCTTTTTCAAAACTTGTAATAAATAACTAAAGTACTCATAGTAACTACTGCAATTTAAACAATATTTTAAAACCTGATTGCCAGACATTTGCAAAAATCTGAAATAAGAAATAATTCATATTTATTTTTTAATGATCATAATAAAGCCCTACAATTCGCATTTTCATACGCAATTTTACAGAAAATTGGAAGATAAAAATACACTAAAACATGGATTCCGTAATGTTTAAATATTTTTATCCTTTTAAATGTTGTAAGATGAGCAGTTTATATTTTGAATATAATATTTAATTTGGTTTTGGTGAACATTCGATTTGTGAAAATGACATTTGAATATTGCATTGATTTTTATACATTCATATTCATGACGTGTTTTTGGTAATTTTTAGGGTTTTTGTACATTGTTAACGTATAAAATGAAGCACATAGCTACATCGTTGTGTGAAGCACATGAAGCACATATGTGTGAAAAGTACAAACCCGATTAACTCTGCATTCGAGCATTCAGGAATACATGCATGCATTCGACCCGCTTTTTTGTTAATCTTCTTTCATTTTAATTTCTTTGAATTTTTTTCATCTAAAATGGCATTGAAGCCTAAACACATTTGATGCTTTTCTTTTGTGATACTCGGTTTCAGTTTCGGAAGTTCTCCTGTTGTTAAGATTTTTAAATGTTTATGTAAAACGTTAACTGTGAATGAGCCCGGGTCTCAATTCTTTTTTTTTTCAAAACAGGGAATGGGTAGCTAAAATACTCAGGTACTTAATGAACCCTAAAATTTAGACAATATCAAAAAAATTAAACCACGAAAACTTGAAAATGTTTTGAAATAATATAATACTAAATCCATAATCTAATGATCTTGATTTGTGCATCCTCTGATAATTGCAGTTTTTTAGCAGAATAAACAGCAAAGGAGTCATTTTGTTGGCTAACACACCACCTCATTTTAAGATTTGTTTATCCACCCTTCACATGTAAATGATAAGTGTGTATACATTCTGATTTGTGAAGTGCTCAAAGCCAAACTATCTGGTTAATGTAGTAAAATTAATAGTTTACCTCCTTGATCTGCTAGGTCTGCTAATGACAAGAAACAATTAAAACCCATGGAAATTCCAACAGATTGTTGGAGGACCTGACCTCCGAAAATCACATAGATATTGTCAATGAGAAACTCTAGCATCTTTTGATATCTACTTCGAGTACTTTTATCTAGAATAAGAATTCTTTGAACAAAATAAGTTTGCAGAGTTTGCAAATTTACAACTGTTCTATTTTTTTTTTTGACGAAGCGTCTATAATGTAAAAAAAAAAGCATGGTATGGTGGTATAAAGCATTGAAAAATCGTAATTGATTTTAGAAAAATTGTGTGATTTCATATTTTCTCAAAGTACCTTGTATCGACCTTTGATTAACACCACTTCGCGAATATATTGTCGCACAGTACTCCATCAGTTTCTCATTCACTGTTGTTAATATTTCGTGAGGAGTAAAGAAAGAAGCCTTGTAGAACATAATCTAGAACCCCCTATGTACCTTTGTATTTTTTGTGAAGATTAGAAATCCAGTATAGGTATGGCAATTCAAATTCAATTCGCTTGTTGTGAATATTAAAAATGTTAAAAACTGACATATGCATATGGTTTTAAAGAATTTCCTCCTTAGAAAGAGAACTATAGGTTTACATTGGAATGCCACTTGTAGAATTAAATCCAAGTTCCTCTGAAATGCAATAATGAGCCTTGCAAAGATAATCTTGTTTCATTGTTTGTCAGCTGGGACTTGTACATATAATGGTTGCATCAGCAATCTCAAGCTTGATCTCTACTTCTGAAAAAAAAAAAAAAAAAAAAAAAAAAAAATCTGTGGATATATTTCATTAATTATTCTCTACAATACACTTAAAATCAGTAGATTTGAAAAAGTAACCTAATTGCAATTCATATCAATATTCTGGGCACTTGACCTCGGCTTTCTAAAACGTGATATTATAATTTTTAGATTCCTTCTCATAAGCATTTTCGTTATCTTTTATAATTATTATTCAGTTTAGTTTATTTGCATACGAAAAGCCCACCGAAAAAACCGTAGTTATTATAGGGCGCACTTGTATTTCACTGCGTATTGCACGGAAAGCAGAGCCCAGGTTGTGTCACGATTAGAATCTGCAGAGTGAGTCACAACTATTGGATTCAATTGCACGATGAAGGTAAAGTATAATTACTGACAAATCCGAATAATATTATGGAATTTATTAAAATAACAAATCTTGCTTACAAATAATATGTTTTGTATATCAGTAATGGCTGAACTTTTGCAGCCTCAGCTGTTTTTGACTATACAGTTTATATAAAAAAAAAAAAAATAAAAAATGAAGGTAATAAACAATGATCAAACTCAAAATCCTATAAAAATATACAAAACAGAGACCACTGTGATTTCAGGAAGGCATTCCCAGTCGACTGGTCTAATACCTTTTTCTTAATTAGGTAATTGATTTAATGCACTTGCAGGTGATAATGATAATGGTATTTTGCCTCATTGAAAAATTGTTATCCTGTTGATCGTAAAGTTAAATTGGTATTTACAAATTGGTAAAATCTTCAAATCTGCATCAGATATGTCCGACTCTGAGATATATACCAAATTCAGCGTAGGAATATACATTTGTAGGATTTGTAATTACTCATATATGCCTGTTTACTCTGAAATAATACAATTCTTAGGATAAATACTTTATATTCTGAATTTCATACTTCTTTTGTCTTTATTTCATTGCGTTTATTATCTACTATCTTAGTTATAGCCCGAATGCGGCTGGAATTTTAATGTAGACAGTAGTTTTAGAATAAAAAATGAAAAAAATATCGTAGATTTATCAAAGAAAACAAAAATAAAAATAATTTACACAATTAAAGTCGCTTGCTTGTTTGCTTTACGTTACTTTAGTAATTTTTCTATCGTGTTGGATGGCCACATCTTATTTATAAGACATTTTCGGCACTTTTAGCCGTAGGCAATGAGGAATATTTTTCATGCTATCATCTGGAACAGTTTATAAAGTCTCATAGCAAGGGACTGATCTCCACGTCCCGCAATGGAATTCAAACCAGCTACGTAATGATCTTAACTTGATCCGCTACGCTAAAAAGGAAACATTCTTACCGCTGGGCCAGGCGGTTATGGGATAGTTCAATCTGAATAACATGTAGCCTATTGTAACAGGAAATAATTATCCACATGTATCTTAAGGTCCGAAAATTGAAGTAGACAACGACTATGGACACTATTTTCTTATGGAAAATAACCTTTGAAATTGACTTTTCTGTTTAAAACTATGATTCTTATTTCCAGTGCGGCCCCATATAAAGCCGTATTCATTCCTTATTTATCATATTCATCGATGTATATTAAACTCATATTTAAGCAAATTAAAACCTTAAAAAATATCGAAATTTTAGGGTTGAATATGGAGATAACGAACAGTATTCAAGCTCAAAGTCCATTCAAACATACAAATCGGGAGCGGAACAAACACGGACCTACAAAAACATCAGAGGTGGGATCAGGTGCCAGGAAGGAGTGAACATCCCCTGCCACCCGGTCACAACCGCCGTGTGCTCCTTGTCATGATCGGGAAAAACGGAAAAATGCGTAGACAATTCAGTGTGTAAGTAATGGCCTACCAGTCAGTATGAAAAACACAGTCAGCAATTAACTTAAGGAATTGTTGTATTTGCTGACAGGGTCATTGTATCGACCATAGCACTTTCGAAATGATGACAAACGAGACTGTTCATTTCCTTGTTGCATCAATTTGTTTGTCAATAGTTTGCCTCGTTTTAGAAATTGATCATACAGTGTATGTAGAGCATGCTCTAGCATATCGAATCAATTGGGAGACAATAAACCCATAAGCAGGTGATAAGGGTATATTGCTATAAAAGTAAGGGAAGTAGAACATTGAAAAAATTAAGTCATCACGTTTATTATAAAGCTTTGTTGTTAGGTTACCATTAACGTCTTTTTCTAGTAAAATATCCAAACATGAAAAAGACGTGTCAGACTCTGTGGTATCTAACATTTCAAGCTCACTGGAATATACCGACTCGACATAGGAATGGAAGTAACAATTGTTAATTGATATATCTCAATGTTGAGTTGAAGGCCACTGCAAAGTTTGTTTTCTTCACATGTAAAAGCATTTGAATAAATTTTGCTTCATATGAATACAAAAATAGGTCTGGTAGTTATGGGGGCACAATTGGTACCTATGGAAATTCTAAAAGATTGTTGAAAGAATTGGTCTCCAAAAACATATATATAAATATTGTCAATCAGAAACTCAAGCATGTTTTTCATATCAACTTCAGAGTACTTGTGTGTACAGTCATAATGGTTTTTGACAAAATAATTTTGCAAATGAGCAATGACAAGGTCAGTATATTTACGAGTTTCATTTTTATTGAAAAAGTAGCTGTTTATGATGTCAAAAAGCCCGGGCTTTAATTTTTCGTGGTATATAAAGCCAAAACCGTACATTTTTAGTTGCGACAAAGAAGTAAATATCACTAAATATTTTTTTAATTGTGTAAATATGAACCTCACGCTGTTATCTGATTGGCTGAAAAACAGACATAGGGAAAATGATGGACTGTCTAACATGGTTATCGGATAAAAAGGGTTAAGAGTAAAATGGAAAATAAGCACTTCTTTAACCCGAATTTAGTTTAGAATCTTTCAAAGAATATTGATTGATTATGTGTTGTTTTGCGTCCCATTTGATAATTTTTCACTCATATAGAAACGTCACCATACACCGGTTAAGGGCTTCAAATTTTAGAACTATACTTGGCATTTAGTAGTGATGGTTCTTTATCGTGTCAACGCCTACCTTGACACTTGACTTCAGTCTTACAGTCTCATCCAAAAGACCCATAACTTTCACTTTTAATGCCGGGCGCTTGGCGAAGGAACAGTCACTACCTATGTTTACGTCTTAGGTTTGACTCGGCGCAGGAGAATCGGAGCCGGACCTCCCCATTACGAAGCAAACGCTCTATCACTAGGTGACCGTGACCGGTTTAATAAGTAAACAAAATGCTTGTGATACCATAAATATAAAAACAAGCTACAAGCTGATTAAACAAGATTTAAACAAAACCGATAACAATTAACAAAACAATTTAACAAAGTTTAAAATAAATTGCTCTATTTAAAATGACACTTTTCAATCGGTGAAGGACTCATCCGAAAGACCCGTGACTTTCACTTCTAGTGCCGGGCGCTTGGCGAAGGAACAGTCACTACCTATGTTTACGTCTTAGGTTTGACGCGGCGCGGCGAACGAGAATCGAACCCGGACCTCCCAATCACTGAGCGAACGCCCTACCACTAGGATACCGTGACCTAAAGACTGGTATGGTAGTTGAACGTAGAGGTTACAATAAGGAAACTATCTTTTATGAAATCAAAATAAATGATACAGGAAATCTGTATTAGGTTACAGAAATTATTGGCGTCTTTTGCACTTTAAGTTGACCTACTCCGCTAAGACTCACCGACCCCTGAAAATTTAAGAAGCCAGTTAAACTTATCGCAGCATGTTTTCGTCTGCATTATTTTACAAGAATTATCATTGGTTCAGATTACAGCTCTCAAGGTGTAATATGAAAGGTGTGACACAAATATTTTAATTTTCCCCCCATAAATATAATTACAGTCTACTAAGCATATTTTGAAATTCAAGGGACCAACACATTTTTGAAAAATTAAACGAAGTTCAAAATAGGCAAAATTGGTCTATGGAGACGTTTTAAAATCCTGCTTTCGATCTAAAACACGTAGACAAAACATAACCAATATTACAGGGTTAAATTTATGGCACTTAATGGTGAAATGAAATTGTTTGTTCATTAAAGATTTATTTGGAAAAAAGTCCGAAATTTTTCAAATTCGTTACAATTTCCTAATCTTATTCTTTTCGGTTAAACTGAAGGTTGCAAGACTTGCTTGTCCCCAAATCATTTGCTTATTTGGATTTAGACTCAGTATTTTTATCCTAAGCACACATTAATTCATTTTAGTGATCTAAAAACAGTGTTTTATATTTATTTCTCGTGATTTACCTGTTTTACACAAGCATATGTTCAAAAGCGTCATCAATACGTGATCTGAGAGAACGAGTTACGCCTCAGTTTTTTCTTTCATAATTATTCTATAAAAACATGCAGTGAAAACAAATTAGGTAAAAACATATCTTCAAACACCTTATCATCTACCACAGGTACTTGTGGACAGGACTCCCCCCCCCCCCCCCCGAATATACCCCCCGGGTCAAAAAATATTTTTATGTCTTTTTTTCATAAACTATTCTTCTAGTACACATTTACAATGTATTCCACATGAAAAATCCAAAAAATAACGCAGAATTAACGTTTTACTAAAAAATCGTACCCGTGGTATTAGAAAAATTTAATTATTAGGATATTATAGTAATATTTTTAGGATATAAACACGGAAGGAGGGAGGGAGCCGGTGAGTAAAGAATAAATATAGTAAATTATTTTATTTTGCCTTAAAATTGTTTTTAAATGATTTTCTTCTAGGCAATTAACAGAAAGGTAGTTGGATTGGTAGCTGCTGCTGTCCTTGTTGTAGTAGTTGTTCTATCCATTTCACTCACTTTATCACTGAGAAAGGATAATCAGGAGCCTAAAAACCCCAGCTCTCTTTGTAAGATTTGTTGTTATCATTATTACCAGTACTTTAAGTCTATTTTTATCAAGATATATGCAATTTAATATAAGAAACTTTTAGCATATACTGTAGAATTATCATTGTTTGTAAGGGACCAATGTTCAAGGATTCTTTGGGTCACCCTATCCACAAATCTACGTCCCAGTATTATAATGTCAAAGTATTGACTCATTGAATCTTCTGTATAAACGCGTAACCCACGAAATTTCGTCCCCACATATAACTGAAATTTTGCTTGCCAACGAAAATTGACTCCCAAGGATAAAAATGTTTCAACAGTTGTGCAAATTATATGTAACAAAATTGCTTTTAAAAATATAATTTGTTTTACCAGAGCGCACGATGTTTGTGACATCCTATATTATTTGACAATTTATTTTCAGCATCATGTCCTTCTGGGTACACAGGTCAATTTTGCGACGAGCCAGTTTGTAGAACCATGTGCCACTATGGAGACTGTGTGCGCCCAGACACGTGCAGCTGCGATCCTGGTTGGACCGGTAACGCTTGCAACCAGGCGATGTGTGATATGCCGTGCACACGGCATGGAATGTGTACAGCACCTAACACGTGTACGTGTGAGAATGGATGGCAAGGAATGACATGTGAAATGCCCTTCGCACCCGGATTTAATCCCACTAAGATATATATCTACAACATCTCAATATCCTCTACAATGGAATGGGATATAATGATGAATACTAATTCCTTCAGAAGCAATGATGATACAAGACAATTCCTTTCCAATGTCAATCTAACATTTTCTATTTCTACTGTCAAAACACAAACAAATTACTCTATAGGAATGCTGACAATTTTGAATGCAATTTGCCATTCAGATTTTGGAAACCAGACCAAAGATTTTCAAAATGCAACTTGTGACCAACACTCTGCAAAGAATTTATTGCAAACTAAGGTCATGTTTTCTCAGGACTTAACGACTGGAAAAATCATGCATGTTTATTATAATTCCTCCACCGAAGACCAGGCAATTTTCATAGCTCGTTTACTTCGCTTCATAGACTGTAAAACAGCACCATCAAATGTTGAAAGTATGGAAGAGAAATCGGCTTCTGATGGGAAGCAAATTATTTTGCTGCGCAATGGATTGAAATCTGAAATTGGGCTGCAATGCTTTAATTTTACAAGATTAGTAAAAAATAAAGAGAATATGATTACCGACCGAGAGGAGAAAAAAGTATGTTTGGGAGAGACTGGAGCACCACAAAGGATCATCATGTCAGAGTTTTATATCATTGGTAAAAATAGGAGTGAAGATGATAGGGATTCCTTGAGTGAAGACGAAATGAATTTGTCGCCGTTGCCATCTTTCAAAGGACATGTCTTTGCGGTTGGTCATCTCGTTTCAATGAAAACAATGGCAAATGATGCTTTAGAAGATGAACTAGAAAGTGCGCATCTAGATTTGGCGTCTGATAACATCAAGTCCTCCTCTATCGACGAGTTAGCTTTCAGGAAGATTTCCACAGAAAAAGAATACAAACACGACATTGTTTATCAGGATATTAAAAACGTCCTTAGACATCCATCTAAAAATCTCAGACTGTCACTTGGTCTTGCTTTGGTGAGAAAAAGTGAATCTGCCATTTCCATCATAAGGAAGATGATTTTCTCTCAAAATCTTCTAGAAAAGGAGTCGAGATCACTCCTCATAGCGATTCTTGGATCATCACAAACCTTTTCGGGCCAAAAAATCCTGATGCAAATGTTGGATGCTGAGGAGAAGGTCAAGGGCGATCATTATCTTGCCTTAGGTTCTGTGGCTCAAATGTTAAAGCCCTCTGAAGATATTATTACAATTCTCAGTAAACTAATGAGAGATGCTCTGGATGATGAAGTGAAGACTCGGGCTGTCCTAGTTCTCGGCGTACTGGGGAGCAGGGGTTTGGATAATAAAGTTATCCCTATCCTTAATAAAGAATTATTCAAGAACAATGTCACTCACGATGATAAATGTATGTTAATATCAGCTTTAGGCAATACTCACTCAGAAAAAGCGCTGCAACCTCTATCAAACTTTGTAAAGAGCAAAGATACATTCTATAAAATATTGTCTATCAGAGCTTTGAAAAATATTCCAGGGTACAAAAGTTACGAGCTTGTTTTAGATGCACTTTTAAAAACGAGAAATAAGAAAGTGGCCCTTCGATGTTTAAAGACACTCACGTCTAAGGGAAAATGGATCAGTCAGAATGACTCAGATGCAATTCTACAGATAGCTTACGGTACAAAAGATTTGGAAATACTCATTGCCATTCAAAACACGTTTCTTGGGTTACTTGAAGGTTATACAGAAAAACAGAAGCAGGATTTTCAATTCAAATTGAAGGTAATTAATGAAATCATTGTGCAACTTCAAAATCTTGAAGTACATGCTTTTGAGATAAAAAGAGAGACCCAGAACTTTGGTGTTTACTTTGATATGTCGGTGGATTCTGAAAAACGTGGCTATGAATTAGATTTCAACGGCAACTCTAACTTTGACATAAAGGTGTTTGGTAAACGTGTAAATGTCCTAAGAGCGGGTACTGACAACTCGTACGTTGACTCAGGTGTCTTTATGTCTTCAGTGTATATGATTTTGAATTTGTTCGGACATGACTACGTATTGTACATGAAATCTTGGAAATTTTCACTGAATTTGTTTACCAAAGAAGGAAATCCATGCCAACCAAATAGCGGCAATATCATGCATACTTTCCCGGAATATTTTCATTTCGGAGACCTTCTATTTACATATGGTATTCCATATATAGCCTCCATCAACTTAAAGGTGGGAATTGTTGGATCCGTTTCTTTTGGATTTGGATTTGATGTTAAAGGAAATGATGGTAACATGTTACCACAACAAGTAATTGTTATTGGAAAACCAGAGGCAAAGTTAACTGCAACTGCGAGCGCCTATACCAGCGCTGTTTTAGTAAGTGCTGGGGTAAAGGGAGTAATTGATGTTCTGACAGGAAGTATTCAAACCAATGTTGCTTTAAACTTGCAACAACGAAACTTCTGTCATTTAGTACGAGCCGAAGTGGGCATGTTACAGGGCGCATTGTTTATTTTTGCCGAAGTTGGTTTTTCCATTTTTAAAAAAACATATGAAATAGAAATTTATAATTGGCCTGGAAGTAAGGTATCAAAAACTGTATCAGAATCATTCTGTTGTGCAAATGCTTTCCAGTCACCTAGCAAAGCAGCCGTTCAAAGCTATAACTTGTTGTACCCTGCTCTCTCAAATGTTACTGAATTATCATACCAGAGGAAAATTTCTGAAGCTCTCTCAGTACTCACTTCAATTAAAACATGTATGAATTCAGTGAACAAAGATGATTGCCCATTAGGGCCGGTCCAAGGTTTATTAAATAGAGGAGTTTATATTTTTGACCCTTTGCTGTCGAAACAATTCAAGGAAAACTACGTTTTGACTACACTCCATATAATACCATTGTTGCTTGCTAATAGTGGTGATTATTACGGTTTAGATAGAAAAGGCAACATGGTTCAGGTTCATGAATATGGTAAAGTTAGACAGGTCATGTTGCCTCTTATTAATCTGTTAGCTAGTTTGATTTACAGTCCAGAAATTAAACAGGTTTATGGAGGTATAATGAAAAATCAAGTTTTACTCCAACAGCATCCAAAACGATCTTTAGTAAAATCGACTTCAAACGTATTGGATCTCCGACCATACTGTTCTAAAATGATGGCAATTTGTGCAAACATAAAAATGGGGAAAATGGACCATGGTGACACGATGACATTTACAGAGAACAAAGAAATTCAATCATTCAACGACAAGGAAGCATGCTCTGCGTTCATCAAGTCAAATGGGATCAGATATCCCTATTACTGCGAAGCTTACCCGTTCTCCTTCACACTACAGGGGGGTAGTGGAGCGACTGTAATGTCCGTCAATGTAATGGAACGGGAAGTCAAAATGGAGGCGTTCAATACTTTTATCAAATCTTCGGGATTAAAAGGGGGCGATTCTTTTGTTGTTTTAGTTTAACAGTGAAAAAAATCCTGATATATAATTTTGTTTCTATCCAAATTGTAATCCGTGTGAGCAAGCGTTTGCTTGATAATGCGACTATTATTTAGAGATTTGTTACGTTCATTCATAAATGCTTGTACCTTCATGAGTAGACATCTGAATTCTGTACAATATCCATTGTTCTCTTTACAAGTCACTAACCTAAATCCTCTGTTCTTAGTGTTTTATAACAAATGCAGATGTTGTATTATGTAGAAAGTAAATTAATTTAACGTTTTTATATCGATTATCTATTGTTATAACGTATAACTGTTGTCTCTTTTTCTCTTAACATGTATTACTTGTATTCAATTCATCATAAAGCCACTGATATATAATCACTGTATTTGTAAATTTTAATATTCCTATTTTGTTGCAAGTGAGACTTGTTCAATACAGAGGAAATTATAATGTATTCTTTTAAATTTATTTACATCCCTTCAAAATCGTCACCCTTTAAGTCAACACATACTTGAAGTATTTGATCCTATCATTACTCACTTTGGTCTTCTGTTTTTGTAATGTTTTTGTACCTTAGAAAAAAAATCTTTTTTACGCTAACAACTTTAGTAATACTTCTGCTCTTTTTATTAGGAATTTTAGCGACTTCAGCATAAGATCTTAAAATTTTAAAAATCGAATACAGAACCTCGTTTGCTGTCTTTCCTTGTTTAGCAATGGTAGGTCATTTATTTGTTTAGTGAGCCATAGTTTGGTTCCAAGTTTTCTCTCAGGTTCATAAAAATGCAATGTAGATGTCTTTAATCCTATTTTATTGAAATTTTTAATAGTTTTCGAGAAAATTGCAACGTTTTCGTTTTTGATCATCATTTGTGGGAGGTCACATCGCAGATTCTTTCCTGATTCCTAAACTTTTTTAATCTCAGAAAAGCTCCCCGATGAAATGTTCAACTTTTTTGGCAATTTGATTTACAGTCACTTTCCTGTTTCTGTCATTAATTGTTTTACTGTGCAGCTAATTTATCATAATAACTGATCTATGCCTTCCTAATTGTTTTCGATATTTTCAACTGAATCCCTTTATGCTTTATCCAAACGGTTTTGTTAGATACATAAGAGTTTCCATATAATGACACGGTTTCTTGGAAAATGTTTCTGCGTATAATATTCATTAGAAAACGATATTTGATATACGACCTGATGTTCAAAATGTTCCTTCGGGACTTCCTTTGTCTTCATGTAAACAGTGTCTTGAGGGTATTTCCAGAAATGATAGTTTCCTTGGAAACTGCTTTGGAAATTATAGTTTGTGACAAAGAGTTAATTCAATAGTATGGAAGACAAGAAACATTTCAAGAAAATTAAGTCCCATTTCAATGAAGTGAAAAAATAAAAATACATATAGTACATTTGGTGTCATTTTGTAATGAATAGTCCTCGTATTCACAAATTTTGGAAATGTTTGTACAGTTTCATAAATATATTACAATATTTACAATATTTACTTTCATCCTCTTTCAGAATAATCATGTTTATCTGAATAAATAAATAAATAATCAAATAATCAATATTAATAATCAAGTACATAAATAAATAATAAATTTTAGTTACATAATAGATTATGTCTTTTTAAAAAAATTGAGTGGAATAAGAAACAAAAATCAGAGAACTGTGGTCGAGAGCTTCTAGGTCTTATTGATTGGGATTCAATGATCTTTGAACGGTATATTACGTGATGAAATTCTTCCACTGACTAGTGCAAAAGCTTAGTATAAGGTTAATATTGAAAGGTAGGTCAAACTTTAAGGTTAGGATTAAGAAAGTAGAAAGTTTTGTACATCCTGAAAAGGTTGTCACAGGAATAATGTGCATTTAATATATGGAGATAACGAACAGTATTCAAGCTCAAAAGTCAATTAAAACAATACAAATCAGGAGCAGAGCAAACATGGACCTCTAACACATCAGAGGTGGGATCAGGTGCCATGGAGGAGTGAGCATCTCCTGCCGACCGGTCCCACCCGCCTTGTGCTCCTTGTCATGATCGGAAAAAACGGAAAAAATGTAGGCAATTCAGTGTGTTAATAATGGACTAACAATTGGGATGAAAAACGTCGGTCAGTATTTGACTAAATGATAGGTTTTATTTGCTGACAGGGTCTCTGTATCGACTATAAAACTTCAAACAAGGCTGTTAATATTTTTGTTTCATCAACTTATTTGTCAATAGCATGCATCGTTTTAGAAATTATTCATACGTAGAGCATACGCTTGCGTATCGAATCAACTAAGAGATATAAACCCCATATGCAGCTGATAAGGGTATATTGCTACATAAGTTAGGGAAGTTGACGATTGAAAAGTTTAAGTCATCACGTTTATCATAAAGCTTGGTTGTTAGATTACCATTAACGTCTTTTTCTACTAAAATATCCAAATATGAAACAGATGTGTCAGACTCTATGGTATCTTTTATTTCAAGCTCACTGGGATATATTGAGTCGACATATGAATGGAAGTAACTATTCTTTATAGATAATACGTCGTCGATATATCTAAATGTCGAGATGAAGGCCAGAGCAAGTGTTTTCTTCTTCTCATGTAGAAGATTTTGAATGAATGGTCTGCTAACAACGGGGCGCAATTGGTTCCCATGGGAATTATAATAGATTGTTGGAAGACCTGTTCTCCAAAAACTACCTAGATATTTTCAATCAGAAACTCAAAGCATCTTTTTTTATCAACTTCAGAGTACTTGTGTGTACAATCAGAATGTTTTTTAACAAAATAAGTTTGCAAATGTCCACTGACAAGGTAAGTATATTTACGAGTTCCAGTTTTATTGAAAAAGCAGCTATCTACGATTGCAGAAAGCCTGGACTTTAATTTGTCATGACGAATAGTTGTATAAAGTATTGAAAAGTCGTACGTTTTGATGTTATTGATTTTGGTAAAATTTAGTGATTTCAAATTTTCTAAACGTTTCTTGGAATTTTTAAGTATCCACGTCTGATTTACACCACTTTTCAAATATACTGTTGTGCAGTACTCCTGAAGTTTTTCTTTCTCTGCTGTGAATATTTTAGTGAGGAGAAAAGAAAAAGTCTTGGTAGAACATATACTGGAATCCGCTATGTATCTTTGTTTGTAAGGAATTTAATGGAGTTTTGGAATCCAGTATAAGCATGTTAATTCAAATATATTAAATATAAAATCGCCGTCACCTCAATTGCAAAAGCTATAGACATTTTTTCTAAAATATGCAAAACTTAAAGGTTTAAGCCACGAGGGCATTTAAAATATTTGCAAAGTTTTGTCACATATATAACACTTCTTAAACATTAAAGTTCTATATTCTTTTCAGAATGTAAGACCGATGTTTAAAATCAATCAGGAGATGAAGAGGCATAAAGACCGACGAATGAGATTGGATGTCTTTGCGCTTTCGCAAAAGCGGATGACAAAAAGAGACATGTATGACACATTATATAGAAGATTTTTCAGTTCCAAGTGGTCAAAGACTAGAACAGCTTGAGCGATTGAAAAGTATCTGTCATTCATCCATACATTCGTCTGTAACGATTTCTCTTAATACTCCTACCGGTATTTAAATCTGTCCAATAAAATTTGCTCTATGAATACTATGAAATAAGACACATTACTCATGGGACCGGATTTTGATTTCAAAGAATAGTGTTGCTAAGTTGTTATCAAAAGAGAAATTTATGTCAATTATTTCCCAAATTCTATTGTTCTTATTTTATTCCTGCTTTATATAAGCTCTCTACAATACAGATCATATTAAAAATTTTAAAATAATTCCATTAAATGATTTTAAATTTCGACGATAGGAGTTACCCTGATTACTAAAAATAGAAATGTTTTGATTACACCGATATTTAGTTCAAATTTACACAGAATATAAAGATAGCAATGAAATAGAACAAATCCTTTGCAGTAATTTATCTCCTTTCGTCTATCCTTGTGGAAGGAAAAAGAAACATAACTCCTGTTTTTCCCTAAGTGAGGAACAAGTGTTTATGAATTTAATTCAAGATGAATTGTGAACTGTACAGAACTTCAGATCCCTTAAAACACCAGAGGTGGTCTCAGTTGGACTCGGGATTGAGCAACTTTTTTATTTTTCATATACATCTTTCTTAAAATTCTTTTAGGATTCAATACTTAGTAATTTAAAGTTGATATTAAAAAGATGCTGGAGTTCCATTTCGACTTAATAATTCAACAATTTTGTAGAATTCACTTACCTACTTATTTTACCCTTTTTTAGTCTACCTCTTTTCGTGAACATATACTGAAAAACTGAAAAACTCTCAGTCAGAAATAAGTATAGGTATTTTCTTGAAATGGCCTTAAATTCGACAGTTATATATATCTGCGACATTTTATCAATCCACAATACTCATATTCATTCATAGATTTATTCGATATATCCCATTGTATTCGAAATAAAAGACACACCACGAAGTCTAACATATCTGTATCATGAGTTGAGCTTAAGAATTCCATATGGAAAAGATCTTGCTTTTGTTTTACAATTAAGGTAGTATGGGATACCTCCACGTTATGACGTATTTCCGTTTGAAGTATTGTTTTGATTTGCATGAGTGCTTATTATCGGGTCAAAATTTGTAGATACACCGTTGAAAAGAACACTCTGAAGCCTATTTCAATGCAAGTTCTCACAAGTCGGCATTTTAAGTAAAAACAGACAAAAAAATCGCAAGTATATAAATTTACTTATAATTGTACAACGGACATTTAAAAAAGCAAACCCCTGTAAAAGGTAGTTTCAACATTTCAACGTTTTGAACACTTTTAAGCAAAAGGTGTATTTCAATTGTTTGAGTAACTGTACAGCACCTTGTGTGCGGTGAAGCATGGATAAGTGCGATTACTTCACATTGTGCTCAATTATCACCAATCAATTATCACGTTAACCAGAGCTGGACTTTTTTGTTATTTAATTCAAGAAGTAACTGTTTGGTCACAAATCAGCTAGCTGTTGTATATAGTCCCAAAACGTTCAGATGAATGCAATTGCTCTGAACAAGACACGTCCTGGAAAGCGATTGTCCATGCATTGTTTTCAAAACCGCTCAAAGTTGAAAACTACAAAGTGCGATTTTTTTATGGTTGGGAAAAAATGCTCATCATTTCTAAAATAGCACCCAGGTTTTTTCAACCCTTGGAAAATAAAGAAGGATAACTCTTCCGCTCGGATCTTTTAATTCAAAAAATTTTAAATGCATTTTATATTTTCCATTTATATATATATTTTCAATTTGTTTATTTCACTTTGCTAACATATCAAGCTACATTCTTATTGTAGACTTTCATGAAATGTTATCCGTCTGTTTTCAAGAAATAAAGTTTTCCCAGTTTTTTACGCTTATTTTTTGTTGAAAATTAAAAAAAATACTAAGACATATTTCTTGTCATTTTTGTTTTTATAAACACTTTATATTAGCAAACGCCTGCCTATAATATTAAGCTTATGAAAAAAGAATTATGCAAGAAAAAAAATCGTTTTTGTATTTCTCAATAAAATAATTAAAAAATTATTAAAATTACACTTTAATATACTGAAAGGTGGGGGTATTTCAAATCCTTCTAATTTGGGTACATAAATATGTAGGAGAAGTTTCGTTTGGTATCCCATACCACCTTAATTGTTGCACGAATACTGCTTTCATTTTCAAACATCTCTTTCACATTACAGTTGATATGAAAAGAAAACAAATTTTAAAACATGGTTTTTCTCGATCTTAAAATTGATTTGAGAACTTTAAAGAAATAATTCGACGTTTTATAAAAAGTATTAGGAGTAAAACTATTTGCTTTATGTAAGTGAATCCAGGGCTTCTTAATAAAGTCAATCTTTATACTCAGAAAAAACAAGGAGAACAATTTATTATTTTGAAACTATGACAGTTCAGTATTTGTCAAAACAAACAAACAAAAAAAAAAAAAAAACAAATCAAAAAGCAACCCCCAACAAAAAAAACAACAACAAACAAACAAACAAAAGAAACCGACTGAATAAGATTTCTGTGATTTATGACAGTGCTGGAACAATAAACACAGTGATATAATTGGAATACACTTCAGTAATATCCTGATGATGCAATGACATTCTGATTATCATGTTGAGACCGTGTTCATTCTGGCACGTGACCAGATTCGATGTACTTTTCCAAACGGATAGCTTCTACATGAGTGAAGTTAAAATCGTTGACAAGAATTGACCTTGTCAATTCCTTTAGTATTTCACCGTCAATCATTTCAGTCTTGAACTTTTTTACGTGTCTTCCCAGTTTTAATTTCTTCAGCATGTTTCCAACTTCCTTCACTGACATGTTGGTTTGAGTGAACTTAACCAGTGCCACTGATTCCGTCGAGGCATTCTCAGAAGGTCCTGCCTTTTCTTCAAAACTTTTGGTAATTTTTGTGTAGGACGAATTTTGTCGACGAGGTATGTCCTTAATTTTGGTGTAGTGTTCATACAATTCTTCTTCATTCTTATCATCTGCTTTTAGTTTGAGGGATCTCCCACGTGCTGGTACAGGTGGTGCTGGTAGCCTCTCCCCAGTGTCCCCATAAATACCGGTAGGAAATACATTGTCACTACGAACAACTTCCTTTATCTCCGGATCAAGAATATTGTATTTCTTTATTCCTAAACGATTAAAAATCAACAGATAATTCCTATTCAGTGGCATAAAATTCAGATCATTTGTGCTATCAATTAGTCGATGAGAAAGAATATCGTATATTAATGTGCAATTTCCATTACTGGAATACACGATAAGATTCTAATGCCACGTTTGATAGAATTTTACTTTAATCGACCACAATCTATCCGTTATTTGAAATTTGTAGTGAAATTGTCTTCAGTTTTTCATTGGAATATGAGAGAAAAAGCAGTTAGCTTACTGAGATCACAGTTGTCCTCTGGGTAGGTACAATTTTTCTCCACAAAGCTGTCCAGTTCTTTAAGGAAATTCTGGAATTCTTTGTCTGATTTATTCTTGTAGCCAGTGATTTCTGTTACAGAAATCAGAGGACTTAGAGCAACAGCTGCCGTGTCCTTACCTATCTTGTCTGAAATTTAAACAAATATACAGATAAATACAGGTGTTCCCCAAAGATGGCCTTAATAAAAGGGCCAAAAGCTACAGCTTGCGTGCTTTTTTCTATCCTGTCTGAAAATGAAACAATTAAGTCCAGGTCAAAGGTTAAAGCTGAGGCATCTGCAGTTTTAATTCTTCATACTATTAAAAAAATGTTTTATTTTCTTTTGGAGGAGAAAATATTTTTAAAAAATTCTGCATGAGAAGAAAAGTCTTGCTGGGTCTAGATTTTTAAAATTTATATATAATGTCAACGTTTAATCAACTAAAGATAATTACTTTCATCTATATGTCCAATCGATATATTCCAGCTGTAAACTTGAAATTAAAAAAAACAGAGTACGTCACATCTTTTCATACTTTTTCTGACTACAGACGTTTATGGCCAACTAACTACTATACACAAATGATGAAAAAGCGACTTTAATCTTTCCATCTTCAACTTTCCTGATTTATATTTCTTTACTCCTCACTAAGATATTAACAGTAGTGAAGGGGAAACTTCAAGAGGACTGTGCAACAATATATTCGAGAAGTGGTGTAAATCAGATGTGGATACTTAAAAATTTCAAGGAACTTTTGGAAAATTTGAAATCACAAGACTTACGACTTTTCAACTTTATGCACAACCATTCCTCACGATAAATTAAAATCCAGGCTTTTTGATATCATTGACAGCTGCTTTTTCAATAAAAATGGAACTCGTAAATATACTTACTTTGTCATTGGTCATTTGCAAAATTATTTTGTTAAAAAAGATTCCGATTATACACACAAGTACTCTGAAGTTGACATTAAAAAGATGCTTGGGTTTCTGATTGACAATATCTATGTGGTTCTTCCAACAATCTATTGGAATAACCATGGGTACCAATTGCGCCCCGTTATTAGCAGACCTTTTTTGTATTCATATGAAGCAGAATTTGTCCAAAATCTTATACGTGAAAAGAAGAAAACACTTGCTGTGGCCTTCAACTCGACATTTAGATATATCGACGACGTATTGTCAATTAACAATGGTTATTTCCATTCTAATGTCGATACGATATATCCCAGTGAGCTTGAGATAAAAGATACTACAGAGTCTGACACATCTGTTTCATATTTGGACTTTCATACTTGAAAAAAGACGTTAATGGTAATCTAACAATAAAGCTGTATGATAAACGTGATGACTTTAACTTTTCAATCGTCAACTTCCCTTACTTATGCAGCAATATACCTTCATCACCTGCATACGGGGTTTATATCTCTAAGTTGATTCGATACGCAAGAGCATACTCTGCGTGTGTGCAGTTTCTAAAGCGGGGTAAATTATTGACAAACAAGTTGATGAAACAAGAATGTCAGCAGTCTCGTTTAAACTCATCCTTTAGTAAGTTCTATGGTCGATATAATGACCTTGTCAGCAAATACAATTTATCATTGAGTCAAATGCTGACTGACGTTTCTCATACTGATTGTTAGGCCATTATTTACACACTGAATTGTCTACGGATTTTTCCGTTATTTCCCGATCATGACGGGGGCACACGGTGGGTGTGACCGGTCGGCAGGGGATGCTCGCTTCTCCTTGGCACCTGATCCCACCTCTGTTGTTTTGTAGGTCCGTGTTTGCTCTGCACCTATTTTGTAATGTTTAATGGACATTTGAGTTTGAATTTTGTTCTTTATCTCCATATATTTCATATGGTAATATTCCTCTTTTTAGTCGTATACGGTGATTTGTCCCCCAAATCGGTATACCGATCATGTTCCGAAATTCTTAACACCTAGAAAATTTAGATTTATCTTAGAAAACCTAAACCTCATTACTCACAAATTTGCAAACATAACATTTGTTCGACTTACTCAACTATATCCTGAATATAAATAGAGTTTTTAGAGAGGACACTAAATATATATTTTGACAAAGAGCAGACGGCGGGTTTGTCTGCTCTCTCCTCCATGGCATCTAATCCCAACTTTATGAACGATTTCAGCTCTGTTCTCTCTGACTTTGTGAACGATTTCAGCTCTGTTCTCTCTGACTTTGTGAACGATTTCAGCTCTGTTCTCTCTGACTTTGAGCATGATTACTGTTCGTTAATTATTTTTCATTGGAGAAATAGGATTTATATAAACTAGCTTTGGAACATTGTTGAAAGAGGGATTTTAAATTCATTTGGAAAGTGCTTTAATTATAAATTCTGATATAAATGTATGTCTTTAAATTGATTTGGTTTCCCAATCTACCGACCCAATTTCTGGGGGAAAAGTCCTGAAAAAAAAAAAAAAACTTCGAAAAAGTGGCCCGATATTGGATTGAAATTTATAATGTAACATCTATAATCATAAAGCCATTAATTGTAAAGATTTAAGAAAAACGCTTTCTTAATTTTACCAACTACATGTACCCCCTCACGCAGAATGCGATAATACTTAAGTGGTTTACACTGAACGGGAAGAAGAAGAAGAATACGTTATGAAGCAAGGAAAGTCTACTTTTAATGGGAAAACCCTCGGATTTTTATTTTACTATGTCTGTTTAATGTTTGCATAAATGTATAGTTTAATTGCTGTATTTAATGTATTTTTACGATTTTGCATAGCCGCTTTTTTACTTCTTTATAGATTTTGTTTGAGTTTATGTCCGATCATTATAATCTTATTAAGATACATTCACTTCTCAATAATGTGCTTTTCTGTCTGCTAGAGATATTGGATTTCAAATCACTCTTCTACTTCAGATACAAAGAAAGAAATTTATTTAATAGAAACGATATAAAATGGTTTGGATATACTCTTAGATAGTAAATAGATATATACTTGGTTTCTGGTTGCCCTGGATTAATCACGTTATACTTACGAGAAGATTACATGGACATATCATAAAGCAGAGACATATCATATGAATCACGGACATATATAAAGCAGGGACATGTATGAAGCATGGACATATCATATGAAGCATGGACACATCATATTAAACAGGGACATGTCATATAAATCACGGACATATCATATAAAGCATAAATCCTTAAAAAAATCTAAACTTCATAGTTGTGGGAAAAAATGAAGACAGACATAATAATCAGGAGGTAGCTGCGGAGTTGTGGAATATTTAAAAAGCTGAAAACAGACATACTAATTGGTAAGTTGTTGT
This sequence comes from Saccostrea echinata, assembly GCF_033153115.1. Classification (NCBI taxonomy): domain Eukaryota; kingdom Metazoa; phylum Mollusca; class Bivalvia; order Ostreida; family Ostreidae; genus Saccostrea; species Saccostrea echinata. Next base: position 20,568,221 of record NW_026889763.1, read on the forward strand.
AGAACGTTTATAGGGTATAGAATAGAAACATTATAATCAGTTAGTGATTGTAGAATGTTCATATACTAATCACAAGTTAAGGTATGTATGTAGATCAGAAAACAGACATACCAATTAGTAAGTAGTTGCCCTGGATGAAATGTTCTTCGTGTGTTGCTATAACAAGGAATGAGGCCGGACTCCCGTCTCGGTTTTTGCCGGCGTCAGGAATCGGCTTGTCATTAGAAAACTGAATCAGTACCGGAAGTTCTCTTGACTCTAGGACCTCATTCATTGTCATTGAAGCACTCTCTGTACAAATTGAATATCGTCAGGATAAATAATTCATTAAATTTTCATTTTATGTGAGTGAAAACAAACATTTAGAATGTGTAAAATAAGACATCATGTTTTTAAAAGAAGCAAAATCCGAATTCTTGAATAACAGTTCTGATCAGCCTAAGATATGCAGAAAGGATTTTTTTCACAAAGTTAGCCCTTTAGCTATAAACAGTTATGTAATTTTGATAAAGAGAAACTTTCCCTGGATCTTTTGAAGGATCTTTGGCAAACATGCGGTCAAGCGATGGCTTATTTATGAAAGTAGATTAAAAATAGATTTACAATTAAAGTTAATATATATATATATATATATATATATATATATATATATATATATATATATATATATATATATATATATATATATATATATATATATATATATATATATATATATATATATATATATATTAACTTTAATTGTAAATCTATTTATATATATATATATATATATATATATATATATATATATATATATATATATATATATATATATATATATATATATATATATATATATATATATATATATATGAACATTTATGACATGTTTATGATTTACATCCAATATTTTAACCAAAATGTTTTTTTCAAAGTTTTGTATGATTTATGACGTTATATTTACATTTTCAATGTCTTTGTCCAAGATAAAATTACAAATTGTAAAAATACTTTATTTCTACATAAATCTACTGGTTCATCGATAGGCGCGGTTAAAAAAAAAACCACGTGCGGGGCGGGACAAATAGAGACAGAAGCGGGGCTATTAGCACGGGAATTTGCAGAATCAGGAGCATGTAAATATAAGGAATAACTGTCATTTTTTTTTGGATTCATGACGATGATCAATCGATTGGCTTGCGTGATAATTTTATGCATAAACGCCTTCGGCGTTTATGCAAATTATCACGCAAGCCACTCGATTGATCACATCATGAATCCAAAAAATAAGACAGTTATTCCTTAATTCAAAACGTTTTGTGTGATTTATGAGCATAGTTTTGAAGGAATTTATATTACACTATTTCTGAAAAATATTTACACTACCATAACTTCATCGACTTTCAATTTTAGATTTTAAAGCACACAGCGAATTGCAGAGATCTTTGGACAAATATTCTTAAGTGTTAATATCACAAGGAAGAAATAAACAGTTGAAAGTACAAATCAAATATTGATCCCTTGCGTATGCAACATAAATCATCCATATCATCCATTTATTTTGAAAAGATTGATTTCAAATCATTCAAATACTATTATAAAATTGCTCGTGCATTAATACAGCTTTTTGTTAGTTTTGCTTACTTTTTAACAAATGCATCTGATAATCATTAAAAAGATTCTGTTTAAAGAACTTACGAGAAAGAAGAAACTACAACTTTACTAACCCTAACCCTAACCCAACTTTACTACCCATCAGAAACTTTTAACATCTATACAGTTCTGTAAAAGCAAAGCAAGAAAAAAAAATCCATGGCTGCAGAGGTACATCAATGCATAGATTTCATGTTTTGAGCACAAAAATTAAACTCTTTCTTTTAAAAATATGACCTGGCAGTTGAAAGACTTACGTTGTGTTCGAGACTTGACTAGTTGAAACCGGAAGTTGCCATTGACAGGTATGCTGAGGTACTCCAGTTTGATGTCATTGGCTTCTGTTGGTTCTCTCGCTAAAACTCGACGAACAGAGTGTGTACTGTGAAACCTCATGACCTTCATAAACACAACTATACAATATAAGATCTGGTCATACCTCAACATGACCTGATTAAAACAACTACATGTATACAATATAATATTTATCACAACTCAACATGATCTAATTAAAACAACTATATAATATAGATTTATCACAAAACAATATGACCTAATTAAAATAACTATACAATATAAGATTTATCACAACTCAACGTGACATAATTAAAACAAATATACAATGTAAGATTTATCACAACTCAACATGTATTAACACAGAAAAACATTACGAAAATATCAACTGCAGCTTTAATATGCCTGTGTTATCCCTACAAATAAAATATGTAGTCCAAATTTTTATTCTAAATAAATGTTTTTGAATTTCTTTTGATTCTTTTTGTGTCTTTAAGTACTTCCAAATGCAGACATAAGCATTTGGTCAAATCTATATTAGCGTTTAAGATCTAGAGTAAACATGTCTTTTACCTGGTCTGTAGATATTTCATCCCATTTTGTTTGACCATAGTTTCCACCACTGACGATGATTAGCATAGGTAGGTCATTTTTGCGCTGGTTGTAGAAGTCAGGGAGAGCTAATTCCTTAGAGACATCAAAATTAAAAAGCTGATACACCGACCCAAAGTCTTCCTCTGGTTCTGAAAATATCAGAAGAACAAACTTTATACCAAGAAAAAGAGAAAAAAAATGGTTAGATAGGGTCCAAAGGCCAGATTCTGGTTCCTGGCTCTGATAAACGAAAACACTATTCAGTTTTTTGGTCCCTATTCGATTAATTCCCTAATAGGAGATTATATTAGATTTAAGGGAGAAGTGATGCACTGTCCAGAAGTCGTCCAATTTTGATGAAATTGAATTTGTGTTATAAAATGTACAGTTTTGAATTCAAAAAATATTTATAGTTTGGGCTCAATGTAAACATTGGATCTTATAAAATTCTAAAGCATTGACTTAAAGACATAGTACCAATATATAAAAAATGATTGTGTCCAATGTCTCTCATTAATTTAAGAATTTGAATAAACCAAAAAATGTTTAGTAATCAGAATGCTAAATGTAAAGGTATGTGGTTCATCCGAAACAAATTGATATCGAGCAAAATAAGATGACAAAGATGTAACAAATATATGAATCACTAGATTAGATTGAATCACAATGTAAGCATAAATATTGTTACACTCAATGCAATTCGAAACATGCACTTCAGGAAATCATTATTTGTTGTCCTAAAATAAGAATTAGAAAAAGACTAAGTACATCCTTTTCCATTTAACCAAACAAAATGTACATGATGATAATTGTTTCAGTATTATTAACAAATATTTTGAGAGAAATGTATGGAGATAACGAACTGTATTCAAACTTAAAGTCCATTAAACAATATAAATTTTGGAGCAGAGCTCTGCACCTATATTCCTGGCAATTTATTTGGCATTTATTAGTTGTTTAGATTTAATTTGGAATTTTAGGCCACATTTTATCTTGTGAATGTTTCTGTCAGATAGATCATTTATAAAATAACAGAAACTAATGGCAACAATCATAGAAATCATAGAAATTGAAAATGTATATGTGTAAGATCCTTTCGAAATACAAGGGCCATTGTTCTTTAACGAATATGCTCTTTTGCTGTAAATGTGTAACTGTCTTTTTATATGATGATATAAATGAGGTTTTAAAAATGCCACACTGCTACATTTCTCATGTCTAATTGTAAACCTACCTATTGAGAGATTAACTGCATTTTAAAATCTTTTTCAATCTATTGTATATGTTTTTGTTCAAGTACGGTATGTAGTAATTAAGTTGCGCCAAGGAAAAGTCATTTACATATATTCCTGTTCATTAAATGAGTGGACCAAACTCATTTACATGTATTGCGATCTCTCAAATCCGATTATGTAACAAAGAATTGTTATAGACACACATAATGTAATGAATACTTATAAATAAGAATGTTTACTCAAGCCTGAATTGATTTGCCTATTTGAGCAAATAGGACCCTGAAATAAATGTTTTATCCTTATGTAACATATTATAACCACCTTTACATTTTATCAGGGAAAGGAAGAAAATTATTAACTTTTAAGTTGAAAAGAAGGAAATGTTATATTTTAAAAGTATGCCAGACATTTCATTGGAGGTTTATATTTGTTTGAATAAAGTCGTTCAACATTTTCCTCTTTACTTTGTATTCATTTTTAGAAGTAGTTGTAAGTAAAAGAAAATTGGCTGCATTATCAAGGTCCTATACAACATTTAGATATAAAACCGCGTTATTGTTGTGATACATTTATTAAAACACGATCTTGTTTATCTCTCAGTTCTTCCTAGGATTAGCCTTCTAATGAAAGGTATATCCCACAACACTAAGTAAGAGATAAGACAAATGAGGATAAAATCAGGTGTTAGAAAATCGTTCGTTTATTTACGATGTTGCAATGTCTCAAACATTTAAATGAGAGAAAAGCATCACCTCAAAGTGAAGCATGGCCACTGCCTCGTTACTCGAGCTCAATTTTTAATATAAGTTTCTTGAAATGAATTTTTTCAGGTTTTCACAACATTAAATAACTTCAAAACGAGACTATGACCTCGGCATCTTATCTTGCTCGTTATCTAGCATCTCTGTATCAAACATGAGACTGAAGAATCCCATGGCAAGCTTTCAACTATAATTCATTGCTATCATGCTGGCAACTCCAGTTCATCACTATCATGCTTACAGCTCTAATTCATCACTATCATGCTTACAACTCTAATTCATCACTATCATGCTTACAACTCTAATTCATCACTATCATGCTTACAGCTCTAATTCATCACTATCATGCTTACAACTCTAATTCATCACTATCATGCTTACAGCTCTAATTCCATCATCACTATCAAGCTTACAACTCTAATTCATCACTATCATGCTTACAGCTCTAATTCATCACTATCATGCTTACAACTCTAATTCATCATAATCATATAAACGGAGTTTACTGTAGTCAAAATAAATATAAAAACAATGGCCTCACCATTGGTGTAAAACATGTCAGCCAAAATACGACAATGTTCTGGTAAATCTGCGTACGTACATGTATGTTGTCACGTGCTGTTATATATGTGTGCAAGCATGTTGTATTGTGCTGGTATATCTGAGTGCTGATAACTTATATTGTGCCAGTACATCTGTTTGCTGATGGATTGTATGTGCTGGTAAATCCGTGCTCTAACTGTGTTGTGCTGCGTTCTATTGCGTCACTGTATTAGGTATATAGTAAACGTAGAGCGTACAAGCTTCTGTTGTGTTTCGATTTTCATATTTCGATGTTCTACTTCGTTGTTTTTGCAATTTGCATTTCAGCAAACTTATTCCTGTATACTAAATTCAAGGGTTTTTTTTTTTATTCAACTGGGTACACAAGTTCTCTCTCTCTCTCTATGTTTACTAATGATAAAGCTCTGTGATAATGAAATTTTAGATTTACGATATAAGATAAAAATAGCATTATTATTTTTTAAAGTCACGATGTATAAGAAATGGCAAGGTCAGAAGAAACTGCGAATTATTCCATCTACCTGATCAATACATAGGGCTTGCGGCTGATGTGACCGGTCGACCGTGAATGCCTATCCCCCTTAAACACCTGATCCGACCTCAGGAATTTCCGGGGGCCCGTGTTTTATCCCCTGTTCACAGATTTGTATTGTTTGTAGGTTTTTTGAGATTTATCACCCTTAACTTTTCCTATTTCATGAATAGGTTTCTTGATATACGTAGCAATAGAAAGTGTTCTCAGTTCTACCAAACATCTGAAAAAATGTAAGTTTATGTAACAATGTAAACAAGCTATACATACCTTCCATTACCGACCTTTCACGTCCTTACTTTGGGTGTACATATGTAACAACCATTATCACAAGCAGGAAGTTTAATTTGTATTGGATCACTGTTATGTCACACATAACCAAGATCCATAGAAATTTAAACGACAGGAGAAATAAAACCCTAGCATTGGTTGTTAAATTGGATCAACATGTACTTACACAAGGATGAAATGGTGTTAAAAAAAGATAAATGTGACTAAATGTACCGTAGAAGTTTGTTCCAAATTTAAATAATCGTCAACAAATTATAGTCTTAGTCATTAATTTTAAAAGGTCCTAAATATTGGGAACCCCAATCCTTCAACTGGCGTAGGAATTTCATAAATATTATGGATTCTGTAGAGGATTGCGCCAAGTGATGGGCCAGACATGAAAAAGAAGACCTTGACACTTTGTCAGAATGGATTAAATGTATCAGATGTATGTTAAAATCGCGCATTAAAAGATTGAGGGGCAATATGAGAACCATCTATCCTTCTGTATTCAATAATCCAGAAGTGAAAAAAGAATTAGATAGGTTACATGATCAATATGTACTGATCCCTGCTGACAAAGCAGGTAACAACATTGTTTTTGTTTGTAAGTCTCATTATATTAAATATATTTTAGAGGTAATTGGATTTAATTCTACAAGTGGTAATCCAACTTATACTTCTCTTTCTAAGGAAGAAATTCTTCAAAATCATATGTCAGTTTTGAATATTTTTAATATTCCAAACAACCAAAATAAATTTGAATTACCATATCTATATTGGATTCCGAAACTTCATAAAAATCCTTAAAAACAAAGCGGGTTCCAGTAAATGTTCAACCAAGCCTCTTTCTTTATTCCTCACTAGAATATTAACAGTAGTGAAGGAGAAACTTCAAGAGTATACTGTGCAACAATACATTCGAGAAGTGGTGTAAATCAGAAGTGGATGCTTAAAAATTCCAAGGAACTTTTGGAAAATTTGAAATCACAAAATTTTCCCAAAATCAATAGCTTAAAAACTTAAGACTTTTCAACTTTATACACAACCATTCCTCACGATAAATTAAAGTCCAGGCTTTTTGATATCATTGACACCTGCTTTTTCAATAAAAATGAAACTCGTAAATTTACTTACCTTGTCATTGGTCATTTGCAAAATTATTTTGTTAAAAAAGATTCTGATTGTTCACAAAAGTACTCTGAAGTTGACATTAAAAAGATGCTTGAGTTTCTGATTGACAATATCTATGTAGTTTTAAGAGACCAGGTCTTCCAACAATCTATTGGAATTCCCATGGATACCAACTGACAAACAAGTTGATGAAACAAGAATATCAGCAGTCTCGTTTAAAGTCATCATTTCGTAAGTTCTATGGTCGATACAATGACCTTGTCAGCAATTATAATTTATCATTGAGTGAAATGCTGACTGACGTTTTTCATACTGATTGTTAGGCCATTATTTACACACTGAATTGTCGACGGATTTTTCCGGTATTTCCCGATCATGACAAGGAGCACAAGGCGGGTGTGGGGTCGGCAGGGGATGCTCACTCCTCCATGGCACCTGATCCCACCTCTGATGTTTTGGAGGTCCGTGTTTGCTCTGCTTCTATTTTGTGTTGTTTAATGGACTTTTGAGCTTGAATACTGTTCGTTATCTCCATATATTTCATGCAGAATATATTATTAGTATTATTTTATTTTCACGCAACAAATGAACTATACAGAATTCACTATAATCTAGCTTTACTTGAAAAAAAAAGTAGACGAAAAGGTTTTAATTTTAAAGTCTGTGAAATTGCTTTTTTAAGCAAAAAATAAATCTTAAAGAATTATTATGGAATAATTTGTGAAGATAAGGAATGGTGACAATAAATGAATACTTATTTCTCCTAGGTATCTGATCCTACCTCTGGTGATCGATTCCCGGTATCTGTTTTTCTGCCTGTTCATGAATCGTATTTTACAGAATTTCCAAGGTTGATCACTGTTCGTTAATGTCTTAACTTTTATTCACTGCGTATGTATATGTATTTTAGATTCAAAAAGAAAAAAAACCCTAATTCTTTGTCTTGAATTTTCTTCAGGTTGCTGATAACGATAGTTTTTCAAGAATACACATGATGTTCCTTTTATATTCTATATCACAGTGCATAAATTCCATTTCAGCATTAAAAGTTATTGCCTTCTAGAGACCATGCTACACGGTTTTCAATAAAATTCATGAATGGGATGCTAGTATACTAAACGCATAATAAGCCATTTTGTATTCAAATAAGGTAAAGATATAATTATGTAATCATATCTTGGTCGTTAATATAGATATCTCAGTGAGAATATATTCCTATTTTCTTTCTAAAAACAGTTCTTCATTTTTTCACCCACAGATTTTAAAGAACGCTAACATGTGTTTATTCCCTTTTGAAGTAGACGGGAACCAAGATATTTGCTATCCCTGGATCTCTGTTCAGTAGAATATATACAAGCAGTAATTGTTTATTGTCGATTATTCCAGTATTTGCATAACCAGTATGTTAAACCTTTAAAATTCGCAAAAAGCCTATTGATAGATTTAGGAGTCTAAAAGAGTACCAGATAATATTGGATACCTAATAGATCAGTGAGTCTTTAAAGGTCCTTAAATACATTAGTATAGTATGTCGTGTTAAGTGAGAAGTAGACATAGGACAACTTTTGATCTGCGGTATTATTGCAATATGTATTTGACACATCCGTTGTGATGTTAAATGTAATTCATTCGCAACGTGATATCTTGTGTGTCATCGATATAATTTTGAGATGAAAGTCATACATTCAGAAAATACGGTGGGATCATTTAAATTCATTGGGGTCAAGGTTTGTGGGAAGCAAAAACTTTCATGTTTCATTGGGACGTTATTCCGTAGGTAACTCGTACATTAAACAGATCAAATAAACCCAAACGTTGACATCGTTATCGTCCACGAAGATCTGAATTCGTGGATAAGGCTGATCGACCCGTAAAATCCATGAACATTGATCCTCCACGAACAATGATGATTTCACAGTTACCTGTAGAGTGCACAATGCGCTAAAATTACAGTGACTCGGTTTTGGATTGGAGAACCTTAAAGAGTATACAGAGAGCCTAATTATAGGATAAGAAAGGAGGTATAAGGAGGAAGGATTCTTAGGCATTAGTTTGTTTGATTTTATAAAGAGCAAGACATGCATTTATTTACTGAAAACAGTATTCTGTTTTCCACAAATTATGTATAGGTGCATTTTCTTTCAATGTCATAATAAATTTGTATTTATTTGTCAAACATTTGGCTCACATATTTACAATGACGTTGAAATATTTAAATCAGCTGTTCTATTATACTATAGTAAAATAATCATTACAGCACTAAACCGTCTTGTGATTTACATTGTATCAAAGACAGATAGTCCTAACATCCTTGTTCAAAAGATTCCGATTCGTTATATTGCTATATGGTCTCTACCAGTATAACCATATTATTATAGCCTCATTATAATTATTCTATACAACGCGTAATCTGATTGGTTCTAGATTATCACGTGAAAGGGCCATAAAACTTCATATTTCCCTGTCTTTGTCATGCTTTTCATCATATTCAACCTCTGCGGAAACATGGTGCATTTTCCCGCAATAGTTATAGTTCGTTGAACGAAAACTCCCGAGAGTAAGTAAGACGTCACAATAGCCTGATTCACGTCACAAAATTGCTGATGGACTTCTGTAAATTGCTTCAGTAATACTACGTTAAAATTGAAAGTGAATTTAAGAGCGGGGCCGAATTTGAAAGTTTATGTTTATTTTTAAAGTTTTTGCCTGTTTCGGTATAATAAACAAATTATTGCATGAATGTTCGGGAAACATGAAGATTTATTAAGCCAAGAAATATAATTTCGAGAAACAAATATAGCTTACCCTTAGTATTAACCAGTCAATCATATTAGAAATAATGTTTAATACTGAATGTTAAATTACTGTATGTGTACTTAAAAAAGTGGGATTCATATTTTAGCGGCTTTGGTGCAGCCAACGATGCACTAATTCATTAATACCGCTAAGAAATCATTTATAAATACAATATACGGCACGGACATGTTTATCGCTAATTGATGATTTCGCCAACAACTCCATACCCAGTGATTGCGCTAAATTTTGAATACGCCAATTTAAGTACACATACAGTATATTGTCAAATATTGACAGCTTTACTCATAAGCGAGCAAGGAAAATATCAAATTGCAACTCTTAATTATTTCATTTCTCAACTTAAACAAATTTATTAATACCAAAGAGAAAATAAATCTGAATTTAATAAGCCAGATATCATTTTAAGGCTGACTGGAGACAATACTAATATATCTTTAAGTCCCAGTATTCCTAATCACAATTTCGACACACAAATTATCTAAATTTTAGTGCTGCCTGATGCAAAAAAGGAAAATATTGCTGACATCAGCATCTCTTCCATAATTTCCTACATTTCCTAAAAATACTACCAATTCTTTGTACAAAGGTACATGTACATACTATAAAATATAAAAATATTATTTTGTTTAGTTCGGAATCATACAAACAGCAAACAGACCAAATAAACAAATGGGACAAAAAAGACGTCTGTCCAACATATATGTAAGCGTTGGAAATGATTTGAGAAAGAGACGTGTTCACATTGGAATGTGGCCTTGTTCGATAAATTTCCTCAGTCTAATAGCTTCTGTCTTTGTAAAGTTATAATCTTCTTTAAGATCCGCCACAGTGAGATCTTGGACAATTTCACCGTCTATCATGTCCTCTGAAAATCGGTCCACAAATTTATCAAGCTTTAGTTTTACTAGGATTTCTCCAAGTTCTTTAATGCTCTTTCCAGACACGTGGTTTGACATACAAGGTGTTTGAATATTTTCCTCTGCAGGAGCGATTCCAACACTCATATCCTTATGGGCCTCTTGTTTTGAAATGAAATAATTGGGATCTGGAATGGCGTAATCATACACTCGCTGTACTCTGGGAGTTTCAATCAATTTCATTGGTTCTCGGTTGTCTATATTTTTTGGAACCCTTACTTTCTCCTTCATTTGTGGAATAGGAAGTTTTTCTTTAATTTCTTCGTACTCATTACTCTCATTGTCTGAATCTTCTGCCCTTGGTTCTGAGAATGGTCGTACCTGACACAAAACGTCATTTACGTAACCAGGTTTATTCGAAACTTCAGGCTTTGAAGACCCTGGTTTCTTCTCTTGCGTGATCTCTTCATAGTCTTCGCCATAGATTTCATCATCGGAGTCACCACCGACTGGAGTCTCCGTGAAACCTGGTACCTCCATGGTAATTGTGGATTTTTGATTAGATTCAGAGAGTGTTTCACTAACTTTAAAATTCTCAGATTCTTTCGCTTTCATTGGCTCTTTGTGATTTTGGGTGATCTGTCGATTTGGAGGACGTTGACTTTGTTTAATATTTTGTGTCTTATCAAGCTTTGGTTTTGCAGACTGGACTTTAATATCCTTACGTTGTGGAAGAGCTGGAGCTGGCCCTGTGTCTCTGTCAGGTTTTTTGGGAATAATATGAGAAATCTCTGGATCAGACGCCTCGTAGACTTTTACACCTGTTTCAAAGAAATTATCTCTTCATAATATGGTCAAAGCAAAACTTATAACTTATAATTTCTATCGCCAACTTTTCTTATTTATGTAGCTATATGCCATTATCACCAACAGATATTGTTTATATCTTCCAGTTGAATCATTAAGCTTGAGCATGGGTATGGACAATTTTTAAACAGAGGCAGACTTCTGACAAACAAGTTCATGTTACAAGGTTATAAAAATATTTCTTCAAAGTTGACATTTCGTAATTCTATGGTCGATACAATGAGTTTGTTTGCAAATACAACTTGTCGTTAGGTTGAATATTGAGTCATATTTTTATGCACCAAATTGTTGACACCATTCTTTTCATACTGATTTGTCTTCGGATTATTTCATTTACCACATCAAGACAAAGGGTCCATAACGTGTTTGATTATTTGACGTGGGGATGTTTCAAGGAGTCCTTGTTTTGTCTGCTCTCTATTTGTAATGACTTTTGAGCATGCTTACTGTTCGTTATTTTCACATTTTATATATGTTATCTAAATTCTTTATCTTTTTTCATGTTGAGAGTATAAAAAAAGCAGAAGACCCAATAATATAATTATGTATTACTTGACATACACCGATACACGTCCAAATTCAACAGGGAGACATGTACAAGAATTTATTTAAGAAATAAGGTATCATTTTTAAACTTATATCGGGATGTAAATACGGATTGGTCAAGTGATCAAATCCAAAGAAGCCCGACAGGCGCGATCAAAGTTTTAAAATGATACCTTATTACTTATATTAACATTTGTGACTGATTTTTAACAAATATTTTGGTACTTTAGTTTTAAAAGTAGAAAATGATTTATTTTTTTCAACCTTCAACGATACGAATTAAATGCATAAACCACGTCGACCACTTATGGCGTCACTATGAATTTACCTCGATCGTTTATGACTTCACAATGAATTTATGTAAGGGAAAACATTTGCAAATGTAAATATTCATTCAAGCTTCATAACTTAAAACAAATAATAACTTCTCTTTCAAATTTTCGCTGGTCAGTCTCTTACCCAGATTACATGTGTTCTCGGAGAATTTACTTTTTTTGTAAACGTAGTCACTCATGCGTTGTAGGTACAGATTATATTCTTCCTCTGTTTTGTCCTTCAGTCCGTGGACAGGTGCCATGGTGATGATTGGGCATAGTATGACAGATGCCGTCTCCGTAGCGATGACCCCATGGTTGTAGAAATTACCTTGAAGGTAAATGTCTTCTTGTCGATACTCTATCAAGAAGCTGATCAGCGTTCCGGTCGGACTCATCTGTCCTTCCTTCGGAACTTCTCCTCTTGGAGAAAACTGTACAAGAATGGGTAATGGATTTTGCTCTAAAATCTCTGCCATTGTTTGATCCTGACTTTCTGTATTTAAGAAAAACTGATGATACGTCTTTCTTAAAGGAATATATCTTCGGGACTTTTATAAACTCATAATTATGCATAGTTCAAAATTGTTGTGCATTTATCAAAATTATGATGCATTTGTGAATTTGTCTAAATAATCTCCATTTCATATCATTATTTCAGTCTTTTTTTGAGAATCTACTGCAAACAGATTTATTTCCATCTATAGCATCATTAAGCACCAAAATTAATTAAATTCGTTTTCATCCATCGCCATCTACCATACGTAACCCTTTTTACAGATTGGATTGTTCAAATGATGACCATAGCTAATTCCACAGGGGGGAAAATTGAGAAATTGTGAAAACCAGGATTCAGCCAATAAAAGAAAAAGACGAGGACAAAAACAGTGATCGATCTCAAAAAATCTACAAACAATACTTCACAAAAAAAACTTCACAAAAACCACCGAGTCAAAATGATCAAATTTATTTGGAATCTCTCTGATAAGGTGAAATTTCAGATTTGTGCAAATAAATAGTCTCTTAAGCCTCGATGGATCGAAGGATCCAATTTTTTGTTTTACTTTAAAAAAGAAATAGACAAAATCTTGGGCTTCTTGTCTTTAGGGTGTTCCAATTTTAAAGGTGATTCTCTTAAACTTGGAAATGTTACATAATATTGCTTTCCAATATAGACTTAATACATTTAACTAAGTAAAACTAGAGAGTTAGAATGGGTATAATTTAGTATATTGATACATGTACAGACCCTGAAACGTGCTACTACCCCAAAAAAGCGTGTGACTTTCGTGCGCTTTTCCTTTCGTGCAAACCGTGTAGCGTTTCGTGTAAACCGTGCAGCGTTTCGTGCAAACCGTGTAGCGTTTCGTGTAAACCGTGCAGCGTTTCGTGTAAGCTCCAAAGCGTTTCGTGCAAACCGTGTAGCGAGCGTGCGAGAAGCGTGTGAGAAACGTGCGACTTTCGTGTAAGAACCGTGTGAGAAACGTGCGACTTTCGTGCAAGAATCGTGTGAGAAACGTGTAGGATTCATTCGGAACTCATTTTATTTTAAATATGGCTATTGGTGGACCAACATGTCATTCTGTGTTGTTTGTAACTAATATTATTCGAATATATCATACCAGTGGTATTTTAAGAGAGAAAAACTACGGAAACAGCAAAATAAAATTACTCGGTAATGTATTACATATTTGTTTGATTTTCTTTCTTTTTTTACTTAAATAAAGAAGGAAAGAAAATATGTTCAAAGTAATTAATTATACGCACATCAATTTTAAGGTATTTGATTCAATACATTTTTAAAGGGAGCAATACTGAACATTGTTTTAAAAAAAATCATCAATAGTCCGGTCTTGTCCTTTTCATTCATTTATTTGAATCTCTTCACCATTTTACAGTTGTGGTATATAGATATTACAAAAACATACGGGTGATTAATGCAAAATAATAAACAGATAAGGCAGGCGTGAAATATAAAATACCAAGTTTAATGCGTTGTTATAAATGTGAAGTATGGGAATTCTAGGCCGGGGAGCACAATTAATTTTTTTTTCTTTGTAAACGAAGTATAATTTTCTTATATTACAAGATTGTGATACAAATGATGTTTAAACGCTGAGTCATTTATAGTCTTTTTATGCATAAAATTGGCTGATTAAAAATTGTCTTATAAATGAATCATAATTCACATGCATCGGCAAATACAAGGTTAAATATTTCCGGGGGAGGGGGGGGGGGTGTTCAAATGTAAACACAAACTTTGAGTTTTTGATATTAACATGTTTTTATAGATAATTTTGTTTTAATAGAAAATATTGTTTTTTTCGGGGTGCGCCTGATGCACCCCTTAAAAATGTATTGGAATCTTCTTTACACTTCCGATACTCTTCTTACGACTGTGATCAAGGTCATTTACAACAGCGATCAAGGGCTCCGCGTGCCGGGAACTGAAAACTTGTTCTGCTACATGTACATGTATTATCTTTTGTCAATCATGGCTAAGATGACACCCGACAATAACGATTGATTTTTAATTCTTGAAATTTAATAGTTGTATTAGTATTTAATGGGTAAAAATAAATACCCGTGGAATTTATTCCTTAAATTTATCCGATTCTCCGTAAACAGTGAATTAATTTGCCAGTGTATTCTTCAATAATAAAATATAAAGAAAAAAATCCGGAGTAATTATATATTAGTTGTTTTATTAATCACGCAGTTCTAGAGTATATTTTTTATTTTTTAGGACACTGGACATGTATTCATGTATATTGAATGTATTGTTAAGAGCCGCGACTATTGATTACATTTTTTTTTGTCTAGACGGGATTTGAAATCAAGGATTTTACAAGGTGGTGGGTATATTGTTTTTATTTGATAAACACAATGCCTCAAAATGGAGAACTAAAGCATTACAATACCTATTCCCCCGGCTTCTCTACAATATTAAATTTTAATGATAAGTCTCTAACGAAGCGATATATTTACCATTCTAATTAAAGTGCAGTTAATTAATTACATGTATCTGGTCCCGCTGGAGATATGGATATCCTTTTTTTCTTAGAACGGGCATTTGTTTGTATAATAATTTTTTTCCCAATAGTATACTTACTGAAACAAGTGCCAGTTATATTTAGCCATGAACAGAAGTAAGATCTCGGTAATCTAACCCCCCCCCCCCCCCCCGCACAATGTTCTTATCTGATTTAGTGTACATATTTTCTTGCAAATTATAAACAGAACCTAATTCAATCAAATGAAATTATTTATTTACTAAATCAAAAAATGAATAAATCAATCAATAATAATAATAAAAAAAAAAAAAAAATAGAAAAGGAAAGAAAATCAATTCGTTTACAGAAATCATACACAATTTAATTTTTTTTCAAATCAATAACTGGGTTTATTTGTCAGTAATAAAACGATTTGTTAATATCAAACTATATTTGTTAAAACATTGAATGCTGTAAAGATTATGAATTACAAATATAATTATTTTTTTCAGTGCGTAATTTAGAGTCTAGTGAAAAAGTTTTATACATAGACGATGATAGGCATTTCAATGGGCGCGTCACATACTCAATGAGAACTATAATATTAATCAAATACAACTTAACATTGTGTATTTTTATCTGTTAATATAGTACTGGTGTAGCGAGTTCTAATCCTAATTTAATCTGAATGATTGCAATTCTTAACTAATTTTTGATTAATCCGTAATTTACTTAATTTAGATAAAGTCCGAGAGATTCCGAATAGAAAATCCAGATCGAGGCCAAAACGTGCGAGAATCGTGTACAAAGCGTGTGAGAAACGTGTACAAAGCGTTTCGTGCAGGCTTTCGTGTAAACCGTGCAGCCTTTCGTGCAAAGCGTTTCGTGTAAACCGTGTAGCGTTTCGTGCAAACCGTGTAGCGTTTCGTGTAAACCGTGTAGCGTTTCGTGCAAACCGTGTAGCGAGCGTGTACCGTTCGTGCAGCGTGCGTGTGGGGTAGTAACACGTTTCAGGGTCTGTATGTTTGTAGACTAAATAATTACTATAGGATGTAAACCTTATAACTTTACAATTAAATAGAACTTTCTTTAACAATGTTAATCCTGTGTCAGATTAACTTTCTATCAATTCATTTATGTGTAAATTTTTTTTCTCGGTTGGACTTGTAAATATTTAACCTTCTTTTGTTGGATTTGACAAATTTAAAACCTGGCTTTGGTCTTATTTTATTTAATGAGTAGGGTATATATATATATATATATATATATATATATATATATATATATATATATATATATATATATATATATATATATATATATATATATATATATATATGTATGTATGTATGTATATGAGGGACTAACTCTCATTGATGGATTTGACAATATTGAACTTATATGGACTGTTGATAGGGATTCTTTTGTAGTTTTCCTTATATAAGGGACTTACTCTCTTTGATGGATTTGACAATATTGAACTTATATGGACCGTTGACAGGTATACTTATATACTGTTCTTTGTAAGACTTGGGATCTCTCGCCAAAATCCTCGGTTGTCTGAATTCCCTGTCAATTCTCATTATCTAAAACAAAACAGAATTAATCAACTCTAGCTTTAGTTCAGCAATGTCATAGACGGTTCATCTGCATCTCATATTGGATTAAATTTATGATTAAGGTAGTGCTGTAAATCAGTCATAAAATAAAGTCTATAATAACTTCTTTTAAGAAAAGACATATAAGAAATTGTGAAAAATATTATAATTTAGAGTACTGACTTAAAATCCAAATCATACAGCCACAACAAATTTTGCAATTGTTTATTTTTGCATATGATTGTAGTTCCTGTTCAAATTATTCAAAAAAAGAAAAAAAAAGAAGATGAATTATTTTAAAAAAAATTGACATTTAAATACTTCCTGGCTTATAATCTTTTAACACAAAGAAAAATTTAAGTTATAAACAATAAATAAAGTGCTTAAATCCTTCATGTATCACATTACAATAAAATCTATATTAATAAATTAAACCAATGAAATATGATATGACGAACAGTATTCAAGCTTATAGTCCATTTTAACAATACAAATTGTGGGCAGAGCAAACACGGACGTCCAAAACATCAGAGGCGGGATCATGTGCCATGGAGGAGTAAGCATCACCTATCGACCAGTCACACCCGCCCTGTGCTCCTTGTCATGATCGGGTCAACGGAAAAGTTTTGTAGAAATTTCAGTGTATAAATAATGGCCTAGCAATTAGTATGAAAAACGTCAGTCCGCATTTGACCTAATGATAGATTGTTTTTGCTGACAAGGTCATTATATCGAACGTAGAACTGGCAAAATAATGACTGTTGATATCAGTCTTTCATCAACTTGTTGGTTAACAGCTTGCCTCGTTTTAAAAATTGATGTACGTAGAGTATGCTCTTGTGCTTCGAATCAACTGGGAGACATTAACCCCATATGCAGGTGATAAGGGTATATTGTACATAAGTAAGGGAAGCTGACGATTAAAAAGTTAAAGGCATCACGTTTATCATAAAGTTTTGTTGTTAGGTTACCAATAAACGTCTTTTTTATAGTAAAATATCCAAAGATAAAAAAGATGTGTCAGACTCTATGGTGTCTTTTAATTTATTTCAAGTTCACCGGGATATATCGAATCGACATATGAATGAAAGTAACTAATGTTAATTGATAATACGTCGTCGATATATCTAATTGTCGAGTTGAAGGCCACAGCAAGCGTTTTCTTCTTCTCATATAGAAGTTTTTGAATAAATTCTGCTTCATCAGAAGACAGAAATAGTTCTGCTTACAACGGGGTGCATTTGGTATCCATGGGAATTCCAACAGATTGTTGGAAGATCTGATCTCCAAAAACTACATAGATATTGTCAATTAGAAACGCAGGCATCTTTTTAATATTAACTTCAGAGTACTTGTGTGTACAAGCAGAAAGTTTTTTAACAAATTAACAATTTTTTTTTTTGCAAATGCCCAATGACAAGGTCAGTATATTTACGAGTTCCTTTTTTTTTAAAGTAGCTGTCTATGATGTCAAAAAGCCTGGACTTTAATTTATTGTGTGGAATTGTTGTATAAGGTGTTGAAAAGTCGTACGTTTTGATGTTATTGATTTTGGTAAAATTTTGCGATTTCAAATTTTCTAGAAGTTCCTTGGAATTTTTAAGTATCTACATTTGATTTACACCACATCTTGAATATACTGTTGTACAGTGCTCCTGAAGGTTTTTGTTCACTGCTGTAAATATTTTAGTAAGGATTGAAGAAAGAGGTTTGGTAGAACTACGAAAGAGGCTTGGTAGAACCAAGCAATAAAGGGTTGAAGGATTTAAAAGAAAAGCCTCATGTCCATTGTGCTCACTTGAGTAATATTTTAATTTTTGTTCCCACGAAAAACGAAGCCCCTCTCTGTGGCCATTCAATTAAAGTCAATAATTCCAGGAATCTTATTTCACAATATATTTAGGCTTAATTTAACTTTAACAAAATGTAACATTGTTGTTCCTGTGGAGGTCTGTATATTTCTTTGTACAATTGTGTTCCACTGTCTTTACCTCAAACAAGCAGAGGTGGGAAGATTCGAACAAAAATGAATATACACTAGGAGTGAATTACTAACTTAACTAACTATAATAGCCTGTTGTTCAATAGAATATCTTTCAAAATTTTTCATGTGTAGAGTTTTGGGAAACATTGACCCTCTATTGTGGCCCCATCCTAGCATCAAAGCCAGATTTGAAAAAAATGAACATGAAATAGATGGGTATGCTCGTAATAAATTTGATGACTATGGAATTAATTGTCACGTCAATAATAGGACAGTCAAGTACATGTAACTTCAAGCATTTGTATAGATGATGTTGAAAAATTGTCTCACAATATAAAGTTATGGAGTTGTCATACTACTATGACATCAACTGAACACTAATCTACATCATAAACGGCCGAAAGGTAAAGTAAAGCACTGCAGTTGATATACTAACTATGACATAAATCAAAACATCGTCTACATAATAAACTGTTCGCAGGGTAAATGAAAGGCTAGAATGTATATAATATGAAATAAATTTTAATTTTTTTATTGGACTAGGAAGTTCAAGTTTAATGAATTTCTCCAGACTAAGTTCATAGATTTATTGGATCAATCAGTTTAGTCACAATATCTGTTATATGTCCTATAGCGAGTAAATGAAAGGTCATGAATATGTCAGTTGTTCACACTGGGTCTGTGCAAGCAGCCAGTATACATACCAGATCACTGGGAAGGTCATCCCACTTTGTGTTGCCGTAGTAACCTCCTGTAACAATGGCGGTCATTGGAAAGTGGTCTTTGTACTTCTTGTGAAATTCGGGTAATGGCAGCTCCTCATTTTCGTCATAAATACAGGTGGTGTAGTCCATGTTTGTACTGGAACCTGTTTGTCTTCAGTATGGCTATTCTGGAAAACAAAGACCATCAGATCAGATATATTCTTTGGAAAGATAGGTGGCACCAATATTGTGTGGACCTTTGACTGTAAATAATGGTCTATATTTGAACTTTAATATTTATGATGAAGAAAAAAATACAAACCACTTAATGCCAGACCTAGAATGCTTTTTAAGTATTGCCTCAGTGAAGATATGTATAAAATATAAGTTTTTCAAAGACTAAGTACCAAGAATTTTGAATGAAATGTCTTTACATATTGTTCCTCATAAAATAATTACATGTACATCACTGGGCAATCAAATATATATCTAATGTATATTGCTCAACTACCCATAAATTTCACCAACGAGGGTGAAAGATTTGTAAACGGGGATGGCATAGCAATCTTACGAAGAAGCGAAAACTCTGAACGCTGAATCAGACAGATTTGAAAAGGGGGGGGGGGGGGTATTTAACATTATTTGTTGGAACATCTTGTAGTGTAAACTACATAAATCTAGAGACAGTTTTAAAAAGAATAAACTGCTATTCAGGATACATAGGTCAACATTAATTTTCATCTCAATTTCGAGAGTACGAAATCTAAATCCTATCCGTCTTGACCTTAAGGATTTTACAATGGTTATACCAAAATTCCAGGAATAAGGAATATCATGGCTGACCTGCTCTGAAGTGGACATTGGTCTCCAAAAATAATAGAATCAAGTAAGAATCGGGCAATCTTTCGACATTTTCTAGACCTTTGTACTTTGATTGCTTTTTTTGCCCAGAATTGCTAGTTTTTTTCCACCTACTTAAATTATTTTATTGCTTTTACAAAGATAAGTTTGCCATTAAAGAAAAAGGGGAATTTATGCATCCAAGTTCAGTCAATTATTTACATTGGTATTACGTATAGAAAGAATAATATTATCCGCCGTAGGCTTTCGATTCGTGATGATTAGGCCAGGGATCGAGTCTAGATCGCCGCACTACGTCAAACCTAAGACGTAAACATAGGTGGTGACTGATCCTTCACCAAGCGCCTGGCATTAGAAGTGAAAAACACGGGGCTTTTGGATGAGACCTTAAAAAACCGCGATCCTGAGTCACAGTACGCAATGGCACGATATAGAACCCTCACTGCTCAAAGGCCTTGGGTGCCGAGTATAGGTCTAAATTTGAAGCGCTTCTCTGGTATGGTGACGTCTCTATATGAGAGAAAAATTCTCTATTGGGACGTTAATAAAACATACCTATTATCTGCTGTAAAACTGTTGAAGCAGGTTTTTGTGAATTGAAGTAAATTGAAGATTTATTTTAGTATCTTGATATCGCCCACTTTACTTCACTGGTAAGATGCTATAAAAAAAATTCCTAAAATTTCTTTCGATGTTTGTTCTTGATTAGGTGAAAAAGCATAACAGGGAAATTTTCTTTTCGGAGGCGGAAGGGGAAGATAAGTGGAAACTTATAATGTGACAAGTGATAAATTTTATGAAAAAAATATCTTTACAACATCTATTCAAGATAAAAAAAAAAAGGAAAATTGTTTTTTTTAAATTTCTCTCTTTCTCAAGAAATCTCCTTCCCGCTTTTTGTACTCTTTCCATAGTAATGTTGTTATGTATGGTTGTATTGTTAAGCATAAAGACATTTTATTTCATGTCAATGAATGCTTGATAGATCTAAAATACATTAACGTGATAAGCTTCCATAAAAAAATTGCATAGAAAAAGATGAGCTAAGCATTTTATATTTTGAGCCTAAGGGAGGGTTTATTTGTTAAATCGAAATTTCATTATTTTAAGGAATTCATTTAAATCTGGATGTGAATGGTGATCATTTATTTGTGGATACTAAGTAAACAGAAAATAAATATCAAAGTAATTATACATGCATACTAAGTAAAAAAAAATATAAATTAAAATAATTATACATGCATACTAAGTAAACAGGAAATAAAAATTAAATTTTCTATGCATGCATACTAAGTAAAGAAAAACTAAAACTTTGAATAATCTTAATTAATATTAGATAAATTGAAAGTACTTACGGTACGTTACTGTTTGATACATATTTCTTTTCAAGGAAGGTATTAAAAGTAAAATCTACATTCCCTTTAAGCCAGCAAGAAAATGCTTCCTTGTTGTGCTACTTAACTGCAATTGTGTAAACATATATACTCTCAAATACAACTTGAATAAAGCTTCCCTGATATGCTCTAGTATCACTGTCTTTGTTATCAGAAAAGTGCATTTTGAAGAACATATTCATTTGCTCTTTTCACTGCTTCAAAACCTCTTTTGATTACCACATACGAGTGGTCGAGAAAAGATATGCCTGCACACCCAGAGATAAAATTATGCATAGAAGTATTTTAAACGTACGTCATACAACAGGTTTTCTCCAACTTTATATAGATTTAATCTCAATAAACACGTAATGCATACGATTGAAGAGATATGTAAACTTACGTTTAGTCTTTAGACCTCGTGTTTTAAAAGATGTGCCACTCCGAGAAGATCTTAAGTGACATTGCACAAAGTCACAGATGAGTCATTATGTAAACTAATTATTGAAGGCATAATAAAATTTGTAAAAATCGTTGAAATATATTCCTTATGCAATAAAAAGTAAACCAAATCAATTATCTCCTAGAACCTCGCTGGACTTTACGCATGAAAGAACAAAGACAAATAATTTGTTTTCACACGTCCATGTAACAGTATAATTGCTAGTTGCATTTTAAAATATTATTTAGAAGTTAAAAAATTTATTATAAATATTTGTCTTTAAAATCCAGAACCAAGTCTCTAGAATTATGTTGGAACTGTGAGTCAAACATCTACCGGAATCGTTTAATTGATGTAAATGTATTGTTGAAGAATTTAAAGGAACACCCTAAAAATAATTCACTATTCTAAAGTTTCTTTTTTTAAAATTGGTAATTCGATCAACTGACAAAAATCACGACAAATTTACTTTTAAATATGGTAAGTAGATCGATTTTATCGACCAGAATTTCCTCTGCTCTTCAAAGGATGTGTAAGATATGAAGTTATACAAAAATATCAAGGTTTAATATACACGTACAACTTGCAGACAGTGATACAAGGATATTATATAAGATTTTTTTTAAAAATCGTACTTATTTTTTTTTAAGTTGTGTGTTGGGGGAGGGGGTTTACAGTTGGTTTGTCTTATAGTACATTGTATGAACATTATTATTCGGATACATTCTAATTGTGTTAAATATCCATTTATTAATTTTTCATTAATATGCACGACCATACCATTTGCATAACGAATTAGTGATTCAAATTAGTTGCGTGTGTCTTTGCACAAGTGTGTGCTTTTGTAATTATAATGAATAGTGGTTCAGTTGCAAATTTGATCGCAAAAACACCGCTAAGCTAATATTAGTGGTTCATGTAAAGTCTGCGACACAATAAAATTTCAAATGACAGAGAACCCAATATTATTGTCTTATGTCAGTGATGTCTCTTCATGTTTGGCATGTACAGTAAAAGCCAATAAAATATTTATTTGGAATGAGCCTCAACAAATTATCATTTAAATGCTGATTTGATAATAATTCAAAATACAAAAAAAAAAAAAAAAAAACACTAAATTTTTATAGACTTCTGCAAGCAAAAGTGTATAGAAGAAACATTATGCACTGTTTTTTTATAAAATGATTAAATACGCCACCATTCAGGGAAAGAAAAAAAATTAGTAACATCATTGGCATGGATGATTCCAATTTTCAGATCGTAGAGATAAATTCACATCGGGACGTGTCCAAGTTCGATAAATTTTCTAAGTCTAATTGCTTCTGTCTTTGTGAAGCTGTAATCTTCTTTTAAGTCCTTTACTGTAAGATCTTGGACAATTTCACCGTCTATCAAGTCCTCAGAAAAACGATCCACGAATTTACCAAGCTTAAGTTTGATCAGAATTTCCCCCAGTTCTTTGATGGTTTTCCCAGACACGTGGTTTGACTTCGTTTGACCTCTGTCCTCTGTTGGTACAGAGGTAGAACTAATGTTTGACTGAGCCGTATCTTCTGTCCAGTCATCAGGCTCTGGTTCAGCATACTCACATTCGGAATCCGTCTGAGGAATGTTTATCTGTTCAATGTTAGGTTCTTTTCGTTCAAAGATGCCCTGTTTAATATTTTCCCCTGGAGTCGGAATTTTGTCTGTAATTTCTTCGTACTCATCACTCTCTCCATCGGAATCTTGCGTTTTTGTAACTGCAAAGGGTCGCACTTGACAAAGAATATCATTTTCATAACCAGGCCCTTTTTCAGTCTGTACAGTTGGAGGATTTAGTTTGAAGTCCTCGTCTATCACTTCATAATCATCGCCATATATTTCATCATCAGAGTCATCGGCAGATAACTCTTTGGTAACTGGAGGGTTTGGTTTCGTTTTTGGTTTTGGTTTCGGTTTTGGGGGTATCTTAGCAACTTTTGAATTCTTTTGAACTTTACCATTGCCAGGTTCCTGGCATTTCGGAGCACTCTGTCGATCTGGAAGGCGGGGAATTTGTCCAAGGGCTGTGGGTCTACCCTGGTGGGACGGTTCCTTTATGTCATCCGATCCTCTCCTTTTTGGAAGTGCTGGAGCTGGTCCTCTGTCTATGTCAGGTTTTTTAGGGATAATGTTGGCAATTTCTGGATCAGATGTTTCTAAAACTTTTATACCTGTGTAAAAATATATTTTATTCTTTGTCAAGATGTCATCGATTAATAGTATGAAAACAAATGACATATTTAGGTCTTTAATGAGGTGTTTTAATAACTTTGTTACCTGCAAGTATACATAATAAGAATTTCCTTTATTATTGCATCTTCGCTAGCCAAGGGTTACTGATACGCTACTCTCCTCATAAGCCCTTGGCATACGGTGTTAAAAAAAAGTTGGGATTTTTTTCTCAAGTTGTGATTGGAGTTGATCGACATCGTTCGACCAATCAGCAATTGTTTTTTGTAAATGACGATATTTGCGTTCGGGATATATCTTGACTCTTTAATATCGGTAATGTAAAACGCAAGTAAACAATGATCCGTAAGATAACATGCCATTCTATGAATAGCAATATGGTGTCATCCAATATCTAAAGCTACGTGCAAAATATGTGATTAAGAATCTATACTGAAGATGTAGATTTGCATTTTTACATGTTTAACAAATTAACATTACTCGATTTCTTCTTGTTAGTTATTCTTTAAAAACAAACTTTTTTTAAATACGCTTTTTATTTCTGTCGATGACGCAATCTGTGCGTACCTGGTAAGAATCATGATCACGTGACAAAAACAATCCCGTCTTTTGTCAGCACCGTATGCCAAGGGTTTATGAGGAGATGGAGTAACGTATCAGAAACCCTTGGCTAGCGAAGATGCTATTATTGAGGAATAAAACTTTTTTACGTAAAACTTTGCATAATTATATTTTAAATCATGCTTTAACAATCATTGTATGTGCACAGAACTATCTAACATGCTTATGATTAACATGATAGAAGAAAACTACTACCACCTCATAGAAATAAAGTTAATCATCATGTTTTTAAAAATTGTGTTTGCATTAATTTGTTTTTACCTCTGTTACATGTCTCTTCAGTGAATGTACTCTTTTTGTTGACGTAGTCTGTCATGCGTTGTAAATATTGATTATATTCCTCTTCTGTCTTTTCTTTTAGTCCATAAACAGGTGCCATAGTAATGAGGGGACACAATGTCACAGAAGCGCTGTCTTTGGCGATGGCTCCATTGGAATAAAAATTTCCTTGGAGGTAAATTTCTTCGTAACGATATTCTATCAGGAAGCTGATCAGACCACCATCTGGTCCCCCTCTCCCTTCCTTCGGAACCTCTCCTCTCGTAGAAAACTGGACCAGAACAGGCAAAGGATTTTTCTCCAAAATTTCTGCCAGAGTTTGATCCTGGCTTTCTAAATAGAAAGAAAAAAATTAAAATCTGAAAAATAAAAAAAGAATTATTGAAATCCATTTTTACATCATGATAAGAACATTCCTGTGTGTTTCTCAAATTCTAGAAAGTATCTTATATATTCTTTAAAATTCTTTAAAATAACATTCTTTAAAATTTACTACCATTTCATATATTTTTATAACGAATTGATGATACTTGTCTTTTTTTTTTGAAAACTTCAACCTAACACTTGCTTTGAAGTATATAGTAAAAAAAAAAAATGTAGAGCAAATTTTTTAGTGCACTTTACACTATTCATAGGCATGAAATGTATGCGTATGGTGGCCTTGACAATGCTATCTTTGTAGTTAACTTACTCTCTTTGAGGGATTTGACAATGTTGAACCTATATGGACCGTTAACAGGTATACTTAGATACTGTTCACGATAAGCTCTAGGATCCTTCGCCAGAACTCTTTGTTGTCTAAAATCTCTGTCGATTCTCATTACCTGAAACACAGAAAAAGCTGCATTGTAGTTATTGTTCTACGTAAATTTTCTTATCTCCCTCATGTATATTTTAATGCTTTTATAGATTCTCCTCACCTAGAAACCAAACCAAAATGCTTATGTATTGGTATATTTAAAATTCACAAGTCAATTGTACCATATAGTTTTAAAATACTTCTCTTTTTATGCAAATAAGTCTTTTTTTCTCGTTGAATTCAACAAATGCCTCTGTTAATTTCATACAATTTAAATGTTCTATGAAACATATTGTTTTCTGAATATTATATATTTATATATTGATTTATTTTTCTTATTTGGGATGATGTGGGTTATATTTATAATAATTGCAAGAAATTATGAGAATTTTTTGTCAATTAAAGTTCTTTTTATGTATAAGACATAACTGACCACTCTACCTTTTCATTTTCATGCAAAACAGCTATCTTATTTCTTATCAAAGAAAATCAACAGTATTGATAAATGATAATTAAATGCATTTCTCTAAAATAAAAATATTCACAATATTGATTGATATATCCAAAGGATGAGGTATCGATTTCTATTAACGAAATAAAACACGTTTATTTAATTTGTATAGTCATATTCATTATTTTTTGTTTCAATTTGAACAGGACGCGTAATGAATGGATTTGCATTTTTCTGCTTTCTGTAGGGAAAATAACATCGTTTGACCAAACCATTTTGCTTACAAAAAATCACACTGAAAGTAAAACGCAATTAAGTTTTTAAATAAAAATAAGTAAATCCCTGCAATAAATTCATCAGGATTTATTTCACTTTATGTTACTCAGTCAGCATGTTGAATATTTGATATCTTGTATATCATTTTACTGGTGGTCAGTAAACTCAATACCAATTTGAAATGAACTTTCCGCTTTAAGAATCAAATACATACTATGTCACTTGGTAGATCATCCCATTTCGTTGGACCGTAGTGACCTCCTACGACAATGGCCAGCATCGGAAACTTGTTTTTGTACTTCCGATGAAACTCGGGAAGTGGGAGCTCTTCCTTCTCATCATAGATACAAGTCGTGATATCTGGCTGCATTTGATCGTCCTGAAATGATATTAAAGATATCTTGTCACAAATGGTCAGAAGTATCCTCATTATGTGTTAGACTATTAAAGAAGTAACTCTTTAATTGTAGAATTATATAGGTTAAGATATATGTAACTTAAAAATATTTCTAAGACAAATTATCAAAGAAAGAGAAGAAGGAGAATGAAAAGCAAGACTTTCAAATATAATAAGATTAATTCTAAAGTATTTGCAGAGATAAATAGAATTTCATCGTAGTATAAGCATTATAAAAAACACAATTCTCATTAAAAAAAAATCCATATTCTGCAGTTTCTAAGATTTGATACAGATCTCAGTACCTCCTTGAAAATAATTTTTTCTTTTATTTTTTTGAGTTATTGTATACTGCTTTTTGTCCCACTTAAACGAATGCGCAAATAGTTTTTTTCTGATCGAAAGCTTTCTGGCACCTGTCTGTACGTATTATCTTCTCAAGAATCACTTGTTCACTTATAACCAAAAAAAACACAACTAAAAGTCAACCATGTATATAGCTGTACATAAAAAAATCTTTAAAATTGATCTTAATAACAACATGCTCATAATAAGTCAAACTATTATACATTGTAGTTTTAGAATATAGTTTGTTATAGTCATGTCCCATGATCGGGTAAACGTGAAAATCGGTAGACAAATCAGTGTGAAAATAATGGCCTAACAATTTGAATAAAAACCGTCAGTCAACATTCGATAGAATGATAGATTGTATTTGCTTACAAGTTCATTCTATCGAACGTAGAATTTGCAAAATGTTGACTTCAAGCTAGGCTGCTGATATCCTTGTATCTTAAACTTATTTATCAATATCTAGTTTGCCTCATTTTAGAAATTGTTGTCGGTAGAACATGCTCTTGCCTATTGAATTAATTGCAGACATAAACTCCATATGCATGCGTTAATCGTAGATTGCTAGATGAATTTTGGAAGCTGACCATAAAAAGCTGAAGTCATCACGTTTATCATAAAGATTAGTTGTTTGTTTGCCATCAATATCTTTCTCTAGTTAAATATTCAACTATGATGCAGAATTTTACTACGGAATGTTCCTCCTACCTGATCAATACATAGGGTTCACCACCGGTCAACAGGGGATGCTTACTCCTCCTTCGCACCTAATCCCACCTCTGGAATATCCGGGGGTCCATGTTTTATGCCCTGTCCACAGATTTTATTCTTTATAGATATTTTGATATCGATAACTTTTAGTTATCTTCATCTTTTTCATGTGTCAGACTCCGTGGTGTTTTATCTCGAGTTTCAATGGGTGAAATAGTTAGCATGCAATGTTTAGTATTGTTTTTAAAATGTCCCCTGAGTCCAATTTTTCTTCGTAATAAAATATAATTTTTAAAATCATATCAAGAAAGCAGGGTCACAGTTACAGTTTTAATATGCAAAAAACTATTGTTATTAAGTTTCATATTAATTCAGAGACTAAGTTTGGACAATAACGTTTCATACAGAAAGATATATATTCATATAAAAATAATTGTTACAATTGCAAAATTGTTTTGTTAAAAAACATTCTGATTGTACACAGAAGTACTCTGAAGTTGATATCAAAAAATGCATGAGTTTTGATTTACAATATATGTGGTTTTTGGATACCAAGTCTTCCAACAATCTGTTGGAATTTCCATAGACACCAGTTGCGCCCGTTGTTAGCAGACCTATTTCTGTATTCATATGAAGTAGAATTTATTCAAAATCTTACACATGAGAAAACAAACCTCTTGCTGTGGACTTCAACTCGACACTTAGATATATCAACGACGTATCATCAATTAACAATGGCTATTTCCATTCATATGTCGACACGATGTACCCCAGTGATCTTTGAAATAAAAGATACCAAAAAGTCTGACACCTCTGTCTCATATTTGGATATTTTACTAGAAAAAGACGTTTATGGTAATCTAACAACCAAGCTATATGATAAACGTGATGAGTTCAACTTTTCAATCGTCAGCATCTCTTACTTTTGCAGCAATATATTCCTATCACCTGCATATGGGGTGTATACCTCTCAGTTGATTCGATACGCAGGAGCATGCTCTACGTATGAACAATTTCTAGAACGAGGTAGGTTATTAACAAACAAGTTGATGAAACAAGAATATCAATAGTCACGTTTAAAGTCATCATTTCGTAAGTTCGATGGTCAATACAATGACCTTCTAAGCAAATACAATCTATCATTTAGGCATATACTGAATGAGGTTTTGATACTAATTAGGCCATTATTTCCACACTGAATCGTCGACGTATTTTTCCGTTTTTCCCGACCATGGCAAGGAGCACTCGGCGGGTGTGACCGGTCAGCAGGGGATACTCACTCTTCCCTGGCACCTGATCCCACCTCTGATGTTTTTGGAGGTAAATATTTGCTCTGCTCCCGATTTGTATTGTTTAAATAGACTTTGAGCTTGAATACGGTTCATTATCTCCATATTTCATGTATAAAAAGTATTGTTTGTAGAATTCCTATGACTTCGACCAACGTTCATTATCTTCATTTTTTCATTAATTTAAATGTTGAAAAGATGCAATTCGATGATTATATAACTGGTTGCATTTACTTAAAAGTTTTTTTTATTTGTTTATTTGTTTGTTGTTGAAATCTCTCTCGAGATTTTTTTAACTCAGATGGAGACGCCACCCCTTGCCGGTGGAGGGCTGCAAATTTATACCTATACTCGATAGCTAGGGCCATTGAACAGTGCGGGATCTTTTTCGTGCCAGAACATACTACGACATGGGATCTCGGTTAAGACGGTCTGAGTAGAAGGGCCGGTCTTCATGTCCCGATGTGGGTATATTTTAATTTGTCAGAAATTACAAAAGTCTTTATTTGCTTATTTTTACATACTGTAGCATAGAATTGTGTAAGTATTTAATTGTCGACACGTATTTGTCAGCGATGGTACCAACTCTTCCTGCTTATCATCCAATGAGTCTAAAATTTCTTAAACTGAGCAAGAAGTTTTTTATGATAAGTACATTGTTAGTTGTAAGTATGTGTCAAATATGCAAATACAAAACAAAAATTTTGATTTGACAAAAAATTCCCTGATGCCATATTTTCTGTAACAAATAAGCGCCAAAAGCATGTGAATAATGTAAAAGTATAAAAATCCAAAAGGTTGTTAATGGAGGCGGAAGTAAAATTTCTACTGATATTTGCTGAAAATCGTATCCAGGCAGAGAATGCTTCATAGATCGGTGATAAGTGGTTGATAGTGTACTTTAATAATTTATAAAATCTGACATTTTTTGAATATTTATTCTCTTTAAAACATTTATTCAAAATATGTCTTTCGTTACATAAAAAACGGCAAAACAAAAGGGAAATAAACAAGACTAAAAAAAAAAATAGCGTTTTTAAAATAAAGGTTTCTGGAAAATTATCTAATCTTAGTCAAGAATAGAGTTGCAAAATGATAACTGTTTAAAACTAGCATAATATGTTTAACATACTTTCGGCATAAGTTGAAGATATGAAATAGCAGGATTCTTTTTCCGTCATGTTTGAAAGATATGTGGAACATGTAAAAGACTTCAAAAGTAATGAAATAATCATAAACTATTCATTTATTTCACACATTTTTCTGAACAAGAGTCAATATACATATTTTTTTAAAACTCGTTTAAAAATGAAGACATACTCTGAAAATATATGTAGAACACATGTTAAACATTGTTGCTCTTTTTTAAAATTGAAAAGATACATTTGAAACATAATTTGAACATACAATTTTCACTTCATTTGATTTTTTGTTGTTAAAATTATTATTATTTTTTTCAATTTTCTGTTTATTGCATTTTCTTTATTTTTTAACTTTTATTCTTAACGCATTGGATAGGTCGTATTTTCATAGGTTAGCAATTGTAAGCGGTCATAGCTAAGTATCTGTGAAATACTCTAAACATAGATTTAAACAAATTTATTTAGAGAATCTATGGAAGTTTCAGTCAGTGCCAGGGTTGTTATTTTTTTACTTTAGATTTCTATAGGGATTTTTTTCTTTTACATTTTTCGTCAAGGGAAGGGAAGTTTTACAACAAATTCATTTTTTTTTTCATTGCGATGGTAATACATTATAGTTATGCTGTCTTGTTACTTTGTGAAGTGAATCAACCTTAAGTCTTCGCTACGGCTTGAAACGTGCGATCGCTCATTGTCTCCGGTTTATTATGCTTTTCTTTCAAAAGGGGTTGACAAGTCTGTGTTTATAACCGTCATATCACAGTGGTAGAGTTCTAATATTTTAAAAGGGAAAGTTCTATCCTTGACCTACTTCGAATGAAAACCTTGAAATTAACTGTTAATTATTGCTCAAGAAACACTCGATTCTTAAAGATTTTATCCAAAATCATGAGTCACGGTACAAAATCACACGATTAAGAATAAGAAAAATAACTATATTGACTTGGATGTGAAGCATAACCGCACTGTTTGCAGGTGGTTATTTGATAAGAGTAAAGCTTATCGGCTTTTAAGAGGAACCATTTACCTATTTCCCTTTATATGTCCCATTTACCATAGTTTTCATAAAAGCGGAGCCCATATCCATTATGTTGTTATATATAGGAAGCCGGCAATTATGATCAATGTAAGTGTTCAGTAAATGTACACAAATTTCATAGCAATAGTAAAACGTCTTTCAGAATTACACATTGATCTCCTTCTAAAGACTCGAAACATACTAGGAAACCAATTTTGCAAAGGAAAGTCAATTTGCAAATAAATATTGTCACCTGAGCATAACAAGGCTGTAGGCTGTATTGCCAGTGAAGAGTTTCTCTGTAAACTTGTAGTGATTATGAAGAAAAGAAATCTTTTTGAATAAAAGGAGAAAGTTCGAAAGCCGAGGAGATAAAAAATTAACCATATTTATAGAAAGAAAGTGAATTTTAAGAATAAAAGAAGGATACTTACTAAGTGATGATATTCCAATATAGTTAAGGTTGTATGGAAGGTATTCTTATCATTCTAAAGTAAAACAGGAAGTAAATGCGCTTTTGTTTACATACTTTGGTGCAGGTGCGCGAATATTTTATTTATCTGATAAACGGGGCACGGAGTAAAGATTTAAAAATGGCGTTCATCAAGGTTAATTGTTATTGTTATATATAGAATGAAAATTATGTAGCGATTATAAAATGGGGAGAAATGGATACATAATTTAGTATGGCATGTCAAACGTTGCAATATTCGATCTTTTCCATTTGTATTGTATAACTTTCCATTTGTATTGTATAATTTTTATTTGTATTGTATAATTTTTCATTTGTATTGTATAATTTTTCATTTGTATTGTATAATTTTCAATTTGTATTGTATAATTTTTATTTGTATTCTATAATTTTCCATTTGGATTTTATAATTTTCCATTTGGATTGTATAATGTTTATTTGTATTCTATATTTTCCATTTGTGTTGTAAAAAAAATCATTT
Organism: Saccostrea echinata; assembly: GCF_033153115.1. Classification (NCBI taxonomy): domain Eukaryota; kingdom Metazoa; phylum Mollusca; class Bivalvia; order Ostreida; family Ostreidae; genus Saccostrea; species Saccostrea echinata. The sequence continues at coordinate 20,601,097 of NW_026889763.1, forward strand.
GTATTGTATAATTTTTCATTTGTATTCTATATTTTTCATTTGCATTGTATAATTTCTTATTTGTATTGTATAATTTCTTATTTGTATGCGATAATTTTTCATTTGTATTGTATCCGAGGATTGTTTATTTATTTCGTTACGAAGGATGTCATTGGTCATAAAATTTAGTCTGTATAAAGGTGCCCATCACAAACTTAGTCTGGTACCCTTCCCACAATTCCGATCGCGCACTCTCTACAAACACAAACTCGGCTCCTCTATTTTTCGGTGCATGCTAAGGGACGACCATTTGATTCTCGGGGGGTGTCGAATCCGATTATTTATTTTCATTCTCTCGCAGGAGAGAATATTTATTTCCAATATGACCAGAGACAAGGAGAAAAACAAAAAGAAGAAAATCCGCCCAAACCCGAAAACTCAGTTTTTTTGGGGTGGGGGTAGTTACCACCACTCAAGGTCAATTTATTTATTTTCTCAATCAGCATTCCTAAGGACAGATTATTTATTTGCCATCTACCAGCGCTCCCTTTTAAGAATCCAATAACCGTCTAACATGCACGCAAATACATATGCCGCCGAAATATGGCTGAAATATTGCCGACTCGGCGTTAAACAATAATCAATCAAGCAAGCAAGCAAATACATATGAGCCCAATTTGCTTTGAGCATCCGGAACATCTTCAACCCGATACAGGCTGAAACTTGACCAATGAAATCCTTCGTAACGAAACAAATAAACAGTCCGCGGATACAATACAAATGAAAAATTATCGCATACAAATAAGAAATTTTACAATACAAATAAGAAATTATACAATGCAAATGGAAAATTATACAATACAAATAAAAATTATACAATACAAATGAAAATTATACAATACAAATATAAAATTATAGAATACAAATAAAAATTATACAATACAAATGAAAAATTATACAATACAAATAGAAAATTATACAATACAAATAAAAATTATACAATGCAAATGGAAAATTATACAATGCAAATGCAAAAGATCGAATATTGCAACGTTTGACATGCCATAATTTAGAGGGGTTTAATATTTAAATAAATACAAAAACAATCTGTATCAATTACATGACGCATGAAAAGAATTAGAGCTCTAATAAAGTATATACTGTATGCTTTATCATTAAATTTAAATGAAGTTGTCCTTAAATAAAAAGCCATCTCCGGATGACCTAACTCGCCCCTTTCGTATATCTGTCGTAAAAGGTAGAACTTGAAACCTAGTAAGGACCATGTAACTAGCTTTGACCAGAGAAATAATAAACAATGAGAAAGTTTTGTCTATGCTCTATCTATTATCTTTTATAGGAAAAGAAAATATTGAGAACTTTATTTGTTATGTAAGCATAAAAAAATTCTATATTTCATTTCCTGTATTACATCGATAGGATAAATCTAAAAGGTATTTGGAAATATTTCAGATAAAATATGAAGATAACGAACAGTTATCAAGCTAAAAAGTCCATTGGAAGAAATTTTGATCGGAGCAAAAATGGACCTTTAAATACTTCACAGGTGAGGTTGGGTGCTATGGAGGAGTAAGCATCATATGAGGATTTCATTTGTCCCTATATTTAACATAAAATTAAAGCAAAGATACTACTTGGCTAAATTTATTCTGGATCTGGATCAAAATAAAAAAAATTATTTCTAATAAGTTGCGGATTTCTCCGTTTACTCGATCATGACAAAGAACACACGTGTGACCGGTCGACTAGGGATGCTTACTGCTAAAAGGTACCTGATCCTACCTCTGATGTTTTCAGAGTTTCACAATTTTTATTATTTAGTTAGACTTTTCAGCATAGTTCTTGATCTTCACTTTTCATATAATATAGAGAAAGTTTAAAGAAATCCCTCCAATTTTGGTTATTGTAGTAACGTTCTATACATTCTTTGTTTCGAGGAAAATGGAACGCAAGCAAGCCAGTCTTTGACTTTTTTAAGTGAAAGATAATTCTATTTTTGCCTAAGATCCACAAATATTATAAATATTCTCGCTATGCTTTCTAAAAAAGAAGATATCGTTAGGTGGATGAAAAACGCAATTCAAATTATGCGTGTCATCACTTAACTTATGGGATTGGTAACAAGATTGGATTTATGCTAAAAATGATTTACTTATCTAAAATAAAACGTGTGAATTTAACCCCTAAAAGTGTAATTTTGAGTTATGGGAGATAATTGTTACATTGTGCTCTATTATAAATCGTTAGAGCTCTGAATTTTTTGAATAAGGTGCTAATACCAGGACTCAGTCTTAGTAGATTATTATTTAAACACGTGATATCTAATGAAATGTGAGGATAAAGAACAATCGTGTTCAGAAATCAAATTAAAAAGTGCAAATGAAGGGCAACGCCAACAAAGACCCCTGATACAATCAGATATATGATCAAGTCCATGGAGGAGTAAGCATCACTTGTCAAAATGGTAACACCTCTGTGAGCCCTTTCTCTTGATTGGGTGAACTGACGTCTTATAACAATTTGATTTAACTTTTTGAACGACTCACCTTTTTGCATGATATCTAATTGAAGGTCTCTTAATTTCCACTTTATTTCTGTAGACATTTCTTTGGTCTCACAGACGCTTTATTTTGATCTAATGTATGAATTTTTTATTCTACGTATATCTAGAGTCCTCGCCAAACTGTATCAAATAAAGTATAAAAGCCACTTGCATTTGAGGAAATTTGAATTCACTCTTAATAAATTTTGCGGGCTGAAAGGAAGGAAAACGTTTATGTGGTAAGCACTCTCTATCCAAAGAAATGAAATTTAGGGATATTTTACGGGTATAAATAATTGTTTGGAACGTGCAATTCTTTTTAGTGTTTCTTTTTAGTTTTTTCTTGTGCCTCCCAGTTTATTTGATACGCAAGAGGATGATCTACGAATAATCTCAAAAACGAGGGGAGCTATTGACAAATAAGTTGATGATAGAGGGATAGTCTCGTTTAAAATCAACATTTAGCAAATTCTATGATCGCTACAATGACCTTGTCACCGAATACAATCTATACAATTTAAGTCGAATGTTGACTGACGTTTTTCATACAAATTGTAATCCATGATTTTCTCACTGAATTGTCCACGGACTTTTTCGTTTGCCCGATCATGACAATGAGCACATGGCGTTTGTGACCAGTCGACAGGGGATGCTTACTTCTTCATGGCACCTGATCCCACCTCTGATGTTTATAGGTCGTGGTCGCTCTGCTCCCTATTATTATTGCTTCAATGGACTTTTGAGCTTCATCGCTCTTCGTTTTTTGCGTATTTCTCCCTATTAAATAGCGACATTTATTATATTCAAGGTAATTAAAACAGGTACCAATTTCTATTTATTACTTGTAATATATGTCCCTTGTAAATATAAATGACGTCTATTTTATAGTTTTTGCAAATAGGTCTATTAATAGGGCAAAAATCATGAAAAGTGAACGATGTTTGCACCAAGCTTCTGTCTATTAAAACCTTAAACACAGACTCGATAGAAGCATTATAAAGTAGGGATGCGCGATTTTTTTCGGTATATTCTTTATTGCGTGATAAGTATCGTGATGCGGAAACTAAAATCTCTGTATTTGGTACACACTTATAAATTCCATAAATTATTCATATATTTCTTCAAACTTTTAAAATACAGTTACCAGGAGTGTAAAGCAAATGTTGAAAACAATAAAACAACAGCAACCTGGCATCCAAACATAATCTATATTATATGAATAAAAAAAATTATGTTTTTACAGCATATTTGTATGAAAAATATGAAGTTTCATTTTATAATCATAGTAAAAATTGTGATATCATCGTGATATATGGCAGGAAAATCGTGATATATCTTGATACTAAATTTTTGACGATATTCATACATATTATAATATCCTCGGAAATTTTTACATATCCATATAAATTAGTTCAGTTAAGACAAAAAAAAAAAAAAAAAAAAAAAAAAAAAAAAAAAAAGTGACTCTTTCTAAAAATAAATTCACCACTGATTGACAAAGGAGCATATCAGATAATCACAAGTGTTAGTTCCCACCTTTTTGCCTTAAAGTGAGACAAAGATAACTTTAAACTGGAATGTGACCTTTTTCAATATATTTCCTTAGCCTAATGGCCTCTACTCTCGTGAACTTAAATTCTTTCTTCAAGTCTTCTTCTGTGAGATGTTGGACAATTTCACCGTCCACCATGTCCACTGCAAATTGATCCACAAATTTTTCCAGCTTTAGTTTGACAAGGATTTCTCCGAGCTCCTTAATGGTCCTTCCAGAAGCATAGTTCGACGTCTGAGGTGTTTGAAGTTTGCATTGTATTGGAGCTAAGCCAGCAAAGGCGCCCCCTGAATACTCTGTACTGTAGGGTTGTGATACAACGTAATCATACTCTGGCTGTGGGACATTGTCAATATGTTCTCTGTTAGAGTTTTGAGTGGAGATGGATTCCTCAATATACTCTTCATAATCATTTTCTTCGCCGGAATCCTGTGCTATTGGAATTGGTTGGACTGGACAAAAATTATCATTTTCGTAACCATGTACTTTCTTTTGCTGTTCTTTTTGAGACTGCAACTTCGAACATTCACCGATCTCTTCATATAAATCTTTATCCACGTCATTGGTTGACTTCAGTTTGGTAACTACTGGTTTAGGTTTTAGTTCCGGTTTCGGAGGCTTTTCACATTTTCCTTTATTTTTATCTCCTACTTTTACACTCGGAGATGCTACTCTATTATGGGATCTAGATCTTTCTAAGTCCTGTGTGTTTGTGTTTGGAATAAGTCCAACATCAAAACGCTTGTTTTGACTTGAATTCGTGGACTGCGCTTTTGAATTCCGTTGTGACCCTCTTGTAGGGAGGTCAGGAGCTGGTCCGCTGTCTATGGTCGGTTTTTTCGGGACAATATGAGCAATGTCTGGATCGGCTGCTTCCAGAATCTTGATACCTGTATCAGAAAGTGCAGAATGGTGTTTAAATGTATTACTTACAACGCAAAACTCTTACTTGTATGTCAAAATTATTTCTCTTTACTAACGTTTGACCTAGGAAAATTTTCAGGAGTCGCCTGGATCTGTTTACTGTTATATATTATACTTCTTAATTAATCTTTGCTAAACCAAGAAATTTTTTATGCTGAATGCATGACAAAAATATTATTGTAATCAGAAGTCTCCGGGGAGAATATACCTCTACTTGTTAGTACTAATTATTGTGAAAACTCGTTTTGTCACACTTTTTTGGAAACCAGTGCACAGAACTTTAAGCATTGTCATAGTCTTTTTGTATAATTTTATTGAAATCATACTAAAAATATAAAAGGAATCGCATTCTGCAAGTATTTCATTATACCCTATAAGTAGTGTTCAAAGAGATCGAGTTTGCTTTATTCAATTTTTTTTTATATCTCTAAGTATAGCGCTATAACCAAATACTGATGTACAAAGTTATGTTTCTAGGTGAAGGCTACTTGTGTCCGAAGTCGTACTGAGCCAACTCAGCATAGTAATTTATCTTAATATAGTTTACACATGAACTAGGATTTAATGAAATTTTACCAGACGGTAGAAGGGGAGTTTGTAAGGAAAAAACATCCTTTATTTAAGATTTAAGACAAATGGACGAAAACTGTAAGAGGAATAGCATATTTTTGAAACTGCTTACAGACGAAAACTCAAACTGATAGACAGCTAGAGAAATAACAGAAACTTTTCCATCTTATTAGCTTTTCTGGTCTCTGAACAGTAGAGCTAAAATTTCTTCGTCTCTTGAGAAAAAATGATTCGATTTGCTATTTTACCCAAGTTACACGTATCCTCGGAAAATTCACTGTTCTTATTGACGTAGTCTGTCATACGTTGTAGGTATTGGTCATAGTTCTCCTCTGTCATTGTCATCAGCCCGTGGACTGGAGCCATGGTGATAAAGGGAGATAAAGTGACAGATGCACTCTCTTTAGTGATGCACCCTTGAAAAAAGTAGTTCCCTTGAAGGTAAATGACTTCGTGACGATACTCGATAAGAAGATTGATTGGTTTTTCATCTGGACCCCCTTTTCCTTCCTTTGGAACCTCTTCACTCTCGGAAAATTGAACGAGGACTGGCAAAGAGTTCCGTTTCAATATATCCGCCATACTTTGATCTTTGCTTTCTAATATTGAAAAAGAGATTTATTTAGATGGACCTTCATGTATATTTTAATATACCTATCTTTTTCTGTGCCATGACTATTTACTTTTGCTATTTGAAGATGTGATTAATAAAACTTTAATAGAAAACAATTAAAAAAAAAAAGAGTAGATTATGATGCTTTTATAAAAAAAAAATAGAATGAATCAAAATCAAAACATTAATTACTAATAAAAAGGAATGTGCCTTACGTGTCTTGATTGATTTAACAACGTTGAATTTATATCGACCATTTACAGGTATGCTTATATACTGCTCCTGGTATGATTTTGGGTTCTTGGCCAAAACCCTCTGCTGTTTAAATTCTCTATCGATTCGCATCACCTAAAATATGAAAGAGTTGACGCCTTTTATATTTACTGGAATTACTTTCACTTCTATAGAAAAGTTTTTCTTTTTGTTGTCTTTCAAGGTATTCTTAAACAGTCTTGAAAATAGTTTTTTCAACTCCTGTTTATACAACTGTAATGGTCTCCTGTACTTTTTAGAGTCTATCACGATACTCGTTAAAGCAACCAGTTTCCTTTTAAAAAGAATGAATTTGATCCATTTTTTTTCAGTATCATTCAATAATATTCACTACTTTGACAATGAGCATGCCCATACCATGAGTTTGAATAACTGAGCTTGTAATTAAGTATTCAATGATTTAGAGCATTAACTGTTTAGTGAGTAATTCTTTTTTGACGACTCAGTTACCTGGTTCAAGTACACTCTAATCATTTTAGAATCTTTAATCTTTTATTCAACTTAAACTTAAAAACCTCTGTCATCCCTATAAAAATTGGTATGATTTGTTCAGATCTCAGTTTTGCTAAAACTCAAACTCTTTTCTTAAAAGATGGTGTTCATATTGGTAAATCCAGATACTTTGGGATAAGAGAATTGGAATTAATAGCTTTTTACCAAAGAATTTATTGTATGAATACATAATCATTATGTCAATTCTACTGTTTTCTGTAGAATATCCCATATCATAATCATGCAGGTCAACTTTCTTAATAAAAAAAGGCAGTTGTAAAGACACTCTGTGTTATGGGTGACGTGCATTTTTTCTTGGGATAAGAGATCAAATATATCTTTCAATGTTAAGGTAATTAAAACTGGCAAAATTTAAATTTATGCTAAGAAAAAAATATACATTATAATCTTTATTGACTATAAATGAAGATATGTTAAAAATCGCCAAACACATATGTTAAACATATGTCAAGTTTCAATTATATATTCCATGATAGAAAGACATGATTAAAATACACACGAACGATAGGAATACTCCCATCTTTCGTTTAAGCATATATTAAGAATATGAAGTTAGTGTTCTAAGGTTCTATTGTAAACTGTGTCTTTTCACACAATGAAGATGTTCTCAGACCTACCAGGTCACTAGAAAGGTCGTCCCATTGAGTGGGTCCGTAGTGTCCTCCTACAACAATGGCCATCATCGGAAACATGCTTTTGTACTTCCCGTAAAACTCCGGAAGTGGAAGCTGTTCTTTTGTGTCAAAAATGCAAGCATGTGAGTTTATTGTTTCTTCAGATGTTTCGGACTTGTCCATGATTGACACGAATCTTCGATAGTAAAATCCTGAAAAGCTAAAAGCAATCTTATTTTACATATAGATATTATTATTGAGATTCTAGGTTGTCCTTTCCAAGCACCACATTGTTAAATACCGTTAAACACGAGTGTCACCTTTAAAAAAATGACATGACGTCTTGAAATGTATTAGCTAAGACAGTAATTCTTTTTATTCCCTTTTTTAAAAAAAATATAAAAAATTGTTCAATTATCATGTCTTAATCATATTCACACCATTAGAGATCTATTTATATAAAGCAAAATTCAACCTTTTTCTTTCATGATTTAGATTATAGCTGGATATGCTTGTAAGTTTTACTTTCGACATGCTAGCTTGTAAAAGTTTAGTTCGACTTTTTCGTAAGATTATAGCTCGATTTGTTTGTAAGATTTCAGTTTGTATGGGCTCGTAATGCTTTTATTTAACTTGCTTTCATATAAGATTTAAGTTCGACTTGATCTTAAAATTTTAGTTCGACATGCCCGTTATATTTAAGTTCGATTTGCTAGTAAGATAATAACTCGACTTACTTTTAAGAGTTAAGCTCAAAATGCTTTTAAAATATAATTCGCATTGCTTTAAGATTAAAGTTCGATATGCTCGTAAGATTTTAGTTCGCCTTGGTCGTAAGATTTTAGTTTAATATGTCGGTAATATTTAAGTTAGACCTGCTCGTAAGAATTTAGTTCGACTTGCTTGCTTGTACGATTAAGCTCGACGCGAGCGGTAATTAACCCTACAGATATATTTTATGTATTTTACGTATTTCATGTATGTAATAAAAATAATAATAATAAAACTTTTCATAGCGCCATATGTAACAAATGTATTGCTTTAAGGCGTTTTACATAAAATGGCAATAAAACATAGAACGGATAACTTTAAAATGCAAAATTTAGCCTGATATTGAGAACTGTTTTACAACAAATAAAAAACAAATGTTTTTTAAAGAAATTTAGTAAGAAAATCACAAGATAAATAAATCTAATAAGTTAATTAAAACCTAAGCTAAATAAATAGGTTTTTCGATGTCTTTTAAACATTGGACGGCTTAGGCGTGACAAATGTACACTGGAAGACTGTTCCATAAATTGGCAGCAAAATAGCTAAACTATGTTCCAGTGCACACCCTCAGAAAATTGAGCAGCTGCTTCTATCGGATCGTAAAGTAAGGTTGATTTTCGAATATCAATAAGTTGCTGTAGATACTCCGGACCAAATCCATACAATGCTAGGTATATACCGGAATTCTACTGGAAGCCAATGCAAGTCAGCCAAAACTAGAGTTTTGTTATCTTTTTTCCCTTTCTTTGTTATGAGTCGAGCTGCAGTATTTTGAATTTTCTGTAATCTATCCATAAAGCTTTGTTTATAACAAAAAGTGGACCATTGTTGTAGTCGAGTCTTTATGTTACCAAGAAGTTTACAAGTGTCTTACAAGCATCTGCACAAACAGTAGCATCTGTTGAATCGCTCGGTGGAAACGTCATATGGTCGAAATCCTTGGAAACCACAGATTTCGGTCACGCCAGAAAATGGAGAAGCTGCATTCAACCGACCCACTATCAATAGCCCTAAATTTATCTTGTCTAGGAAAATTCACCTACACTGGAAAAATTACTCCAGACCCCACCCTTTATTTAATGTATTCAAATATTAAATAGACAAAAATTATGCCCTTTGCTTCTGTTCATGCTTTAAATTTGCAAATTACGTTTTTTATGAGGAATTAAGCAACATATTTTATATAAGATTAGCTTTGGATTATTTTAGAGCAAATGACAAAAACATTTAGAATTTGTTCTGTTGATTCTGCATGAATCAGTGATACGATTCAATGACAAGAAGCTTATACATGTGTATTACTGGGGGGGGGGGGGTATTTACAACTGCTTCTATTCCTAATCCACAAATAAAAGTTTGTGCTTTCCAACAATTATGCTTGTCGCATTATCCGTGACTGAAGCTGTAGTTATTTGGTGAAATTCTAATGGACTGAATTTAGAATGTTTCTGCCTCTGGATCTTTAAACCTGAACTTAACGTCTCTACCTTTTTATTGAATATAGTATCAGCAAAAAAATTACCCTAGTTTATGAGATGGCTCTTGAATAAAAACATGGTTGGGTTTAAATGTCTGTCTACAATACTTAATACCATAGAAAATTGCCACTGTGAAATATGACCTTCAATTGGCTAGATTTTTGTATATTAAACAGCTGGAACTAATGGAATCATCTCCATAAAATAAATACCTTCTGGTTTCATAGTTAATTGGCTACATCTAGGAAAAAAACAACAAAAAAAGTCTTCAGTCTTACCTTTATAATTCCTATACTGCCTGTATAATCAGAGTTGTGATACTTATGTGTACTTGAAGTGACCTACACTAGACCTTGAAAATAGTAAAAATCAGTAAACCTTTGAAGAAATACAGATATTCCCACAGCCTGGGATATTCCCACAGCCTGGGATATTCTATTGTCATGATGGGCTCAGATGCAGCCCTCCCTGCATAATACACTCTTCTAACAAAGACCCTATCCAATTTTTCCCCACAGAAATTCAATCTTTCAACCTGAGAATCAGACACTAACTATCTTAAAATTAAATTCTCTTTGGCATATGAGATCTGAATTAATATTTCCAAAGTTATAATAGTAATATTGCAAGCGAGTGTTTCAGTCTTCTTTTCTGAAGAAAATTGTTCCATGAACTTCCTAAGGCAATAAAACAATGGTCTATCGTTTTGATGAATTGATGAAAAGCAAGAAAATAACAAAAGGTCGTCGATCTCAAAGATCTATAAACAATATAAAAATGTGAGAAGGGCATAAACACGTACCCCAGGAGATTCCAGAGGTGGGATCAGAAGAATAGGAGGAGTAAGGATCTCCTGTGGACCTGTCACACCCGCCGTGAGTCCTATTTACTGATCAAGTAGGCAGGACATTCTGTAGTCAAATAAAGTATGAAATCAAAGGCCTACAAATTGGTATGCAACAATTCAGCCAAAATACGACCCAATGATAGATTATATATGCTAATATGATCATTATAACGACCATAGAGTTTACAAAATGCTGACTTTAAACGAGGTTGTTGAAATACCTTAACTTCAATTTATTAATGAGTAGCATACCTTAGATTAAAAAGAGGCCCAAGGGCCTTAACGGTCACCTGAGTACAATACAACAATTTAGAGGATCCATACACTGATAAATGAAGCTTTGTTGCCCAAAAGCAAGAAAAATAGTATGATAAGCATCAACAAAATAATTGGTATAGAATCTATCTGTCCCCCATTTATCACTATTACCATGCAGACTATTAACAAAATGTCTTTTTTAACCCCATATTATGACTTCTCACATTGGTCTCTCTTGGCCTTTGAAGAACATTAAAAAAATAAGTTATTTTTGCCTCACTTTTATTCATCTATTATTTCGAAGTCTACCTGATCATTAAAACGTACTTTTAAAAGTACTTTTTGTATTATACAATAAATATTCTTGCATAATTCTCTTATTCTATTAACCTTTCAAATACATTATTTACAGTGATTAATTATCAAAGGTGAATGGCAAAGGGGAATAACTTTGCTCAGCAGAATACAAGTTCATAGAGCCCTGGCCAGGACCAGAATACTTGACTAAATAATCCAGGTGTTCAAAATTCTGGTAAAAATACCCTTGCATATTAAAACTTTTACTCTGTTTGCCTCGAATATGCCCAGAAGAATACAAGATTTTCAAAGAAATGCATGTTCACTATGATATTAAATAAATAAAGCCCCCCTCCCCCTTTACACAAGAAAATCTTACCCAGGGGTCATGAACTAATAATTCTGGAAGAAGCACTTTGCTCATCATAACTATACACTTGTTTCTTTGCTTTATTACCAGTAGTAGAAAAAATATTTTGAAAGAAATTATGCATTTTCACTATAAAATCAATAGAGCCCCCCCCCCCCCCTACAGAAGAACCCCTGACCCAGGGGCCATGAATTGCACAATTTTGGAAGAAGCATTCTTCCTGATCATAACCATGCACTTCCTTTGTTTGAACAATACCATGGAACAGAGAAGGAGATTTCGAAAGATTTTATGCATTTTCCTTATATATCAATAGAGCCCCGACCTAACACACCAGAACCCTTCATCCAGGGTCCACAAATTCACAATTTCTGAGTAGGCAGCCATGTTCATCATAACTATGTACTTAGTTTATTTAATATCCAGGAGATAGAAGATTTTCAAAGAAATAATGCATTTTCACTATATATATATATCAATTGAGCCCCACCTGACACCAGAGCCCCTGACCCAGGGGCCATGAAATTCACAATTTTGGAAGAGGAAACCATGCTCATCATAACTATGCACTAAATTAGTTTATTTAATACCCAGGAGTAGAGAAGAAGATTTTCAAAGAATTAATGCAAATAATCAAGAGAGCCCCCCCCCCCAACACCTGAACCCCTGACCCAGGGGCCATGAAATTCACAATTTCTGAAAAGGCAGCCATGTTCATCATATCTATGTTCTTAGTTAGTTTATTTAATATCCAGGAGCAGAGAAGAAGATTTTCAAGGTATTAATGCATTTTCACTATATAGTCAAAAGAGCCCCCCCCCCCCTTACACCAGAACCCCTGACCCTGGGGCCATGAAATTCACAATTTCTGAAGAGGCATTCTTGCTCATCATAACTATGTACTTAGTTACTTTATTTAATACCAAGGAGCAGAGAAGAAGATTTTCAAAGAATTAATGCATTTTCACTATATAGTCAATAGAGCCACCCCCTCCCTCCCCCCCCCCCCCAACACCAGAACCTTGACCCTGGGGCCATGAAATTCACAATTTTGGAAGAGGCGCTCTTGCTCATCGTAACTATGTACTTTGTTACTTTATTTGATACCCAGAAGCAGAGAAGAAGATTTTAAAAGAATTAATGCGTTTTCACTATATAATCAATAGAGCCCCGCCCTAACACCAGAACCCCTGACCCTGGGGCCATGAAATTCACAATTTTGGAAGAGGCATTCTTGCTCTTCATAACTATGTACTTAGTTGGTTTATTTGATACCCAGGAGCAGAGAAGAAGATTTTCAAAGAAATAATGCACTTTCACTATGTGATCTATATAGCCCCACCCTAGCACCAGAACCCCTGACCCTGGGGCCAAGAATTTCACAATTTTGGTAGAGGGCTCAATGCTTATTACAATGATGCCAACAGTTTGACTGCTTGATGTCCAGGAGTAAAGAAGAAGATTTTTAAAGATTTGCATTAATTTTGGTGGTTTTAGCCCCACCCCTCAGGCCCCAGGGGGACAGGGACCATGAAATTCACAATTTTTCTTCCCCTTTACCCATAGATGCTATATGCCAAATTTGGTTGAAATTGGTTGAGCGGTTTTAGAGAAGAAGCTGAAAATGTTCAAAAGTTAACGCACGACGCACGACGACAGACAAAAACGGATAGCAATAGGTCACCTGAGTGACTCAGGTGACCTAAAAACTTATCGTACTTGGAGCATGCTCTTGAATATCAATTTAATTAGGAGATGTAAACACCATATGTAGGTGATGGCGGGATATTACTAAATAAATAAGGAAGGTTGATGGTGGAGAAGTTGAAATCATCTCGTTTGTCATACAGTTCAGTTGTTAATTGACCCTAATCATCTTTAGTCAGTAAAATATTTTAATATGAAACAGATGTGGCAGACTCCGTGATGTCTTTATTTTCAAGTTTACTTTAATATATTAAATCAACATATGAATGAATGTAACTACTGTTAATTGATAACACATCGTCGATATATCTAAATGTCGAGTTGAAGGCCACAGCAAGTGTTTTTTCTCATGTACAGGATGGTGGCAAAAGTTCTTCGCCATTTTGAATTCTGATTGCCGAAGTCGAGTTTATACAAATAAAGCATTCATTACATACAGAGCGTCAAATGTTGTCCTTTATAAGAATGATTTTTGGCACGACTGTGTCAGCTCTTTGGGGTTAAGAGGTTTCTATTATAGGCCGCTATTAGTGTACAATGGATACCAAACGACAGGAAATGACAGATGAGACAAACAACAATCATTTTTGAGTTATTTAACACCAGGTTCAAATTGAAATATCTAAATACATTCCAAAAAAATCCCAGCAACAATCTGTAGTTTTTGAAGCGGTATCAGGACAGTGGCTTTATTGAAAATCGACACCGATCTGGACGACCTGAAAAATGGACGATCAGAGTTGTCGGACACTTAATCGCATCATTCGGGGGAATCGGACATTAACTATGGTAGATATTACTAATGAATTCAATACTTTTAACCACGTATCTGTGTCAACAAGGACTACCCAAAGATCCATTCATAAGTATGACCTGAGAAAGCGAGCTATCGCCAAGAAGTTGCAGACAAATAGAGTATCGAGTTTCTTGGGTCAGAATAGAGTTAAGATGGACAGTAGCCCAAAACTGGGATAAGATCAAATTTAGTGATGAAATGACAGTAACTGTGAGTGGTTGTGGGGTTGTTGAAGTCTGGAGAACAAAACGAGAAAAGTGCTTCACCGAGTGCATTGGCCACCTGAAGCATCATACTGGCTAGAACTTGAAAGTAATGGTGTGGGGTTGTATTACTTACCATGACTAGGGATTAGTTACTTGGGTAGACGGAAATATGGACAGTTTGAAATGTAACAGTGAGAAATTTTAGATGATCTTTTAAAATATCATTATATGAATTTTCTTTGACTTATATACTAATTATTTTTAAAGTTTAAATTGAAATATGCTACTTAAGATTTATTTCATTTAAACTGTAAAGGTAGGTGTTTTGTTATTTTATTATTTATCAAGTCTGGAAGGTAAAGTACTAGTTATTCTTCTTTAGAATTTACCTGTAGCTGTGTTACTATTTATAGATCTTTTCAGTAAGTGGCCATTCTGGACTGGTCACATGATTTTTTGGAGGGAATTTTTATTGTTTAGTATTCTGGTTTTAATGCCAAGGCATTCAGATGGGTGTGAGAGTATTCTCAAAGCTTTGAAAATGTCTTTGAGCTAATTTAATTTTTATCAGACTAAAAATATTTGGATTAAGTGATTTTCTACAATCAGGCTAGTGTTTTATTTAGGTTTACATAATTTCTTTTTTCCCGTAGCTTACCTTCTTTGGGTGAATTTTTAAATGATAGGCAGTATTAGGGAGTAAATGTCTTCTTTGATATTTGTATGAAAGTTGTAAATAATTTATCCAAATATGATAGCATTAAATCTAGTTTATTATTTTCAAATAATATGCTGAAATAAGAATGGAGAAAATGGGCGCATTACAGGTATAAAGTTTTCAAGTATACAAAAAGTATTCATTTTTATAAATAATTCCTTACATTGAACAACATATTTCTTTTACATTGGAACACCATGTATTAACTACAATGTATACTAAGTACTCTGACAGATTAGCTGATTATTTTTTTTACCAGACCTTTACATCTCATTGGAGGTAAGATTAATTGTATGTTGTTAGAAAAATAAATTACCCGTTATCTTTCTATTACATGTATACTGTGTTGATGAAATATTTTGGAAGTATTTAAACACTATTTTTCTTATTTGTTCAATTCATGAAACTTGAAAGTTTGCATGATTTTTCGGTTATTTTAAATTTATTTAAATTGAGTTTATAAGAAATTTGGTATCGGTTATTTTAAATTCATCTAAATTGAGTTTATCAGAAACTATGAAGATTATACGCTTATTTATAATGCGTATATGACAGATATTTTGTCTCCGAAGACTACATAAATGTTTTCAATCAATGAGGAACTCCGGCATAAATTTAATTTCAACGTCAGAGTACTTGACGTTCGTTAACAAGGTAAATGTTTTTTTAATGACAAAAGAAAGGATAGGAAAATTTCTGATTTCCACTTTTATTGAAGAGGCGGTTGTCTATGATGTCAAAAAGCCTAGTTTTTAATTTATCGTAACAAATGGTTGTATAAAGTGAACAGAAGTCGTTTGTTTGATGTAAAAGACTTTTTAAAAAAAATTGGCGATTTTGAATTTTATATAAGTTCTTTGCAGATTTTTTTTAGAATCAACATCTGATTTACACCACTTTTTGAATATGCTGTTGAACAAAACGTCTTGAAGTTTCTACTTAACAGCAGTTAATTTTGTAAGGAAATAATGGTCTAACAATTTTTATGAACATCACAGAGAATATCAGCCTGTATAAAAACATTTTTAATGGCCAGGTATTATGACTAATTTGGGAAAACAACAACATGAGCGAAATAAATTTTCGTTATCATAATATTAATGTCATTTTAACCCCCCAAAAAATCTCAATTTTCAATTTTTTATAATTACTGGATGATGTTTTTTTTTTTATTATTTTGTTTGTACATAATGCAAATCATTCGGGTTGAAATAAGTTCTGTTATAATCATTGGTTCTAAAAATAGATTTGTGTGGTTAAATTATTCAAACAAAACAGCGTTTTAGGTATCTGCCAGTCTATCTCTGTAAAAATGCGTGCATTCTGCACAATTCACAGGGACCCCATTTTACGGTGCATTTAATTGGCTCAATGGAAAAATACAATTTGAAATTAATTGCGCAGTTAAGAAACTACGTCGTTATTTAAAAAAAAAAGAGGAGCCCTTTTTATTTGCTTGCTAAACAAATCTTGGCCAAAAAAATATCCTTAAGCGACATTCCATTATTGGTTCCTTATGGAATACTTCCTGAATAAGCTGTGATTTTGATTAACCAACAAAGCTTGTTTACTTAGAAAAGATATTAATCACCAAAATGAAAAAATGAATTTATATCATTTTCTGTATATCTAATGTCCATGACTTTCTTATTAACTAATCATAATTCACAACAATATATAAAATATCATATTGAGTAGTGAGTTTTGAATAAAACTTTCAAATTAAAAACACAAAATAAAAAGATTGGCTCCTTCTTAAAATCATCTTATTATTAGTGATTTTTGTGTTAAGTCATCTTAAGATCTTTTCTTATTGATAAAAAAGCTACAAAATAGAAATACCTTAAACTTTCTTTTCTTCTTTAATAGACCGCTACAAAGTTAAAGGAATCTCTCAGGATTATGTAATCATAGACTTGTAATGCCAAACATTTTAAAGAGACAACTTGTCAAAACGTTTGGCATAAACAATTCTCTCGGTGCATTATCTTGACAGAACAATAGAATTGTTAAATAACTGTCTCATTTAGTGATCTTAACTACTTATATATACATGCCTTCAACTTTTCTATCTTCAACTTCCCTTCCTTATGTTGCTTCTGCTTTTGTAAACCTAAAATCGTTCACTAAATCTCGGGTAGTAAGTTTTTAGACGACAACACTGTCTATCATCAATAGTTTTGAGTTTTTGACCTTGTTTATCAAAGCTGTTTTGCTCTATGTTTGCAAGTTGCATAGGATTTTTTTTTTTAATTTTCACGTACGTACTCGTCACTTCCGGCAACAGGATCTGCGTCTTTGTTGCTGAAGAAAGTTTTTCTTTAAACAGAATTCTATTATAATCGCCAGTCCCATTATCACGTTGCACACTTAGAGGATTCAGGTTTCTAAGCTCAAACATATCTTCAATATCATCTCCATATATTTCAACATGGCCTTTTCGATAAAATTCCGAAGTCTAATTGCCTCAATCCTTTGAAACCCAATCTCGCTCATTATATCTTTGACAGTAAATGATTGGACAATCTCGCCATGATCATCTCAGCAGAAAATCGCTTCACAAATGTACCGAGCCCTAGTCTGATCAGAATGTCCCCCATTTCTTTGAGAGTGTTTCCAGATACGTGTTTTGACATAGGAATTGTTTGAATTGTGTCTTCTGCTGGCTCAGCATTAAAGACAAAGTTCGTAGACTTTCTCCATCTGGGATTTCTGGGAGGTATTGGAGGTGATTTTCTGTCTTTTTCGGTTTCTTTGGGAAAATTTTTGGTAATTTCTGGATCAGATGCCTTTAAAGCTTTTATACCTTTATCAACAAAACTATTTCTACAGTAAACTACATTTCTAGTTCAATTACGGTACTCTTAAGTCTTTGTAAATACGTTTTATATTTGTTTATATGTACACACTTTGGCATTTTTGTAAGTACACCGAAATATCGTAGTATTACAAAATTTATTCGTCTTTTTACATTGATTTGATATAAAACTTTGCATTTCCACATTTTTTAAACATGCTTCAAAATCAATTCTTGGATATAGAAGCATTTAATAAAGATATGATAGACCCGAAAGACGTTAATCATGAATGCTTAAGAAAATGTTTGCCAAAAATTATGTGTGTTAAAAATGAATTTGGCCTCAAATGTTTACCTAAGTTACATGTTCGCTCCCTGAATATAATCGTTTTGTTAACGTAGTCAACGTAGTTCAACAATGTATCGTAAATATTGAGTATATTCCTCTTTTGTCTTTCCCTCAGTCCATAAACAGGTGCCATGGTGATTAGAGGACACAATGCCACAGAGAAGCTGTCTTTATCAAAGGTTCCACTAGAATAGAAGTTTCCTTGAAGATATTTTTTTCGTAAAGATGTTCTGTCAAATTTATTAGTCGTTTATCTATCCATTCTCTCCCTTTCTCGGGAATATCTCCTCTCTTAGAAAATTGAACCAGAATTGATAGAGGACTTTTCTCTTAAGTTTCTACTAGTGTTCGATCCTGGCTTTCTAAATGTAAAGAGAAATGATATGAAAAAAAAGTTTATTATTGTTCATTCAAACAATAGTGTTTTTCATTATGTTATGAACGGTAGCAAACTGTTGGAATTCGGATGGGGACTAATTGTCCTCCTTTATCACCTGGACTTTTTTATATTTCTATGAAGCAAAATTTATTTAAAACTTCTACATAAGAAAAAGAAAGCACTTGGTGTGGCCTTCAATTTAACATTCAAATATCTCGAAGACGTTTTATTATTTATATAGAGGAAAATAACACAAACTGATTCTAAACACATTTATTTTAATATTGGCGATTGTTGGTCGTGGCATGTTATAAAGCAGCATAGGGTCGCCAAGCATAAAGGGCGACCAAAAATTTCAATAAGCATACACTATTAAGAAGCAAAATATAGCCGTTCCGGGATGACCGCGAACGGTAATTAACTTTACAGTTTTAAGTGTATTTTACATAAACACATTATATACAATGTTGTTGTTGTTCCGGGTTAACCACGAACGTTACTACTAAAATTATTTTAAGCAAGCAAGCAAGAAAAGCAGTTAATGTATTTGTTGAGAGCAGCACACATTTTCATAATTCATCAGTTTGTTTAAAGCAGCAGCAGCACCGTGTATTGTATCATCAGTTGAATGGCTCGGCGCAAACGCCACATGGCCGAAACCTTTGGAAACCACAGGTTTCGGTCACCCCATAAAATGGGGAAGCCGCATTCAACTGACCCACGACCAACACCCTAACCACTCCCTATCGGCTTAAAGTGTCTGGGAAAACAGACCCTAAACCCTGGCAAAAATATTCCAGACCCCCTGGATGTCATTAAGTAACACTGAGTTACCCAGGTTGTTAAGATGAACACCATCTGCAGACAGAAACTACCCTACGTTTTTTACTAAGTCTGTTTTAAATATGCACCCCCTCCTCCCCCCCCCCCCATTTTAAGAACGTGAACAGCAGCACTTCTGTTAAATGTATTCCGAGCTCGTTCCATAGCATCATTATTTTGGGAAAATCTGTAAGAGTGACGGGGTAGGACTTGCGACCAAATAAATTTTGTACTGGGTAATAATTCAGCTAATCTATTCAAGTTTTGCTTCATTGTTGCTATGAGTGTAGCAAGTGGGATTGCAGGGTCTCCAATGTCATTGCCACCACAATGTAATAAGATAAAATCTGGTAAATTTTCAACATTAATTTTTGCTAAATACAAAAACTTTTTCTTAAGATTTAAAAATTTGAGACCAGCATAGCCCTGCCACCATATCTGAATTCCTTTTCTCTTGAGCACCAACTGAATTCCACCCGGTCTTTGTCTGGCCACCCCGAAAGCATGTTTAGTAATAGACGAGTCTACACATCATACACTGGACCCTAAAATATGTTATAAAACTGAAGGTTACACTTTAATTTACATAACCTGAATTTCAACATTCACTTAAACAAACGAGTTATTGCACAACGAATATATGACTTGTAAACCTTCGACTTCCATCTACCTGCCTCTCGAATAGACTCTTGGTCAACACCAAGTTCATGCGCTGTTGTTGCTGCGCCTATTCTAAATGAATGTGCCTTAAAATTACAATCCTTATAACCTAGTAGTTTTGTAGTTTTGAACAAATCTGCTGAAAACTGGTACCTAGATAAAGTTGACAGATCCAGATGACAAAAACATGGGTCATCGCTGTTGGGTCGCACGGCTAAAAACTCGGATAAACAAGTAACAGGGCAGACAATACTATTGACTGACTGAATACAAAGTGTAACCCCTTTCCCACATTGATCATTTTTTGAAAACCGTATAGTCAAAAACATTTTACTTTTGTCTGGATCAATTCTAACATCAGATTTTTGAATGATACTTGTAACAGTATTTCCTTTTGACAATGTAAATTCACCGACTCTTAAAAATCCAAAGAATGCAAGCGAGTAAGCGGCCCTAAAAAGTTTCACATCATAGACATTGAAACAAATTGCAGGCAAAATTTCAACAATTCTGACTAAAATTTGCGGAGTAATGGGAAGACGAGTATCTTTTCTAGCTGATAAACGTTTCATGCCCTCAACAAGTTTAACAACTAAAAAGTTCTTTTGTAATATCTTGAAAGCCTTTTGTCTTGCATTCAAAGCTAATATATAGCTGACAGATATAACTTTGCTTTGATGCTGAAAATTAAGCAATTAACTGAGTGACATGATGTAATGGTTGGGGCCAAAGATTGTCTAAGCAAAGCTGTTTTCTAAAATTCTCAAATGATGCAATCCCTGACTCGTAAGCTAACTTAGAATTTACTGATAATGATGCATCTAACAACTTCCCTGCCTGAAGCTGCAAATCAGTTGATGAAACTCCCATGGGATGGATTCTGGATACCTTTGTGCCTCTGGAGCTACCTTTTTGAAGCGCCTCCACTGTTTGCGTGAAATAGAATCAGCGATACAATTTACCTTGCTACTTATGTGACATGCCTTGAAAATACAGTTAAATTCCATTAGTTTCAAAACCAAAGGCCTTACTAGCTTCATGACACATTTGGATTTAGATGTTTGTTTATTCACTACACTTACCAATGCAAGATTATCAATGTAAAATACAACCTTCCTATTGGCTAGCTCTTTACCCCATAAACAAACTGCAAGAAGTAATGGAATCAGCTCAAGAAATGTTAAATCTTTTAAATAATTACTTTCTCTCAAATGAATTGGCCACTCATAGAAAACCCATTTCCCATGAAAATATGCTCCACAACCTAATTCTACACTGCCTGCACTATCAGTATACAATTGTAATATACTTGAAGTGACCCACTCAGAAGCTGGAAAATATGAGATCCCGTTAAACTTTTTGAGAAACATGTGCCACATGTTTAAATCCTCCCTTAACTCTGGATCTATTCTAATATGATGATGTGGTTCAGATACAGAACTAACTGCATCATAAAACCTACTACTGAAAGCCCTGCTAGATCTAACTGCCTTCCTAGAGAAGTTCAACATTCCGACCAGAGACTCTAACTCCTTTTTTTTAAAAACTTTTTTCTTATTTGAAAAATATTGTATGATATTACTAAGTTTTTCCAACTTGTCCTGCGGGATTTTAATCAGCATTTCCACTGTGTTAATTTCTAGACCTAAATATGTAAGTGTTGTAACTGGGCCTATAGTCCTATCATCCGCTAAAGGTATATTGATTTCAGAACACAATGACCTGAACTGGTCCATAAGCTTTCGACAGTCTCCTGTATCTTTCCTACCTGCAAATATAAAATCATCAAGTGTATTCAAGCCTTCCTTAGTTTCAGTTAACCAGTGAAGAAATGTGGTAAATGTTTTCCATATTCTACAACTTATGGAGCATCCCATCGGCAAACACTTATCAAAGAAAAATAACCCATCTATACAGAAACCAAGCAAATCAAAGTCTCTAGGGTACACTGGAAGAAGTCTAAATGCACTTTTTATATCTAACTTGCGAAGTAACGCACCTTTTCCTAAACGGAATATCATATCAATAACATTATCGAAGGAAGAGTAATGAACAGTACATGCAGAGGGATCAATAAAATTATTCACACTTTTAGATTTTGGATAGGACAGGTGGGTAATCATACGCCACCCTCCGTCAGCCTTAGGTACCAACCCAATAGGTGAGATATGCAAATTAGCTAAAGGCAATTGTTTGAATGGACCCATAATTCTACCCATAGTTACTTCCTTTTTGACTTTGTCAATAAGCTGGTCATGGTGCTCAGTTGCCGAGGTCAAATTTTTCGACATAACATGACCTCTAGGCCCAACATACTGTAAGCTAAAACCCTGAGTAAACCCCTGCTTTAGTTCTTCAGCTGCCTGTCTGTTTGGATAGTTTTCTAGATGGGTTACAAGTTTTTTCACCCTGATGAGTGTTTTCTCCAAATCCCATATATCTGCTTGAATTTGAGAAATTACTGGGATTGGGAAAACGTTTAGATGGGAATCTGGCTCTACATGGGAAGTTGTATTGCTGTTGTAAAAACGACTGGGAGTTGTTGGAGCATTAGATCCAGTAGCTGCTCTAGGATAAACCCCCTGCCCATGGTTGTGCTGGGTGTTACCTTGACCATAAGGAGTTGAATGAGTGGGATTTAAGAGCTTGCATTGAGCAGCTGGATGATTTGCATTGCACCTGATACACGTGTGTGAATAAGTACAAATTGGACGAATGCATAGCCCTTTGAAATTAAAGTCATGACACCTATAATTAGAAGTATGCATAGTAGGACCTGTGGCATTTTGGCTTTGGCCTGATGGTAAAGGGGACATGAACATGAGCCATAATTCTTGTTCAACATTACCCCAAGGTATTGATGGATCTAGACTTCTGCGAAGGCGGAACTGTTCATCGTAGTTTTTCCAACCGAGTCCCCAATTCGAGATGCCCCCAATCTAACATCATGCATATATTTTAAAAACCCTTGTACAGACTGCATATGGACAGATGAATAAATGCTGCTATAGATTATGAAAGCGTCTGTCCATTTTTCAATACTGTCTATTTTGGCAGACGGTATAGATGCCTCTCTAGTTACTAATTGTCCCTTCTCATTAATATAAATTGTTTTCTCAGTGTAAGGTTTTGCATAAGTATTTTCCAACAATAATTCTAAATCTATGTAAGCAGAACTAAGAATTTTTGCTTTGATTGACTGTGAAACATTAACAGCAAGCTTATTGTTAATACTTTGCAATACTTGAGGTGCTTCCTCATACTTGATACCTGTCGCACTCGTGGTGGCACAAACAGGGACGGCTACAGTATGCTGCTCCTGCTCCGTATGATCACCAGACTCCTGTAGAGAGACAGCATCTTGCACAACTTGGGATTCCTCTCTTTTCTTCTTCTTCTTAGTGGACGCTGGGATTTTGTTCGCCTTGCGTTTTCCCGAGGAGCTACCAGACTTTTCCCGGGGCATGATAATTACTTCGCTTTCCGTCTAACCACGTGTTCCTCAATTTCTATCTAATCACGTGACGCTCAAAAACTCCAATAAATTATAACATATAAAAAATAGCAATTAAATAATGAAATAAATTACAAAGAGTAAACTATCAAGGCATTAAATTATTAAATAACTTAATTATCAATTATATTTTGAGAAATAAATTTTGTAAAACTGCATTTTGAAGTATATTTTCACATAAATTCGCCTGCTACAAAATTTGCGTATCTTTCACTTCAAATCCAGGTCAAAGAGGGAGAATTAGGATTTCGATCCCTACTTAATTAGCAGCTAGCCTAACCCAACTATAATAGCAACAAGTTTCCTTATAAAATAAGTGCATCTATTTTTTAAATCAATAGATGTTATTAATTAACAATAGTTATTTTCATTCATATGTCGACTCGATATATTTCTTTGATTTTGAAATAAAACACACCACAGAGTTTGTCACATCTGTTTCATAAGTGGATGTTTTACTTATAATTGATGATTAGGACCATTTAAGAACTTAATTGTATGACAAACGAGATGACTTCAGCTTTTCAATCGTCAGCTTTCCTTATTTATGTAGTAACATTCCATTTTCACCTGCGTATGGTGTTTATGTCTCTCAACGTATTCAAGAGCACGCTCTAAGTACGATCAATTTTAAAACCAATGCAGGTTACTCATAGATAAGTTGATGTTACAGGGATTTCAATAACCTCGTTAAAAGTCGGCATTTCGTAAATCGTAAATTCTATGATCATTATAATGACCCTATAAGAAATTATAACTTATCATTTGGTCGTAATTTGGCTGACTTGTTTCATGCCAGTTATTAGGCCTTTGTCTTTAAACTAAATTTGACCACGGATGTACCTTGCACTTGAACAAAACATAAGGCTCACGGCGGGTGTGACCCATCAATAGGGGATGCTGACTATAAATAAATTAAATTCCAGGCTTTTTCCAGGCTTTTTTATATCATTGACAGCTGTTTTTTCAATAAAAATGGAACTCGTAAATTTACTCACCTTGTCATTGGTCATTTGTAAAATTATTTTGTTAAAAAACATTCTGAATGTACACACAAGTAATCTGAAGTTGATATTAAAAAGATGTTCGAGTTTCTGATTGACAATATTTATGTGGTTTTTGGAGACCAGGTCTTCCAACAATCTATTGGAATTCCCATGGGTACCAATTGCACCCCGTTATTAGCAGACCTATTTTTGTATTCAAATGAAGCAGAATTTGTTCAAAATCTTATACGTAAAAAGAAGAAAAATCTTATACGTGAAAAGAAGAAAACGCTGCTGTGGCCTTCAACTCGATATTTAGATATATCGACGACGTTTTGTCAATTAACAATGGTTATTTCCATTCGATACGATATATCCCGGTGAGTTTGAAATAAAAGATATCACAGTGTCTGACACATCTGTTTCATATTTCGATATTTTACTAGAAAAATACGTTAATGGTAATCTAACAACCAAGCTTTATGATAAACGTGACTTTAACTTTTCAATCGTCAACTTCCCTTACTTGTGAGGAAATATACCTTCATCACCTGCATACGGGGTTTATATCTCTCAGTTGATTCGATACGCAAGAACATGCTCTACGTATGAGCAATTTCTAAAACGAGGTAAGTTATTGACAACAAGTTGATGAAACAAGAATATCAGCAGGCTCGTCATTTCGTAAGTTTTACGGTCGATTCAATTACATCTTCAGCAAATACAATCTATCATTAAGTCAAATTCTGACGACGTTTTTCATACTGATTATTAGGCCATTATTTACACACTGAATTTTCGACGGATTTTTTCGTTATTTCCCGATCATGACAAGGAGCACACTGCAGGTGTGACCGGTCGGCAGGGGATGCTCACTCCTCCATGGCACCTGATCCCACCTCTGATGTTTTAGAGGTCCGTGTTTGCTCTGCTTCTGATTTGTATTGTTTAATAGACTTTTGAGCTTGAATACTGTTCGTTATCTCCATACATTTCATTACTGCTCCTTGGCACCTGATCCCACTCCTGGGGGCCCATGTTTATGCCCTGTTCACAAATGCGTATTGTTTCATGATTTTTTTTTTTAGATCAATCAATGTTCATTATCCTTTTTAATTGCAACTTTGCAGAAAAATACATTAGCTGCGAAAGCGGGTAATGATCTATCGAAGAGGTGGTTTCATAAAAATTTGATCTTTCTTGTTTGAGGTTGATAACGATAATCGATTGATAATTAAAAGAACAATAAGTTTTATACAAGATAAAGGCGAGTTATTTAGTGGATGTAGCTATAAAGTTTTATTCTTTTATATTCAGAGAATGATTAATAGAATGTTTGTAAATTATTACTATTAAAATATACATTTCTATATAAAATTGTAGGATATATTTTCTCTCTAAAATTCCTGTTTAGGACTCTTTATGCACTGTGCACGAAAGAATTCTGATGCTTAGGTATTTTGATGGTTAGAGCAACCTGTCCTCAGATATAAAATAAAATTGAAATAACCATTGTATAACTCAATTTGCTATCAGGTCAAGCATTTTTATAGACAAAAATAAATTAATTGAATACTTTATTTGCTTGTATTTTCCCCCAAATAAGTGATCAGTACTGATTTATATCATTAACTCTTCCTTTTCATTCAATATTTCTCCTCGGGTAAACGCTAGGTACCCTTTCTTGAAAATGTAATGAATCAGCTTACTTTTTACATTTTTATTTTTTATATTACACTTTTTAAAATTTTCAAATTGTGCACAAAATTGCTTTACTGTATAGATTGTCGTTAAAACTGACAATCTCATTATTTATTTTGAACTATATTTTAAAATATTGATTTGAATAAATCTTACTTTCTTTGATGGTTTTTATCTGAACTTGATAAAATGAATTTGTTGGCCTTGACAATATTTAATTTGGTTGAAACTTACTCTTTTTGACAGATTTAACAATGTTGAACCTATAAGGACCGTTCACAGGTATACTTAGATACTGATCATAATAAAATCTAGCATCCATGGCCGCCAGAATTCTTTGTTGTCTAAATTCTCTATCAATTCTCATTACCTGAAACATAAAAGTAGATACAAGTTGGTTTTTTTTTTCAATTTTCACTATTTTCATGCATCTTAACAATAAACTTTTTTTTACATACATATTATTCTCACGTGGATTTTCTTTTAAAAATGCTAATATTAACGACATATTCAAAGAACTTAAATGTAATATTTTGCCAACAAAATTTCACAAATATTTTCCATTCAATAAAATTTTATCGTATCCATTTTTTTCCTTTTTTCGTTGACTTTTAAAAATATTTGGGGAGAGGGGCTTATTAAAATAAAACGAAACAATTGTCAATGTTTGCTAAACTATTATAATTCATTTTTTAGTGAGAAATAGTTAAATCAAACCCTTTAAATCACTTTGAAAAAAAATTAAGCATTGTCGTCAAAATATTCGCATTATTAATAGATGTAGACTGATAGATGCACCTGATCTACTTTCTGGTGTTTTTAGATTTAAGTTATTGCTCTGCTCACAATTTGTTCTCTTTCAATGGTTTTTAAAACTTGCTTTTTTTTCACTAGCTATATATTTCATGCATTATGATGATTAAAGATTAATATTCCATTTATGAAAAATACGAGGATTGATACAAAGAGAAGTCACAACTTCCATAAAATCTTAAAAAATTAAATGTTATGAAGAAAATTTGACATACTAGTACCCGTTTATATTTTAATTTTTGCCTAAAAATTTGATTATTTTTATAATTATATAAAGTACTTTTTAACGTATTAACTGAACTAATGTTAGGTTTTGTCTATCGCCACATGGCAAGAAAGTTACCGACTTCGAATTCGTTATGATGTTACTTTTTGGGACTCATTTTTAGTTTATCACTGTATCTCTTTAACCTCTCGTGCTTTTTCCTAATAATCTTTACTACATTTTTTTTTTCTAAAAACCGGCTTAATTTGAATTTACTATTATAATTATTTGAACTCTGTCCAAATGTTATTACTAAATTTATTTCTTTATGCGAAAATATTATGTATCATCAGATTTAAAATGAATGTTTTAAAAGAAAAGTCATAATGACGTCGGAACATTCCTTTCGTGCAACGATAAGCAACATTTTTTTTAAAAATATTTTATAAAGTATTGTACATATCTGAATGAAATTTTAGGATAAACGTCAAAATAGATAAAGACGTGAATATCAAGTTTCGATTAAAACATTTGATTACACTGAATATTTTATAGAGTGTGACTGTATATATATATATATATATATATATATATATATATATATATATATATATATATATATATATATATATATATATATATATATATATATATATATATATATATATATATATATAATAAATATTTGTCATAACTTACTTACGAAATGTTCTTACTTTGCAGGTTCGGATCCCATCGATGAACGTACAGACCAGGCATTCGGATGAGACCGTATCAACTGAGGTCCCGTTACGCAGTAAGCGCTGGCACGATAAAGATCCCATTGCTCAATAGCCCTAAGTGCCGAGTGTAAATTTGCAGTCCTCCACCGAGGATTCTCGAATTAGATGTTAAACAAATAAATACACAAGACTTACAAAATGCACACGTTTCAAAGGAGTTGTAGAAATAAACTGAGTAAGGGATATGTACTTTCTTCTCCTTTGTGACAAATAAACACAAAATATATGAATTAAAAGTCTTTTATTTCAAGTTGTTTCCAGCGATATTTATATCGAGACGTCATATGAATGGAAGTAACTATTATTATATTAAGCCATTGATAAATCTCAATGTTCAGTTGAAAGCCATAGCAGTTGTTTTCTTTTGCTCAGTTTAAGTCTTTGAATAAATTCTGTTTCATAAGAATACAAAAATATGGTGAAAATAATGAACTTTGATCAATCTCAAAAAATCTATAAACAATACAAAACAGGACATTTACACGGACCCCCGGAAATTCCAGAGGTGGGACCAGGTAACCAGGAGGAATGAGCATCCCCTGTCGACCGGTCACATCCGCCGTGAGCCCTATGTTAGGTCAGGTAGTCGGAACATTACGCAGTCAAATTCAGTATAAAAACATAGGTCTTACATATGTTTATGCGGAATTGGTACCCTTGGGAATTCCAATAGATTGTTAGAAGACCTGAAAATGGAAATATTTGTCTGGAAGTGAATAAAAGCCGATGCTTCTTTTTTTTTTTTTTTAAACTAATTGCACATATATGTGATTTGATTTTCGGGGTTGATTTTTTTTAAGTTAATGTTTGAATTTATATTTACTAAAACAATTCCCAACTGATATTTGATTCATATAATCTAGAATTACGTAATTTGAAATTTTATGATAAAATAAAAAAGTGAAGGCGGGAAAAACAGAGAGTTTTGTCCTCATTTTACCATTTGAATATCTGTGTTAAAAAAATGTAAGCAAGTGCATCGCACACAGATTTCCTCCACCCTCAGATAAATATAAATGTAGTTTACCATTTTAAACCTATTGCCAACAATTTTTGTTTGGACTTACAACAACCTCAATTGCACATTTCTGTTATCCTGGAAAATTTTAAAAAATCTTTCGATTTTCAAATGATTGTAACGATAAATCATATCTGGCAATCTAGGAAAAGGTATAGTTTTCTGTAATTGTATGTAAAAGTTCCTTTACAGTCAAACAGAGAACTAGGATGTACTGACTGGCATACCCCCCACCCCCCACCCCCCCAAAAAAAAATCAAAAAGACGAGTGAGAAAAGTGATGATTATTTTGATTTTAAATTAATTTAAATTATGAATTGATTATTCGAGACATCTGAAATAATATTATATTTTAAAGATTCAACTACACAAATAGGTGTAATAGTTATCTTCATTTCTTCGCGTTTGGTTCTTTGATGTATTTTGCATTGTTTACAGATCAATTTTGAACTTCAGGAAAAAGAATTGGTTTCCTTACAGTGATATTTTTTCAGAGTTAATTCCAAGAGATATAAAATACTTGCGTTTAAGCCTTGAAGAAAAATCTAAAAATGCCAAACATCTATCAGTTCTTATGTCATTGATGAATTCCTAATAATCATTATTCATATTTTATTGTCATTTTTTGACATTCAGTTTACGAAATTAAAGTGAAATTTTGTTTGTACTCTTAGAATATTTAACTTAATTCAATTTAATTTAATTTAATTTAATTATATTCAATGTACGAGTAATAATATTAGCTTGTAAAAAAAAATAATTTTCATCATTTCATTTTATTTATTGGTAATGTTTCCTCTTTCTTTATGAGAAATGCTAAACTGAATTAATGTATATATTTTTGTACTTAATTTTATTTTCAATATTCGTAAAGAAGAATTAAGAAAACAAGAATGAAATCATCCTGTAAATAAATATCTCCATTTCAATTAAAGAGGACTTGCAAGTCTTACTGTAAATCAATTTTTATCGGTAACAAAACACCTAGAATTTCCGTGAAGTTATAATGACATTATTGCATGTGACACCAAAGGCCGGGTTGGTAACACCTGATCAAGAACAGTCACGCGACCTTTACCGTCCATCGGTGTAGTTAGACTACGCTCTGGAAGCGGTAAGCATATCCAATATTTGTTTTTCCTATTTCTTTTAAGTTTGGTGTTTACTATCATTTACCGGTACACTCTTACCATAAAATATCTAGATATATGTTGAGAGGTTTATGCCACATATATACCTACAACTATTTTATGTTTTCATTCAACAATGTCATGTTTTTCAAATTATTTTTACTTACAGGATATAATAATTGATAAAATATTTCAAACAAGGGCTTTGAAGTATTTTATTTTTATAAAACATAATGCCAGAGTAAACTTCTTAATGTATTAAATAATTCATGTATGCTACCTAGTGTGAAAAAATTGTATCAAAGTGAAATTAACAAATTACACAAAAAATATTGAAATCTTTTTAAAATAAATAGTAAACAAAATATAAAATCGTAAAAATTAAATTCTTTTGTAATTGAAGTGTGTTTTAAATTCTGTCTCCAATTTTATAAAAATCTTCTACATATTGCTGCAAAAATTATGCAAATTATGTCATGAGAGATGACGTCGAAAACAGTGCATGCATTTTTAAACTGTTCTGCTGAGTAATCAACACATTATATAATTATATATATATATATATATATATATATATATATATATATATATATATATATATATATATATATATATATATATATATATATATATATATATATATATATATAATTTCCTTGACTTTTCTGAGAAAAAAAAATTAGCAAAACTCTTGGCGTTGAATTAAGTTGGGTAAAAACAAAACTTGACGCTATTTTTTCTGATTTTGTTAAGACTTTCAATGCAGATTTCTCGCTAAATGAAATTAAGACTTGATAAAGAATCCTAGATAAAACGTTTTGAAATATTTGGATGCTTTTAGTAGGTACCCTTGCTGATGAAGTCTAACATTATGTGGACTCTAATAGCGTGCTTATGTGCGTTGGCAATTTCCGGAACCAAATCCCAGTCATTCTCGGAGCGCAGTTTGAGGCCTGAGAGCGCCGTTCTCGTGCAGTCTTTCCGAAAGTACTTGGCAGGGGTAGAAAGAAAAAGACGAGACGAACTAGAGCGTAATGGAAGAGGTTAAGGACAGTTTGAAATTATATCCTTATATAATTCTCCAGGGCCAAAATTGATAAAATCTATAAACATTATGCTGCTTTCAGAGATAACCTTTTATTTAAATGAATTATGATTCCTTTGTAAATCATATACAACTAATTAATATGGTATCAAATTCAGATAACAAAAAGAAATTCTATGGATGTACATTTAAATGAAATGAATTTTTTTCCCGAAACAGCTACCTCCAACTCAACACAAAATCCAATGAGCAGTCTTCTCTGTACCGATAGGAAAGATTGCGGAAACATTATTCAAAACTTTGGTCTCTATCTGGATCCCAAATCAGCACTGCGCATGTGTAAAACTGGCCCAAAGGGTTCCCAGCGAATTCTTATTCAGAGTAATTACGATACTTCCCCATACTGCCAGTACCTGCAGTCCCACTTTAATATCTGTGAAAACAAGACGGCGGTAATGGAAATCGGGTGTCAGTTTACTTGTGAGAAATGCAAAGTTTGCGGTAAGGACTCACTCCTTTACTTATATAACCGCCAATTTAAACAAGTAGCTTCTGCTCTAAATCGCCAGATCTATAAGTTTTATTAATTTGCATAAGATTGTTAACAGATCTTTTTAATCTTACTGATTATGAAAAAAGTATTGATACTGTTGTTTTTTTGTGGTTGTTGCTGAGAGCTTTGTTATCAGCATTGGATTACATAATATTTTTGATTGGCTCTCTTACATTCAAATTACGATAAGTGATTGATGCAAATTTATAAAAACCTTGTTTATATTCCAATATCCATGTTAACAGTTTATGAATACATATTGGTTTTCATAAATTCAGATGACGACGAGTGTAAATGCAGCAAGTACTCCAAGGGAAAATATGTGGACGGACGCTACGTATGTAAATGTAACAAAGGATTCCGTGGGGACGGCTTCACCTGCCTCAGTAAGAGCAGTCATTTCTAACAGTTGTTCAAGACGAAAGATAAAAGCAAGCATTCCAATAATTAAAAAAAAAAATTTAAAAAACCTGTTAAGAAAAATTTACCATCATTCTATAGAAATGTCAGATAATCATCAAACAGAGTGACTTTACAGATATAGACGAATGTAAAGAGGGGTTAGACGATTGTCACGATACACGAGCCCATTGCACGGATCTGACGCCTTTCTGGAAATGTTACTGTAAGACAGGCTACAGTGGAGACGGGAAAACCTGTGAAGGTGAGCAGTGGGTTTTGTGTCAACTTTTGTGATTGCTTTTCTTGAAAAATTACCAAGTATGAATACTTCAAAAAGCTGGAAAAACATATATAAATTTGTGACCTGATCTGTAAAAAGTGAAGGTCAGATGAAGCTTTGTATTCTGAATATCTAATGCTTCTGTACCTCAGATGTGGACGAGTGTGCCAAGAAGGCGTTCGCTCCAAATAAAGAATGTGACGAGTATGCTAACTGTACAAACACAGTGGGCAGTTATTATTGTACCTGTAAAACGGGATTCACCGGAGATGGATACTTCTGCAACGGTCTGGAAAATACCTTATTTAAAATAATCATCTATCATTTTGGCCATATAAAAATGTAGATATTAAAACATTAAAGTTTTTATTTACAAAATCCATTTATTCTTATACATGCAAAAGAGAAAAAATTAATGTGTACATGTATTACAATTCTTTAGGTTGAATGAAAATAATAAAGATTGAGTATTATTTATACTTTCAAATTTCGAAAATATTTTATGTGCATAGGAAAGGTATATAAGCATTTTTATGTACTATGACCTTTATATTATGTAGATGAAGACGAATGTAGATTAGCAAAGGACTCGTGTGCTCGTGATTCCTCTGACAACAGGATAGCTCGCTGTACCAATACGTTTGGTTCCTATAAATGCTCCTGTCATGAAGGCTACAAGGACACGGGAAAATCTTCAGACGGACGGCAGTGTGTTGGTATGAGAAAATAAAGAGAAATGGGGGTAACAAGTCTAGCAATTAAAGAAATAACGTTCCTGGTCAATTATATAATTATATTAGAAAAGGACTGAAAACATATGTATTTAACAATTTGAATCAAGTCAATTTTGTACTGGATATCAGATTTGTTTGCCTTTCAGATCGTAATGAATGTACTGAAGGAGGTCACAATTGTCACAAGAACGGCTTCTGTAAGAACACCATTGGTTCCTTTACGTGTGGCTGTAACTCGGGATATGAAGGAGATGGAGTGCGCTGTGTTTGTGAGTATTTTTCATGAAGAATATTCCCAAAATTCTTATTAGACTTTGCAGTTTAGTAATGGTCAATTTTGCATTATACACTGTATAAGGATTGAATATATCTACTTGATTTCTACTTTCGGAATCATGTCATTTTCTTTCAGAAATGTAAAAGATTATAGAGATTTTGTTTCCAGCCGTAAAAACTGTTTATTTACTTTCATTTTGGACTGGTACTTTGCATAAAATGTAATCAGGAAGCATTGATAAATAGAAACACTTTTAAACGTCAGAAATTGTATGTTGTTTTGTTTCAATCCTTTAAGGGTCTAACCCATGTCTTCAACTCAACAACAATACCTGTGATTCTAACGCCGAGTGTATCGCTGATCTGGAGCATCATAATTACACCTGTCAATGTAATGAGGGATACAGGAGCACTGGCAGCAAGCCTGGAAGAAAATGTGACAGTAAGGAATCATTTTAAAACATTATCATAGAAAAAAAGAATATTATCCCTTTTCATTTCAATCATTTTTATCTTGTACTGCTGTCAAGATGTATAAAGATTTTGTAAAGTCAATGTTTTGGAATTCAAGTTGTGAAAATAGTTTATATATAATACTTCGTATATAACGTAAGATTTTTAGAGGCTATAATGTCTTTTTAAAGTTCGGATTATCAATATGTTTAAATTTTTACGTACTTTTATTTACATCGGATTCTTTAAAAGTTTAACTTTAATTGTTTTATTTATAATATCAGACATCAATGAGTGTCTGGAGGGAACCCATCAATGTGACAAGAGCAGGGTGAGAGCTACTTGTACGGATACAGTGGGCAGCTACAAATGTTCCTGTAACAGAGGCTGGGAGGGAACTGGTTCTCCAAACTGTACTGGTAAGTCTTATATCTCAATGATATCTCGTTAGAAAACAACTCGGGGGGGGGGGGGGTCTGGTCAAGCTTAGGCAGGTACATACTGTGCACAAGAAAGCAAGGAAACTGTTTTCAAGGAAGAAACTAATTATGAAGAACAGGAAAATAACATCTGTATTATTTTGCAGACGTGAATGAATGCTTCGATGATACACACAACTGTGTAGGGTTAGCTATGTGTGTGAATACTCCGGGATCCTTTAGATGTGAATGTCCCAAAGGTTACGCGTTGGCTGCAAACAAACGAAGTTGTGTTGGTGAGTGATGTCAACAAAATTGCAGTGAATACATTTTATACATCGATATTCATTCTAAGAACAAATTCAATAACATTGACTGTCTTGATTAGTATTTCATTAATACTTTTAAAAACTATTTTTTTTTCAGATATTAACGAGTGTGCTCTAGGTACAGATAATTGTCATAGTTTAGCGACCTGTAAGAACACAGTTGGTTCCTTTACCTGTACATGCAAAGTTGGCTATGAGGGATCAGGAACAGTGTGCAGAGGTATACGGCCATTTTCTTTTTATATTCTCTCAGGAAATTGTACAAATCTGGCACATTGTGGGTAGCTATACCTCATTTATGTATATTTTAAATTATTTAATGGACTTTTGAGCTTGAATACTGTTCGTTATATTTCATTTTGTTTTGTTGACAGACATAGACGAATGCAAACGAGGACTAGATAAATGTGACGCACGTGCCACCTGTATTAATACCCAAGGCTCCTACACATGTGCGTGTAGAACAGGATTTGCAGGAAATGGATTCAATTGTACAGGTAAGAATTTTACATGCAAGGCAAGTCATTTTTTTTATACAATAATAAATGATTGTTATAATAGTATAGAAACATCCTAAAATTATTTCATTTCTTAAGATTCTTGTAACTTCAAACGCATGTTATAAACGTCTTGATTATTTCTACAAATAAGAAGCTACATATTCCACATTTGACAAACTTATTCTTGCTGAACCTTGAGCATTATTACTGTTCATTATATTAACATTGATTATTTCTAAACAGATATTGATGAATGTAAACTGGGTACACACAAATGCAACAAGACATACACTACCTGTAAAAATACAATTGGATCGTATCGCTGTCAATGCAACACAGGATTTGAACCTGATGGAAATGATTGCAAAGGTAAAATATGACTGTTTGTTACATGAATGTAAATGTAAAATTAAACTACGTTTATTTTCAACCTGTTTTCCCTCCTGATATAATCTTTAATTAAAAAAAACTACTTTGTTAAAAAAATCTTTTCAATGTAATGATTTTGCAAGATATAGCAATATGAAAACATCATATTTACTATATCAGAATGCTTGTGTGTAAATCTGTTTATATATAGACAGCATGATAAAATTGTAGATATTAATGAATGTGGAAGAAACGTACATTCGTGTTCGAAGTACGCTTCTTGTCGGAACACGTGGGGTTCGTATCAATGTCAATGTCGAGTGGGATTCTCAGGAAATGGATGGAGCTGTAGAGGTATTGAATACCATCTTTGTTTATTGTGTTGTACGTCAAATGGTAAAGTTTTATAATTGTGAATAAAAGTGAAGATGTAAAGCTTTTTCTGTATATTCATCGGAATAGATTGCATATAAAAATATTTTACTTTTGACATATTCTGAAATGTGTTTTTTCCTTCCTAAACAGATGATGACGAATGTGCAAAAGGAACAGACACTTGTCCTGAACCAAAGGAAGGAGTGTGTACAAACACAATAGGATCATACAAATGCTCGTGTATCGCGGGATATGACTACAAAAATAATAAATGCATAGGTGACATACAAATCTATCTCTTTTCCATTAGTTGCTTTCGAAGTTTATGAAACAGAATCATAACCTTTTTTCATAAAAATATATGTCTGAAGGAAATGTTTGTATTTAGTATCTAAATATTTCAATTATTGACTTTTGCATTAAAAAAAACATGCATCGTTTAGAAAAACAGGATAAATATACTAAATGATTTGATATGCTTGGATCAAGCGTTGAAAATGAAAGAAAAATAAGAATTTGGTTACTATCTTTCAAACCATTCTAAACCCAGAACTAATGAAAATAATGGTAGTTGTCCGTGGCCGCAGTGGGTATTAAAGATCTTACCTTGTAAACCATTGTTCTATTATGACTTTTTATATGTCAAATGCATTCCTCCTAACAGATATCGATGAGTGTGTTCGAGGAAATCACAACTGCAAAGGACCGTCTCGCTGTAATAACACTATAGGATCGTTCAGATGCGAATGTCACACTGGGTATGAACTTAGGGGAGGGATATGTGTTGGTGAGTGTCAATATTAACACAATGTCTTTATATGTTACATGTAACATTTTTATTATTTTATCCTGTCATCTATTAGGATTATTCGATGTTTTGCTTATGGCTAATCCACCATTTTCCCTTGCTGATATTATTAGGAATCCTAATAGTGTATATAAAGTAAGATCAATTTGAAAGCAACTAATTTCATCTTATTTATATTTATTCATTTAACGTAAAATATTCCTCTGCTCTAAATTTCACTATTTTTTGATTTTCATCAACAACAATATCATTAGATTCAAATGGAAAATAGTTTGAAGTATGATGCGTTGCTTACTTTTTCAAAAATGAATATTATGTCTAATCATGATACGAAGAAAATTTGAGACAGTGAATAGAAAGATCAATGATTTTTTTTTATCTCAACATAAAATGAAAAATGTGAGATTGATATGAAAATGAAATTTAATATCATTCCTATTTGGTTCATATTAGAAAAAATAATGAAATGTTGCGTTTTAAATCAAAATATCACATTGTTTTCTGCTCTTGTAAAAAAAGTGCATCCATCTACAAGAGTCATCTTTCCATCTACAGGCATTATCTTTCTTCAAAATATTTTTCAGGGGGAAAAATTAATTGATTATAAAAGTTCTGCATCTAATACATGATAAATTCCTGTTAATCAAAAGAATTATATGTTAATAAATAGAAATATCTCATTTTAACTAAAGGAGCTGAATACATATGTTTTAAATAAACTGTTATAAGTAATTATTGAAGATATTTGTGATGGAAGATAGAAATCAATATTTGTAACATAGTTCAGAATTGATTGAATTGACTATATAGTGGTCCTCATTATCATACTCAAGTAAGATAATTCATTGGATTGCTTGGAATAATTTCCTTAGAAATTTATTTTTCTTATCAGAGGGACATAACACCTTAAATTCGTTTTATTGACAAATAATTTGACAATGAATTCATCAAACTTAGCACATTTTTTTCTGTAGTTTATTGAATAATGAATTAAGTTATGAAAAGATGAACTGTTTATTATTTAACCATTAAAAATTAAATTTGAGTCTGAAATAAGAGACTATCTAAGAAGAAATTTTTGTCTATATATAGATATTAATGAATGTGCAACAAAAAAAGACAACTGTGATAAAACTCCGGGATATTCTACTTGTACGAATACCGTTGGATCATACACATGTCAGTGTAATCCTGGATTTGAAGGCAACGGATTTGTTTGTAAAGGTAAATTCTATGCGCAAAATATCTACATTTATTTATAGATAAAACATTAATTTGCCTGTTAGATAACAATTCCATATGTCAAAATTTCGAGCATCAAGCGGAGTAGTTCTACCGACAGTACTCTGTTAATTTGTTTTTTTTAAATTCGAATCAATTAACTCAGCAGAAATTCTTGTCAATGTAGTGGAATGTAGTTAATAATGAATGTTTATGTTTCTAGCAAATATTGAAAAAACCTTGACAATTTGCAATATAAAATGGTCCTTTATCATTGTTCGTATTACAGAGGCCACATGGCAATATTTTAAATTTAAAATATGAATGAAAAATTTGAATTTGCGATAGTTTCAAGACTCATCGTGTCATCTATAAGGAACCGCAAAAATATCAATTTCATTATTATTATTTTTTCTCTTACCTTCACTTTTCAAAGGCTTAG
Source organism: Saccostrea echinata (assembly GCF_033153115.1). Lineage (NCBI taxonomy): Eukaryota > Metazoa > Mollusca > Bivalvia > Ostreida > Ostreidae > Saccostrea > Saccostrea echinata. The sequence continues at coordinate 20,639,508 of NW_026889763.1, forward strand.
AATGAAAAAGAGATTTTGGTTAAAATAGCAATACAGGAGTATCAGAATTATCTACGACGTAATCCGACTCATGGCAGACAAATCAAAAGTTGATTAGAAACGCGTATTTGAATTTACCGCCGATCGTGAAAAAAAGTTAAGCTATTGAATAGTTATGTCAAAGTATAATTATAGAGATAACTTGTTCTCTAACTTATTCCAGATATAAATGAATGTGACAGAGGTAGCGACAGATGTCATGACAAAGCTGACTGTGCCAACACAATCGGTTCCTATAACTGTACATGTATAACGGGATACGAGGGCGACGGATTTAATTGCAAAAGTAAAATTTTAGTGAATATAAAATGACTTAAGTTTCTAAATAATTAAAACATGCTGTAATAATGAAATATAACTATCAAAGAATCACACATTTTGTTAAGATATTGATGAGTGTGCAAGAGGGACACATACATGTGATAAAAGGACTTCCCCTAAACGAGCAACTTGCACAGATACGGCGGGGTCCTTTACCTGTAAATGTAACACTGGATTTGCTGGAGATGGGAAAGTTTGCCGAGGTAAAATATAAATATTGTACATTATAAGAGACTATTGCTAATTTTTACAAAGAAGTGTATTTTATTTATGAAATTCTTTGATATATATTTACTCATTAGTTGTAATCTTTTTGTAATTGAAAATCGAAATGTTTTAAATCCACTGTAAACAAAACGTGAAGGGGTCTTACATGTATATACATATAGTTGAATATAGCAAAAGATCCATTAATAAGACTAAAAGAAAAAGATAGATATATCTTCTAAATTGTTTCTCTCATTTTAGTCTCTATCATCATGTAACATCAAAATATTTTTCTTCTTTTTACGATGAAAATAAAGGTCATTTAATTTATTTCACTCAAAGAATAAACATAGCAGACCTTTACTATTCTTAGTCTTGAACTGAAAGTAGATTTTTTTTAATAAATGTTCATTATAAACAAAAGGACTTCGGTCCTTCGGGTGAGACCGTATAAACCGAGGTCGCGTGTCGCAGTAGGTGCTGGCACGAAAAAGATTCCTCACTGCTCAATGGCCCTGAGTGCCGAGCAAAGGTCAAAATTTGCAGCTCTCCACCGGCAAGTGGTGGCGTCTCCATATGAGTAAAAAAATTCTGGAGAGGGACGTTAAACAACTAACAAACAATCAAAAATAAACTGTATAAATAGATTTAAGATAAGTTATGTATAGTTTGTTTTAAAGTAGACAGTCTTGATTATACCTGTGCCTTAACTGTTCCTTCAAAATACGCAAAATTGCAAACTAATTCTGTTATCTTCTCATGCAAAAAAATCTTTTTAAAGATATTGATGAATGTGACAAAAATACACACAACTGTCATCGCCCACATGCTGAATGTTCCAATACGATAGGAAGCTTCACTTGCAAATGTAAGAAAGGATTCCGAGGGGATGGATTCACATGTAAAGGTAAGAATATATATAAAACAAAGAGAGAGAGAGAGAGAGAGAGAGAGAAAGAGAGAGATCGGTTATAATCAGAAATTTGCAATGTGAAACTATAAAGGAATTTCTTCTTTATTGGTTATATCTCTATCTAAAATATTTGTAATGATTCTTTATGCTATACGTTATACAGATTAGATTCCGTTTGAGGAACATCTTTAGATTTTATTAGCTTCTTAATTTGCATTGTTTCACAGATATTGATGAATGTAAAGAGAACACACATAATTGTCACAGACCCCACGCCATGTGTGACAATACTATAGGTTCCTTTACATGTAAATGTAAGTCTGGATATAGAGGGGATGGATTCACGTGTTCACGTAAGTATCTTTATTTTTTATCCATTCATTTTAATTGTTGACAACTCTCTGAAGGAAATACCTGTATATATACTATACTTTATAAAATTACACGAATTCAAAAATTTCTAAAACAAAAAGTTCTGAATAATCGCCCAACTAGTTTTGGATGTATGTTGGGCTACTTTATGCAGTAAAAGTCAAACGATAAAATTGATTGACAGTATCATGAATCCTTGAAGTAAAGGTAATCGTAAAATAAACATTTCAAAGATTTTTATTCTTGGTTTGAAAAAATTACGCTTATGAAATAATAAATAAGAAGTAAATAAGTTAATTAATCGGTAAGTCAAGACAGTGTAATCATTTTTTAAAGAAATATCTTCTGTTGCTCTACTCTCTATTTTGATATACTGCCAAGAATCTTTTTTTCCCGATAATTCTGATATCAATTTTGCCATGTCGATTATTCCTCGTATACCCGCAATAAAATTTTCACATTATGCCAGTATTTAACGTTAAGGATGATATTACAGCTCAAAACAGTCCACCAGTTATGTCATAAAATCACTGCATTAAAAACATCATTCAACATTTTTACAAGATAATAGCAAAAATTAGAAATAAACTACTTTTCATAATTTTACAGCCGTTAAACATTGCCTGGAAGGTACAGATGATTGTAGTAAATACGCCAAATGTACAGATCTTGCTAAAGGAGGAGATTACAAATGTGATTGTAACTTCGGTTTCTTTGGCGGTGGAAAAACATGTACTGGTAAGATCCAGTTTTCAAGAGCTTTTTTATACTCATAAATCCCACAAAATGTTTTCTTTCCTTCCTTTCTGGTTTATCTTACCCTTAAAGTCCACAAAATCGATTTTTCACTCATCATTTAAAATCCTTCATAAAAATATTGATATACTAATACTCTTATAAGTCTTTAGTGAAGATAGTAATTTAATACATTCTTACTTTCTACTCCTTTTAAATATATAAATTGATTGTCTCGGTTAATGTACATTACCTGCGGAACTTAAGCAAATTGTCTTTGTATTTATTTCTGTAGCTGTAGTGCAGTTCGACTTTAAAGATATATTTCAATATTTTGACATGTGTAAAAACTTTGTTTAACTCAAATAATCTGTGTTTTTTTCTCTTCAAGGAAGTCGAGGAAAACGCTTTCTTGTTCTCTTCATGAAAAATATAATGGATCCCACGCAAACAAGTCCTGGTCCAAAGCACGCACAGATTTACATTGCATCCGTAGATAAGACAGACCTCAAAGTTACTACATCTGCCAGCTTGTCTTCCAAGTTAAAGACCAAGATAGACAGGAGAGAATCTATGAAATCAAATTCTGAGAAGATACTCACCATACCCTTTGAAATTCGAGTAAACGATTTCCAAGTAGAAAACAGGGGAATTATAGTGGAAACGACTAAAACTACTTCGGTATTCGCCCTGAATCATGACGGTTATACATCTGACAGCACTCTTATCCTGCCAATAGACAGACTGGGGACTAAGTATATAGTGCCAACAACAGTACCTTACGATAGCCGCCACTCTGACTACAACAGCCAAATAGCCTTTGCAGCAGTTGAAGATCGAACACGTGTAACAGTTGTTCTAAAGCTTCCTATAGGACAATCCATAAGTTATCTTGGTAAGAGGTATACGGACGGGGGCAGAATCATTGTAAATTTGAACAAATATCAAACCTTCCAGCTTTCACATAATGGCGATCTGACTGGAACCAGAATTTCTTCAAGTAAGATTGTTGCAGTTTTCTCTGGAAATCGATGTAACAAACTGAATCGATTCGGCTTCTGTAGTCATTTGGTGGAGCAAATCCCTCCAGTGGAAAGCCTGGATACAACCTATGTGGTTCCTCCACATGTGGAGAGAAGTGGAACTCATGTCAAAGTGGTGGCTGCTCACACTGGGTCCACAACCTTCTCTTACTCTGTAGACACATCCAAAAATACAACAACTATAGGCACATATGGTAACTTTGATAAAATTGTTACTGGTAAACAAGCGGTTGTTATCGAAGCTAAGCGACAGGTGCTTGTTTTGAGTTTTGGTCTTGGAGCATTTAGGTCAAGGAACGGAGATCCCTATATGACAATGGTCCCTGGTGTTAACCAGTATGTTCATCAGTACCACATCGCTGTGCCAGATGGATTTGATAAAAACTATATTGCTATAATTGTGAAGAAAAGTTCAAAGAAAAACTTGCGAATGGACAATGCCATCATTAGTTCCTCGGACATCGTGTCTGAGAGTTCTGTCAGAGTCGGAGGCACAGAGTATATCGCAATGGCTGTCAGTACCACTAAAGGTGTGCACCGAGTAGAGACCACAGACAAATCCCTATTTGGTCTTATGGTTTATGGTCACGGGCGTGATGATGGATACGGTTTCGCTGCTAACATTCTTGGTCCTGGGAAAATCTAAAAATAAAGCATTCTCTGACTTCTCATATGTCAACATTTTATTTTAATGACCTTTTTAAACTGGCAATGAATAAATCTTCCAAATTCATTTTTTTAAAGGATCCTTTCTTTACCTGTACTTTGCTTGCGATAAATGGAAAGGTTGTTTTGTCAACTTATCCTAAAGCTCTTTTGAACTCGTTTCTGATCAAAGAGGCTGTCCACTTGACATCTTTTCGAAAATCTTTTCAAATTTTAAACGTCCAGAGTTAGTGGGCAGTTTCTACCAAACTTCCTCAAAGTACCTCTAGATGATAATTCAATATTTTTAAAATAAAGAGCTGATCCTTTCTCTCTCTCGAGGTATTAAGAAAAAATAAAATATCTTTGGGTTATTTGGAATTTCTGTAAAAATTCGACCCAAAAAAGTAAAAAGAGAGAAAGAGAGACAGAGAAGGCTCCCTAATGACTTTTGATTCAAAATTATTTAAATTATTACCCCTAAAGTCTTGGTGATGCTAGAGTAAGGAAATATATTATAACTTTGAAATCTTGGTGATGAAATATATGGAGATAACGAACAATATTCAGGCTCAAAAGTAAATCAAACAATACAAATTTTGGAGCAGAGCAAACACGGACCTCTACGTGGGATCACGTACCAAGGAGGAGTGAGCATCCCCTAAGAACCGGTCACACCCGTTGTATGCTCCTTGTCATGATCGTGAAATAACGGGAAAATCCGTCGACAATTCAGTGTGATGCTATGATGAGGAAAGAAATTATAACTTTAAAATATGAGGGAAGAATCTACAAGTAACCTAAATCTAAGTATAAATGTATCTATGCGAATGAACTACATATTAAAACGCATAAGGGCTATGTCTATCGTAAAGAAGAATTAAAAACTTGTTTTCTAATACAAACTTGATTTCTAATACAAACTTGGTACGCAGGACATATTTTGACGTCATATTATAACGTCCTGGTTCTGCACTACCCAAGGATATAAGGAACATCAACTAAACAGCACAAGGACATACCCTATTCTATTTTACAGAAAGAAGGTATAAATAGAAGCAAAATATTCCGAGGATTTATGATATTGATGTGCAAATGTCGACAGTGCAATTGTTAAGTTACAATTCGTAAAGTTTTGAGTTAAAACCGTGTAAAAATTCATAGTCCAGTGTAAATTTTTATCAAACGAGAAAGTGCATAGGATTTATGCAGAATTTTTTATTAATTTTTAGAATATTCTTCTTAATGTTAAACATATTTATTTTAAACGAAATAGAATATGCACTTGCGCCGACGCTGTTTGTTGATGTGTTTTATTACCTTGAGTGGTAAAGAATAATGACGTCATAATGTGCACAACCTTTAACATGTTGCGGATACTAAGTATGTATAAGAAGTATATTAAAACGTTATCTATATTTTTTAGTTTATTTGCATGAAAACGCCTATACCTAGCTATTACCCAGTCGCGTCATTATAACTCTCTTGGAAAATTTTAGGGACACAATTAGTTGTATTTATTAATTTGTAAGCATCTGCGTGTGGTAAAGATATGAGTAAAAAATGAAAGTAGCTAACAGTGATTGATTTCAAAATACTATATACTGGTACAATCGAATCTGAGAACAAGACATGAAACCAAGACCCCTTAAAATTCTTGAGGTGAAATCAGGTGCCTAGGATGAGTAAGCATCCCTCTTCGACCGGTCATACCCGCTGCAAGCCCTATGTAAACGAGGTAAAATATTGACAAACAAGTTGATGAAACAAGAATATCAGCAGTCTCGTTTAAAGTCATTATTTCGTAAGTTCTATGGTCGATACAATGACCTTGTCAGCAAATACAATTTATCATTGAGTCAAATGCTGACTGACGTTTTTCATATTAATTGCTAGGCCATTATTTACACACTGAATTGTCGACGGATTTTTCCGTTATTTCCCGATCATGACAAGGAGCACACGGCGGGTGTGACCGGTTGGCAGGGGATGCTCACTCCTCCATGGCACCTGATCCCATCTTTGATGTTTTGGACGGCCGTGTTTGCTCTGCACTTATTTTGTAATTTTTAATGGACTTTTGCGCTTGAATACTGTTCGTTATCTCCACATATTTCATGTATTGATCGGGTAGACGGAATAATAATTAAATTAAATATAAAACAAAGTCAGACAACATAATATATTAAATATGTCAAATCATAATACGAACTCATGATAGGTTATACAAGTGATGTTGAAATATTTCTACATAAAAAAAAGCGTTAAGAATGAAAAAGCTGCTATACAGTTTATATGTGGTTTGGTCATAATCGTCTATTGTCAGTAAAACATCCAAATATGAAGTGGTTGTAACAGAATCTGTTATTCCCTTTATTTTGGGTTGATTGGGAGTCGAAATATGGTGTTTTTGAAACTCATTGCTAATGGGCGTGTGAGCAATCAAAATAAGATGTAAAAAAAAAATTACACGAAAATTATCTTAGTATATGTTATTTTAATGTATGAAAAGAAAAGCGCCGTTACAATTCATATTTATATCATATTTATATGCAAGAAACTTAGATTGTATGCATAAAAGTTTTTTTTCTGAATTAGATGGAAAGATGAAGATAACAAATGCCTACAAATTATTCTCCGAAGAAATTTTATAGTCTATATATGTCACAATATTATGCAAGCTTCCGTAGAGAGTGTTTATTCTATGGTTAAATTACGAATTCTTCAGGTAGAATTTGGACACAACAAGGCAAGAGAGATTTGCAACTGATATTTTTTTCCTTTTAACAGCAGGACATTGATCAGTCACTTTAATTTTAAAGCATTTGAATATTTTTAGTGTATAAAATCAAGTCCGTAAGGTAAGGCGCGTTTAAAATGGGGAATTTTATAAGAGAGATAATGTAAATGAATTAAAAAAAAAACAACTTTGATTTATTTGTTTTCCAGACTCCAGTTAATTATTAAAATTGAGAGAAAAACATCTAAAAATAATATTTCCTTGAGCAGAGTGAATTGAGGAAATTTGATAAAGTATTCTATTTTCCCTTTCTATGCCTCCATGTTTGCTTCATGATAGGTTTTAAAACAGGCATAATGTAAAGTGCTTATTTGCAAAATATCACAACTTTAGTTTTGTCTTGTTTTTCTGTTCTTTTTTTTTAAATAAAGGACCACATTATGCCATTACCATTTCTTTCCTTTCGTATGGTACAAATAATCAAAACAAACTGATGTTTGACGTTTTTTTAATTTAATACAACTCTAACAAAGAGTAAATAAATGGTTTACTCGTACCAGACATAGGTGTTTCTCCGTACAATATTGCTCTGAAACTTCCTTTTTACCCACTGATGTTCATCAAGAAATACTTGATTACAAGTGATGATGAAACCACTGTAAACTTGACCAAAGTAATCAAAATTTTTGACCAAATGCAAAGATATGTCATTTTATTAGCTTAAATATTGAACCTCTTAATTTTAATTAATTGGCATGTTTAAATTACTTTTATTTTGTACATCTGATTCTCTTTCGCTCAGAAAGAGATAGAAATATATTTGGATATGAGTTTTGAAAAGGTGATATTTTACTTCATTAGTCTTTCGAGTATAATTACATTGTTGCGTGTGAAAATACACGCCTGATTGGGAGCAGATGGCGATGTAGAAGACACAACACTATAGCTTTAATTGAGTGTGAAATTGAAAGCGGTGAGTACAATTTTTTCAATTAACAAGTGGTAAATTGGTTGTATTGATTTGCAATTAAATTGACGAATGAATTTTTAAAGCGTTAGCAAGGGTTTTACCATATCAGCCGGCCATGGTTAGATTTATGTGCGCCATATTTAAACGAGATATGTAAAACATAGCGGCCGCCATGAATATACTTTTATTGCGTTTCCAGTATTGACACCTACATTCTAATTTATTATGTAGTTAATTATGTTTTGACTATGTGGCTTGTACCTTTTCGGGAGAGAGAGAGAGAGAGAGAGAGAGAGAGAGAGAGAGAGAGAGAGATTGTATACCTATTGATATATAGAAAGAGTGTACAAGCCATATAAACAAACGAATTGAGTAGACTACATTACTGAGCTTGCATACTTTCATTCTTTTTACACATCAATAAATATTTAAATTAATAAACCAAGATCCAAGAAGTTGTGTGTATAAAGGATGTCTCATAATTAACAAACATACGAACCAGGTGTCTGGGGTCACAGAGAGTTACCTTTCAAAATGTTTTGTCCCTTTTTGATCTACCCATTTTTGCTTTTGTATTTTTTTAAGCCTTTTTCTTCAGAAATCGTAGAATAAAGGTCTCTCTTCTAACGAAATGTCGTTCAGCAAGTCAAAGTTTAACAATTATCTTCCGTTGGTATGAAAAGTCGCGTGTTGCAATTCTTAGCACTGTCAAGCTTTTATGAGCATAGAAAAAAAGATGATACATACAATAGAGTTATACCAGATTTATTATTCCTTTGCAACAGAATTGGAAGGGATATAGTAACAAACTTAATAAATGCATTACTGAGTTTTTTTTAACTAAATTGGACAAAAAATGTTGCCATGATTACTAACAAGATTCGGCGACATTCTCTCAAAACGCACATCCTCGCAATCTTTGGTCAGTCAATAAATCTTTGTACAATTGTAGACTACGCTTAGCAACATTTTTATATTCCCATGAAGAAGAATTTATTCAAAAACTTCTACATGAAAAGAGGAAAACACTCCTTCAACTCGACACAAGAAATGTCGACGACGTTTAATCAATTAACAATAGTTATTTCCATTTATACGTCAACTTGATTTATCTCAGTGAACTTGAAATAAAAGATACCACTGAGTCAGATACACATCTGATTCCTGATTGGATTTTACTGACTTTAGACGACAAAGCTCAACGAATCACTTAATTGTATGACGAACGTGATGACTTCATCTTTTCCATCGTCAACTTTCCTTATTTATGTAGTAATATTTTGTTTTCACCTGGTTATGGTGTTTATGTCTTACAACTAATTCGATACTCAAGAGCATGTTCTGAGTACGATTAGTTTTTAAACCCAGTCAGGCTACTCACTCATATGTTGAAGTTGCAAGATTTCAAAACTTCGTTTAATGTCAGCATTTCGTAGATTCTTTGGTCGTTAAAATGAGTTTATTAGCAAATATATCTCATTAATGGGTCATATTTTTGCTGACTTGATTCATAACAATTATTAGACCTTTGTTTTATACTGAATTTGAATAGAGACTGTTGCGTCTAAGTGATCAATACCTAGGGCTCACGGCGGGTGTGACCGATCAGCAGGGCATGCTGACTCCTCACTTAATCCCACCTCTGGAATATCAAGGGGTCCGTGTTTGAGCCATGTTAAATGATCTGTATTGTTTGAGGTTTTCGCTATTCGTTATCTTCACACATTTTTATTCTGCATTTTTTTTATTTCAATTCTTAGTTTTATTATGGTAAATAAAAATATTTGTGTATGAGCATGAATTCATGATTTCGATCGCATTTCGCTTTTCTGCAGTTTCCTCCAAGTGGTCTAAATTTTCAGATGTGGAGAACCCTCGCCATTATCGATAGTACAATTTTATGTACGTCTCTTGTATGAATGCCGTAATTATAAATATATTTGCCTTTACCCAAGTTAAACTTTTCATAGGTATAGAGTTCAAGCCTGTATGATGTGGACAGGGACAGTGTGTATGTCAATGCTGGTTATATATGGAGCAGTAACTCATGGAAGCAACCTTCTCAAGCATTCCATGTGGAAAAGGCGAGGTAATATACTTAAGATAGGACAACATTTAAATCATTTATGATTTATATTCAACAATCTTCAAATTTAAAAGACCTTATGTATATCAGCTTACAAGAAATGTACATTATTTTAAACATAATAAGAATTACATTATTTTAAAATTTGATTGTATACACTTAAAAGCAATATATTTATTTCAATTATTAGAATATACAGCAAATGTAGGATTCCTTAATGAACACATACAAATACCAACAATTTTCTTCAAAAAACCGAACGCAAAACCTCATCTGGGATGTAATGAGTCACATTCAATATAATTTTCGAATATATTTGAATACGCATGAAGTATATAAGAATTTGAATTTTTTAAAATGTCTTCGTTATCAGGAGTCCCGAGTTCGATTCTCGTTCGCCAAGCCGCGTCAAACTTATGATATAAACATAGGTAGTAAGTGTTCCTTCGCCAAGAGCCCGGCACTAGAAGCCTTCGGATGAGACATTTGAAACCCGAGGCCCGTGTCACGGTAGGTGTTGGCTAGCTGCAATAATGTAGCCCTCTCTGATTTTTTTAATCTGATATTTTCTGGAGAGGGATACAATTCCACAGTGTCCCCGTAATGGTGCAAATATATTTTTGAGATACGGGCGACTGCAGGCAAAAAATGTTTTCACATACAACTTACTTCCAATAACACGAAATTTTTATTCACTGTCAACAACATAGCCGTTTATACACAAAAACCAGATAAAATAAATCTGCGTTTTTATCAGTCCTTCTCCTCAGCAGCCATTACAGTTCTCGCGTGATGTACTAAAACTTATGCTTGAAATTAAGAAAAACTAGGCAAATGCTCTGTTGATAAATGATTGTATTATATGGTATCACTAAACATCGATAAATAAAACCATTTTCGTAAACAACGATATTTATGCTTAAAATAAGGATATTCCTAATACATAATACATAAGATCCGCTCCCTAGAATTCGAATTCTCATTGGCTGTCACAAAAAAAAATAATATTGATCAAGGTCAGTAAACATGGTGGATAAATTCAAGTTGTGATGTTGACATACACGAAAAATAACCGATATATGAATTGTTCTGTATACCTTTGGATCGATTTATGTCTTGCATAACTACATTTTTAGAGTGCAGGTAAGAAGTGTTAGTAAAATAGGCATTTACTGACAATTTGATCCGCAATCTGTGAGGGAGTGAATCTCGCACCATTACGGAGATTCTAAGGAGTTGTAGCCCCCCCCCCCCCCCTCCAAAAAAAAAAGGGGGGGGGGAGAGGGCTACATTATTGCAGCTAGGTGTTGGCACATTAAAGAACCCCCACTGCTCAATGGCCCGGAGCGCCGAGTATAGGTGTAAATTTGGAGTACCTCATCCACAAAGGCCGGTAACGTACTATGTTAACTTTTACGTAATCACTATATGATACAAAAAAGGAAAAAAAAAGAACCAATGTCAGCCTAAATTTACACAGGGGCGATATCCCAAACACTCCTGTTCCTATAGAAAACACCATGTAGCCACTAAAATAACAACTGGAAACATACCACAATGATTATTCTTTAATGAAAACATAACCTGATTCATTTATGTAGCGTTGAAGTTGAGTTACTAGTATACAAACTCGATATCCAGTCGCGCGAGTCGATGTATTTTAAATCTCCCACTGCAACAAGGTAAACTTTTCTCATTAACAGCAGTTTTGAAGTTTTTCCAAAGGTAAACTTTTCTCATTAACACCAGTTTTGAAGTTTTTCCAATGCTGGAAAATGCAAACTATAAACTCAGCCTTCACAAAAACCATCTTTTTCTTTTGATATTTGCAATTAAAACCATTTCTCCGATTTGAAGGATTACGGTGGCTTTTTTCGCACACAGTTAGATTAGAGCCAAGAACAGACGAAATTTTGGAAAATCCCACGCAACTTAGGAGGCGGAAAGTGATTAGTCAAAGCTGTTCTATAAAAACATTGTTGACCAATCGCATCCCGCGTTAAATCTTGGATCCAATGTGGAGCGAATTTAGTAGACGACTTCAACTACATCAACTTGCATGAAAGGAAATCGGGTTTGTGAAACACGACTAAAGCAATTCATAAATAATCTTGATGATATTTTTATTAAAGAATAATTATTGTTAAATGATTCCAATTTTTATTCCACTAGCTGCTAATTATTTTATTGAGGATACGGAGTGTTTTTGTGATCGACCCCGTGTAAATTTGGGCTGAAGTTGGTTACCTTTTCCTTTTTTATATATAGTGCCTTCATCGGCATATGGTGACGTCTTTATATGAGTAAAACATTTGAATGGGACGAAAAACAATATACAATCGATCAGTAAATCCCAATAGTTATTGTCGTTTTCGTATCATTTTGTACTCTTTCCTGATAAAGTTCGAAGGGATACATCAATGCGTTTCAAAGCTTGTGAGTGGGTACGTGAGTTCGTGCATAACGAAGAAATTTACACCGGAATCGGTGTATTTTTTTTCTCTTGTGAAAACCTGATCCTCTTGGCTATTCCTTTGTTTAGTTAGTTTGTTGTTTTACGTCCCTCTGGAGAATGACTCACTCTTATGGAGACGCCACCACTTGCACGTGATTGACTACAAATTTTGGCCTTTACTCGGCACTCAGGGCAATTGAGCAGTGAGGAATCATTTTCGTGCCAGCACTTACTACACGGGGCCTCAGTTTATACGGTCTCATCCGAAAGACCGGTCTTCACGCCCCGCAGTGGGATTCGAAACCACGACGTAACGACCTTCAACCGCGACTCTAGAGCTAACGCTCTAACCATTGAACCACGCAGTGTCCTTGTTAAAAATTATATATATTTTGATGAATTATTTTTTTTTATTAACACTTCATCTTTCTTAACAATATCCTCAGATGAATAAACGAATAACAAAATAACTTATCTTATTCAGGGTAAATGTTATATAGAAAGTTTAGGGTCTTCCGACTCCCTTCCTAAGACTTTACAGTTTTCTTTCTGTTTCATGTATATAAAGTTCCCAGAAATTATTTATAATTTTTTTCATAAAATGTTTTATCAAGGTATTCTAAAAATAGAATATTTTGTACATGTAGTTTGAAATCGGTTTCTTGTCAAATGACAATACCTGTCACTTTCTTATTTTATATGCAATTTTCATCTATAACTTACCGTTTTCATTGTGTACTTTCGATTCATTGCTAAAGTTCAAAATGTGTGCTTTTGAAAAAAAATCGACAAAGGGAATGAGTTGGTATGGGTTGCAATGAAACCCTTTTTTCTACTCTTACTCTCATTTTTACTGAACAAATATAAAGGCTTCTTTGATCTATGAATGTTGGTTTTCTGGACCTACAAACTCTTTTCCTTAACTAAATTCCTCTTTTTTTATATTTTATATCACACAATAGGAAGAAGACGGGAAAATACTCGATGTTTCAGAAATATCACCTGACTTAACAATCCCTTCTTTATACATAGCTTAAATAGGCTTTTTATTTCCCCGTTATTAGCAGACCTTTTTTGTATTCATATGAAGCAGAATTTGTCCAAAATCGTATACATGAAAAGAAGAAAACACTTGCTGTGGCCTTCAACTCGACATTTGGATATATAGACGACGTTTTGACAATTAACAATGGCTATTTTCATTCTTATGTCGATACGATATATCCCCGTGAGCTTGAGATAAAAGATACTACAGAGTCTGACACATCTGTTTCATATTTGGATATTTTACTTAAAAAGACGTTAATGGTATTCTAACAACCAAGCTTTATGATAAACGTGATGACTTTAACTTTTCAATCGTCAACTTCCCTTACTTATGCAGCAATATACCTTCATCAACTGCAAACGGGATTTATATCTCTCAGTTAATTCGATACGCAAGAGCATGCTCTACGTATACAATTTCTAAAAGGAGGTAAATTATTAACAAACAAGTTGATGAAAGAAGAATATCAGCAGTCTCGTTTAAAGTCATCTTTTCGTAAGTTCTATGGTCGATACAATGACCTTGTCAGCAAATACAATTTATCATTGAGTCAAATGCTGACTGACGTTTTTCATATTAATTGTTAGGCCATTATTTACACACTGAATTGTCGACGGATTTTCCCGTTATTTCTCGATCATGACATGGAGCACAGGGCGGGTGTGACCGGTCGGCAGGGGATTCTCACTCCTCCATGGCACCTGATCCCACCTCTGATGTTTTGGAGGTCCTTGTTTGTTCTGCTCCTATTTTGTAATTTTTAATGGACTTTTGAGCTTGAATACTGTTCGTTATCTACATATATTTCATTTCAACAGCAATAATTTTGAACATCAGCAGACAACAGGAAGTAAATTAAATAAATGGGAATCTGCCTTTATCTTTGGAAAGTAGGAAGTATTGTTGTTAAATAAAATAGTAGTATTAATTATATTGTATGTTATTAATAAAACATTTTTGATAAATATACCACAAAAACTTCTCAATAATTTGTAATATATATATATATATATATATATATATATATATATATATTGATTTCAAACGAAACTGTTAAAGGTCAGCAGACAAAAATATGCACAGAAAGCTATGAAACTTTAATGAAGCCAAAGCAATTGATATCATTAAATAGAGAATCACATACTTTTCACTTTGCAGACGTCAATGAATGCATTCAAGGCTTACACAACTGTGTAGGGTTAGCTATGTGTGTGAATACCCCAGGATCCTTCAGATGTACCTGTCCCAAAGGTTATGCGTTGGCTGTAAATAAATTCAGTTGTGTTGGTGAGTGAATTAGTTGTATAGATGTCAACAAAGATGTTATTAACATTTGTTTATACAACATCTTTAACAATCATATTTTTCATCATTTCATATGTTTAAGAATATATCAAATAATACTGATGTTTCGTTTACAAAATTTCATTTTCTACTCTTGAAACTAC
Source organism: Saccostrea echinata (assembly GCF_033153115.1). NCBI lineage: Eukaryota > Metazoa > Mollusca > Bivalvia > Ostreida > Ostreidae > Saccostrea > Saccostrea echinata. Next base: position 20,654,530 of record NW_026889763.1, read on the forward strand.
ATTTTATAGATATTAACGAGTGTGCTCTGGGTACGGATAATTGTAATGGTTTAGCGTATTGTTCAAACACAAACGGTTCCTTTATCTGCACATGCAAAGCTGGCTATGAGCGATCAGGAACAGTTTGCAAAGGTATATTATAGCCATTTTTCTTTCTTTTTATATTGTTTTGGATACTTGAACGTATTTTGTATGAAATGAGTGAGTCTAAAATCCTTTTCTAGAGGTCAATGTTCGATCTGCTCCTGGTTTGTATTGTTTAAATGGACTTTTGATCATGATTACTCAAGGAATGACTTTAAAAGCTACCCAAGTTATACTGGTATAACCTGAGTTGGGGCAGTTTACGCTTTATAAACCGCGAAGATATAACTGTTCCAACCCAGGTTATTCCAGTATAACTTGGGTAGCTATTAAAGTCATTCCTTATAATTTAATTTCCAATCATTAAGTGTAAAAAATAAAACAATTTCTCTTTCAAAAATGCCTTTAAATTGTATGTATTTTAAATGTAACGTCAAGTGGATTGATACGTTTTTTGACGTAAGTCATTGTGACGTAGGCAACCCAGGTTATATGCTATATTCTAATTTTTTATCCAATCAAATGACGCTTTACAACCAAAATTAAATTATTTTTCGCTATCTTCATATTTCATATAATGTAGACGTATTTGTCCATACTATTCGTATACATTTTTGATTTCTTTTTTAACAGACATAGACGAATGCAAACGAGGACTGGATAAATGTGACTCTCGGGCTACCTGTACTAACGCCCCAGGTTACTATTCATGTGCTTGCTTGAAAGGGTTCAAAGGAGATGGATATAACTGCAAAGGTAAAAACAGTAGCTATGTCTTTTAAAACATGATTCTAACGTAAATCTCTTAGGGGACAATTTCTTAGATAAAATTTGAAGAAAACAAAGAGTAATCAAGCTCAAAGGAACATGAAATTAATGGAAACTGGGAGCAGAGAAAACAAGGACCTCTACGAACATCAGAGGTGGGATCATATGCCATGGAGGAGTAATAATACTCCGTCCATGGGTGAAACCTGCGGTGTTTTCCTTGTCATGATCGGGAAAAAGGAAAAAAAATCTATAGATAATTCAATTTGTGAATAATGGCCGGACAATTTGTGTGAAAAAAGTCTCTGTCAGCATTTGGCTTAATGATAGACTGTATTTTCTGACAAGGTCATTGTATCAACCATTAAATTTTGCGAATCGATGACTTTAAACGGACTTTTGGTAATCTTGACTCATCAACTAAGTAGTCAATAGACTGCCTCGTTTTAGAAGTGTTACCTCTAAACGAGACGTTTGATATCCTTGTTTCCTCAATGTGTTTATGGAAAGCTTGCTGCGTTTTAGAAATTGATCGTACAAAGAACATGCTTTTGTGTATATCCAGGTACTGAGGGTATAATGCTACATAGAAGGGAAGTCGATGGGAGGGAAATTTGAATTCATCACAATTATCACAGAAATGTGGAAGCCATCACAATTTTGTTGCTACCTACAGCTACAAAAAGGGGTCGGGACCTACTTTACACGGGAAAAATTAACTATGACGTCACAAAAATCTGTAAATTCTTTGAAATACCATAAGATGGAGTGATTTGCGATTTTAAACTATACAAGAGAATTAAACTACATTAAAACTTATTATATTATGCTGTTTTATTTAAATCCCATATATAGTATGATATAAACAAGTCGCCATGAGCCTGTCGATGTGACGTTCGTAAAACATGAGGTAGTTTGTATGCAGTGAGAGGTAGATTAAGTAATATTTTCACAGCGAAAAATGTATTTTATAATTAAATAAACTACATGTATCATATGAAGTTATTTAAGACGCCATTAACTTGGATGCAATATCTTTTTTATAATTTAACTCATATATTTTCCGTGCATTTTCTACTATCGTATACTTGCCTGCAGGAATATTGGAGGTAATGTAAGGGTCCTGTTAATCGTTCTAGTGCTAGGGCATACGCTCAAAGAATCATAGTAAGCTTTCACATATAAACTTTATAAATGTTTTTTAGTTATATGAAAAGTGCTTCTATCCTGGTGAAATCTTGAAAACGAATTAATTATTCAATTACAATGTTGATAGTGTTGGGAATCTTTCCAGTCCACAGTGTAACAGTGTAAATGTGATAGGACTTTTTAACAATACACAGAGACGTAAGTGTAGTCATGGGCATCGGTCTTACAATAAAAATTAATAAACGATGTCCCATTTTGATTCATTACCGCCTTATATAAATCAACGGTTAGGTCTTCATCACATTCGTACCAAACTTTACTCTGTCCTTTTGAAACTTTTAAATAGTCTACTTGAAAAGGTCAAGGAAAGTCCATTTTTTTGATTCCTCGAAAGCAGAATACAGACTTGGATCTGTGGTTATGGATATAGCAAATCATCAGATTTTTAAACCGCCAAAAACTTTAATATGCCAACAAAGGAATTGACGCGGTTATTATAAATAATATTCTTAATTACGAAGGGGTCCAGTCTTGTATTCCACCATATTTCAGGTTGAAGACTACACCTTGTATTTCCTACAAATATACATCGACTATTGCTTCCAAACTTTTTAATTACAAGAAAACTTTACAGAGCATGGATATTGAGTATCTGCTATAAAAAGATGCCTGAGTTTCTCATTGACAATATCTATGTGGTTTTTGGAGATCAGGTCTTCCAACAATCTATTGGAATTCCCATGGGTACCAATTGCGCCCCGTTATTAGCAGACCTTTTTTTGTATTCATATGAAGCAGACTTTGTCCAAAATCGTATACGTGAAAAGAAGAAAACACTTGCTGTGGCCTTCATCTCGACATTTAGATATATAGACGACGAGTTGTCAATCAACAATGGTTATTTCCATTCTTATGTCGATACGATATATCCCCGTGAGCTTGAGATAAAAGATACTACAGAGTCTGACACATCTGTTTCATATTTGGATATTTTACTTGAAAAAGACGTTAATGGTAATCTAACAACCAAGCTTTATGATAAACGTGATAACTTTAACTTTTCAATCGTCAACTTCCCTTACTTATGCAGCAATATACCTTCATCAACTGCAAACGGGATTTATATCTATCAGTTTATTCGATACGCAAGAGCATGCTCTACGTATGTACAATTTCTAAAACGAAGTAAATTATTGACAAACAAGTTGATGAAACAAGAATATCAGCAGTCTCGTTTAAAAGTCATCATTTCGTAAGTTCTGTGGTCGATACAATGACCTTGTCAGCAAATACAATTTATCACTGAGTCAAATGTTGACTGACGTTTTCCATATTAATTGTTAGGCCATTACTTACACACTGAATTGTCGACGGATTTTCCGTTATTTCCCGATTATGACAAGGAGCACAGGGCGAGTGTGACAGAGAGCTTTAATTGGGGATACAGCTGCTTTTTTCAATAAAAATGGAACTCGAAAATTCACTTACCTTGTTATTGGTCATTTGCATAATTATTTTGTTAAAAAAACATTCTGATTGTACACACAAGTACTCTGAAGTTGACATTAAAAAAATGCTTGAGTTTCTGATTGACAACATCTATGTGGTTTTTGGAGACCAAGTCTTCCAACAATCTATAGGAATTCCCATGGGTACCGATTGCACCCCGTTATTAGCAGACCTATCGGCAGGGGATGCTCACTCCTCCATGGCACCTGATTCCACCTCTGATGTTTTAGAAGTCCGTGTTTGCTCTGCTCCAAAATTTGTATTGGTTAATGGACTTTTGAACTTGAGTGCATGACATACATGTCATTCTATATTTATTGTACTTGACCATCACAAAACTCACCATTTGGACATACATATATGATTGTAACAATGAAAGAGTACATGTTGCCGGCGTGGTGCAGTAGTTAGCTATAGAGCGCTCTAGAGTCGCAGAGTAAGGAGCTGATCCTTACGTAGCGGGTTCAAATCCACTGCAAGGCGTGGAGACCGGTCCTTCGGATGAGACTGTTCAAACCGAGGTCCCGTGTCGTCAATATATATGGTTACATCCTACGTTTGATTTGGCGGGGCAAACGAGAATCGAACCCGGGCCTCTAGGACACAAAGCAAACGCTCTACCACATGAATTCTTTTAATTGAAATTTGATCTCCAACATATTCTTTGAAATTTTTTTTCTCGTCCAGAAAAGTACACAATAATTATTTGTAGAACGCTGAAGATATAAACGGTTTCTTCTTGTGGTTGATACTTAAAAAATAATACATATTTCTTGGGGAGAAACACTCATTCTCCATCAGAAAAATAATTCATATTATTATCTTAGGCTTTGACGGTATGGAAATTTAAATCCACTGACACTGCAGTCATTAAAAGTATAGAATTGTTGTGAATGTACTGATTGGCTGATAATATGTTCTTATAACTGTTTATGGATATGCAATCATAGATATGAAGGGATGTCCTCTTGGTTGTGGAAGGTATGCCGATTGCGTAACGACTAGAGATGTCCAGCTTGGTTGTGTTTGCAGAGCAGGGTTTTATGGACGAGGAAGATTTTGTTACGGTAGCTTTAAAAAATAAATGAGAATGCATACAAATTCAGAAACCAAGTAGCTCTATCTATGAAAATAACAGAAAATAAGCATTTTTTATGTTTTCTATAGTATGCAGGATTAATGATACTTAACAGGTTTGGGGGAAGTTTAAATTTCGCTATAATTGTGGTATATTACTACTCTACTAAGATGCCTCTATATTTTTCAGCCGTAGTTATCCTCGATTTCTTAAAACAACATGCTTGTTTTTAAAGCGCAAGTCAGGGTGGGTAAAACATAAACAATAATTGACTATAACTACTATGTAATAGTCACTATATCACTATTATAGGTGAATTGAGTTTTCCCCCAACCTGTTGAATGTTTTAGTACTTATCCTTGGCATTAGGTAACCCAAAAGGATTAAATGCTCATACATACATTTTTTAAGCATAAATATTCAAACACTTTTAACTACTCCATGAACTTTCAACCTGATATATACCCTATAAGCAGAGGATTTCATTTTGGTATCCTTAATGAGGGTTTCAATATCGCTAAAATTGAATATTTCTAACAGTTTATTCTGTACCGTTTGCTATAGCTTTGTTTCTGGACATACTATTAATAAAATCGCTAAAATTACTTCTCTTCTAAAAAATATACCAATTTTGGGGATAAATCGCTAAATTTGCGTCTCGCTAAAAATTCCATTTATACGGTATAATGCTCAAACATTCCTATCATATCAATAACAAAGCTTTTGTGAAGGTAGAGTATGCACACAATAATAAATATTTCTTCTTTTTTTTTTTTTTAGACATGAATGAATGTAAATTGGGTTTACATGCCTGTCATCGCACACATGCAGAGTGTTTAAACACATTTGGAAGCTTCAAGTGTAGGTGTAAGAAAGGATTCAATGGAGACGGTTACACATGTACAGGTAATATGATATCTGACGTGTATTGAGGAATCAGTTCCACCTATACAGCTATCTTTGGCCTTAATTAGAAATACTTTCACATAGGTAAATCTCTCTCTCTCTCTCTCTCTCTCTCTCTCTCTAACCGTTCACGGTAGGTCAGTAGGAAGAGCGCTCGCTCCGTGATCAGGTAGTCGTGAGTTCGAATCTCGGCCGCGACTTATCTAAGTCGATAAAAAATACGTAGCAAGTGTTCCTTCGCCATGCGCTCGGCACTTTGAAGTGAAAGTTGCGGGTCCTTCGGATGAGACCTTAAAAACCGAGGCCCCATGTCACGGCCGACGTTGACACGATAAAGATCCCTTACTGCTCAATGGCCCTGAGTGCCGAGTAAAGGTCAAAATATGAAGCCCTTCACTGGTATATGGTGACGTCTCTATATGAGTGAAAAATTCTCGAATGGGACGTAAAACATCATACGATCAGTCTGTCTCTCTCTCTTTCTCAGCTTTGTTCATCTGCAACCGGATCACTTTGTGTGTAGAACACCTCTCTTTAGCTTAGGACCCGTGTTCGAATCCTCCTACAACTGTAGTGAGACTTACAACCAATAAAACTGATTATATTTCGGATTCTTTTTGTGTTAATGTATTGTCCATTTTATAATTAGCAATTTCGTTGTTTGTACTTTCAAAAAATTCGAGATGTATCATATTTCTCCTTCAATTAAACATGAAGTGAATTGTTCATGCAAGGAAAAGCAGATTAACTGTCAATACGATACCTTGTATAATGTATATCTCTGAAACACCAAACAATTTGTATATATAAAATTACAACTATTTCTGGAGGAAAATGCCAAATCCAATGTTCAATGTAAGATAATTTTTTTTAGCTGAGATAGCTACTGACAAATAAATAATTTCACAACATTCGTTTAAATCGGCAGTTTGCAAATTCTTTCGTCGTTATAACTTGTTTGAAAATATAAATATTTTTCAGTCTTATTTTGACTGACATATTATATACCGTTAGACCAGTGTTTTTCATATGAATTTTGACATGAAAGCAGGTAGTGGGGTCCTGATGTAAGTTACCATTGCTGGCTGGTGGTCTGGTAATTGTAAAATGTGAATGCTCATTTTTCTCACAGGCATTTGTTTCGTAATCAGGGACTTCTGAAAGTAGGGTCGCCATTTATACGAAGCAAGTACCAGTGTGTTGTCTGTAGATAAACAAAATCCGGTAGAAACGGTTGTTCACTTTTAAATAACATTTGAATGTCTTTTACTTTTTTGATTTTTTAAATTATTTTAATTAAGTCGAAAATTACTTTGACCGTATTTGTCCTCCTGTAATTCAATAAATTAAATAAAATTTATGTAAAGTTAAACAACTTAAAGACAAAAGTATAACTGTTATATATCCAGGTTGATTAATAAAATATAATATAATAAAAAAAAAAAACAACAGGGACCTCTCCGAAATAAGGCTGAAATACTCTTGACTCTGCGTTTAACACAACTAATAATCAATCAATACATTACAAGTGGGATAAAGTGCCATGTAGGAGTTAGCATACCTTGTCAATCGGTCACACCCGCCGTGTGTTGTAGTCATGATTTGGAAACGGTTAGAAGAGTAAGTGTGTAAATAATGAACTAACAATTAATATGAAAAATATCAATCAGCATCCGACAAATTGATAGATTGTATTATACTGTGACATTATTGAAACCAAAGAAATGACATATAATGCTTTCTGGAATACTTATCTTGTTTCATACTTAATTTAACTACAGATTAATACGTCTTCCTCGTCAATACATATGCTCACGGTGGATGTCGCCGGTCGACATGGTGATGTTTTCTCCTCCTAATCACTTAATCCAACTTCAGTTGTTTCAAGGGGTCCAGGTTCTGTGTTGTTCACGATACGGTTTCTTTACTGGATCTATGGAATTTATCACTGTTTCTTAAATTTACATTTTACATAAGGTAGAAAAACTATCCTATTTTTAGTCATCTATTTTTATATCTTCAGTCTGCTTATCTTGAGTGATTTGCGTCAAAAACTCAACATATTTCTGATGATGTGATATAACTCGAAGAAATCAAAGAAAGGTGCTTCCACGTATATACAGCAGTAACTGATTTTGCTGTGTATGTCGAGTTACAATTCCCACTCATTTTGAAGGAGACGACAGGATATATCATCGATAAGCTCTAAGTCCCATATGCTATATCATTTTGAAGAATTAATTAACATTTCTACTTGCGAGTATAAATATTGTTATATCTCTTTTTATACTCGAATGCATCTTATGACGATGTGTTCCCGCTTTTGCACACATTTGATAATTAGGTATAGAACAATAGGTGTGAAATATGTTTTGATAGCAATTATAGTCTGATCTTCGTCTGGGATTTAACTAATTACCTGTATTTTACCAATGCATTATAATAAATATTTAAGGGAATAGATTATGAGAATTTGACGTATCCAACCGAAGATGAAGTTGGAAGTTTAGACAAATATCCATATCGCATTTTCACCATGTTTATTTATTTCATAAAGATAAAATGAGTAAGTAAATGAATTCAATCTTAAATTAACCTGTCTAGTTAGTATCATGTGAATATAACTATAGTTTTTTGTTATTTTTTTATGTTTTAAAATGATTTTTCAAGAATTAGGTCAAAATATCAAATGCAAAATTAACATTTTTTCTTCCTATTCTTTCCGTAGAATCTTTTTCTCCAAATTCACAGCTATGATATAGACTATAGCAATTAAGTAATTATCTTACCTGGACAAATTCCCGTTTTGCACACATTTTTTCAATACCTGAAATTCAAATGTGTGCAAAACGGGAAAAGCCCTTATGACCTGTGCTGTCCATGATATCAAGCATTGTTTTGATTCCACATAAGACCAACTATATGATTCTCATCTCACCAGAAACCATTCGACTTGTTTTGCTATCATGCAGGAAATCTAATGTCCTAAACTGTGTAATTTTTAGATTAATCTTAATTTTTGGGAAAAGGGGGTATTCTGGCGCTTAACTTAAACACTTATTAGAAGCAGAATTTATTCAATATCTTCTACACAAAACAAAACTCTTGACATGGCCTTCAATTTGTCATATTGATTAATAATAGTTAGTGTACGTCAAAGTTATATTCTCAAAAAAAAAACTCTTAAGAAAGCTTTAATAAAATCAACTTTAAATTAATATTTTTGTTCAAAATTTACTAACATTTATTAACACTAAAATGAATAAGGTTGGCTTAAAATCGTAGATGTTTAGAACCATTTGTAAGGTCGTTGCTTTTATACTAAATTTGACTATGAAATACGTGTCTACCTTATTAAAGCATAGGTCTCACAGCGGATGTGTACAATCGATAGAGGAAGCTTACTCCTCCTAGGCACCTGACCCACCTCTGGTGTTTCCAGAGATTTATGTTTCTACCCTGTTTACGATTCGTTTTTATTACTGCATTCTATGTAATCACTTTTTTCTACACTTTATGTGTATGTGTATTATTTCTCACGCTTAATTAATAATAGGCTTTTTCATATCATAGACAACGGTTTGTCCTTCTTCCTTCTTAAAAATGCACTGGGAATTTTCATATCTTGTGATAAGCCATCATCACATGTACAATTAATTTGCTATGAATCATTCTGATTCTATAGATAGGTACTTTGCAACTGATATTAAAAGGAATTTTTGGAGTTCCTAATTGACAAAATTTATGTAGTCTTTGGAGAACAGACCCCGAGGCTATAACACTTTTACCATACTCATGCTCAAACTCCTACTCCATACACAGAGTATGTACTCCACTGAATACAGTTCTCATGCTTGAGGTTATACATCTTTTAGAGTACGTTCTCAACTGAGAAAAACTTGACGTATTTTGGAGTAAGAACTCAAAGTGGAATTCTTTAGAATTTGGATGTTATTTTATATAAAATATCAAAACGTAGAACGTAACCTCATTCATTTATAAAGCGTTTAAGTTGGGTTATACTAATGAAAAATGGAGATGATAGTTAACAGTCTTCAAGCTCAAAGTCAATTAAAACAATACAAATCGAAAGCAGAGCAAACATGGACCTCTATAAACATCACAGGTGAGATCAGGCGCAGTTGAGGAGTTAGCATCCCCTGTCTACCGGTCACAACCGCCCTGTGCTCTTTATTATGAGTGGGCAATCGAAAAAATCCCAAGACAATTCACCTAACAATTTGCATAAGAAATGTTAATTAACATTCAACTAATATAAATGAAAAATTGTATTTGCAGACAGGTTTTATATATATACATATATATATATACATTGAAAACTGTCTAATCCGACACCTGTGCAATCCGTCACACTGTGAATTCCAGCGTTAAATTTCGTTCCCATTTTACTATTTTCCATGTTTTTTACACTGTGCAATCTGACACCCTGTCTATTCCGACACAAAATTCATCTCCCAGTGCATGCCGGATTAGACAGGTTTCACTGTAATATTGATTTCAAAAAATACTGTAAAAGGTCAGCAAGCAGCAAAAAAATAATGCAAAAAAAAGCCATGAAACTTTATTCAAGCTAAACCAATTGATATCATAAAAAGAGAATCGCTTATTTTTTTTTTTTACTTTGCAGACGTTAATGAATGCATTCAAGGCTTACACAACTGTGTGGGGTTAGCTCTGTGTGTGAATACCCCAGGATCCTTCAGATGTACCTGTCCCAAAGGTTATGAGTTTAATGTAAACAAATACAGTTGTGTTGGTGAGTAAATTACATGTTTAGATGTCAACAAAGATGTTGTTAACATTTGTTTATACAATATCTTTAACAATCAATATTTATATGTCAAAGAATATATCAAATAATATTGATGTTTCGTTTACGCAATTTCATTTTCTACAATTGAAACTACATTTTATAGATATTAACGAGTGTGCTCTGGGTACGGATAATTGTAATGGTTTAGCGTATTGTTCAAACACAAACGGTTCCTTTATCTGCACATGCAAAGCTGGCTATGAGCGATCAGGAACAGTTTGCAAAGGTATATTATAGCCATCTTTTTATATTGTTTTGGGTACTTGAACGTATTTTGCATGATCTGAGTAAATTTGAAATAAATCTCTGGTGTATTTAGAGATCCGTGTTTGCTCTGCTCTTGCTTTGTATTGTTTAAATGGACTTTTGAGCATGATTACTTTTCGTTTTTTCATTTTTCATATAATGGTGACGTATTTGCCCATAGTGGACGTATACGATTTTTGATTTCTTTTTTAACAGATATAGACGAATGCAAACGAGGACTGGATAAATGTGACTCTCGGGCTACCTGTACTAACGCCCCAGGTTACTACACATGTGCTTGCAGGAAAGGGTTTAAAGGAGATGGATATAACTGTAAAGGTAAAAACAATACCTATGTCTTTTAAAACATGTTCATTCGGCATTCAGTGCTACTGAGTAGTAAGATTTTGTATCGTGCCAATTCCTACCGTGTCACGGGACCTAATTTTATAGGTCTCATTCGAAAGACCCAACCGTCCACGGTAGTTCAGTCGGCAGAGCGCTCGCATCGTGATCGGGAGGTCGTGAGTTCGAATTTCGGCAGCGACTGACATAAGTAGATAAAAAAAAATGGGTAACAACTGTTCCTTCGCCATGGGCTCGGCACTTTGAAGTGAAAGTTGCGGGTCCTTCGGATGAGACCTTAAAAACCGAGGCCCCATGTCACGGCAGACGTTGACGCGATAAATATTCCTCACTGCTCAATGGCCCTGAGTGCCGAGTAAAGGTCAAAATTTGAAGCCCTTCACCGGTATATGGTGACGTCTCTATATGAGTGAAAAATTCTCGAATGGGACGTAAAACAACATACAATCAATCAATCAATCGAAAGACCCATGACTGCCGTGAACTTGAAGGAAGAGCCGTCAATATCTATGGTTAAATACTAGACTTGATGCGGTGGGGCAAAAAGAATCGAAACCGGACCTCCTTGTCACAAAGCAATCGCCCTACCACATGTTAAATCTAGGGAAACAGTAAGAGAATTCTTTTCATGTAAGAGATTTTTTAAAATTCCGCTTCATATGAATACAGAAATAGTTCTTCTTTTAACAGGGGCCGTCACGGTGGCTCAGTCGGTAGAGTGCTCGCTCCATGATCGGAAGGTCGTGGTTCGAATCACAGCCGCGACTGACCTAAGTCGATAGAAAATAGGTAGTAACTGTTCCTTTGCCAAGCGGTCGGCACTTTGAAGTGAAAGTGCTGGTCCTTCGGATGAGACCTTAAAATCCGAGGCCCCGTGTCACGGCAGACGTTGACACGATAAAGAACCCTCAATGCTTAATGGCCCTGAGTGCCGAGTAAAGGTCTAAATTTGAAGCCCTTCACCGGTATATGGTGACGTCTCAATATGAGTGAAAAATTTTGGAACTTAAAACAACATACAATCAATCAATCAATCAATCAATCTTATAACAGGGCGCAATTAGTATTCCGACGGATTGTTGAAAGACTTAATCTCCAGAAAACACGTTTTGACTTTTAGATATAAACCTTGGAGTACTTGTATGTACAATCAGTATGTTTTAACAAAATAATTTTTCAAATGACCTGTGACAAGGTAAGTTAATTTACAAGTACCAATTTATTTCATGATTTCAAAAAGCTTGGACAATAGTTTATTATGAAGAATAGTTGTATAATGTGTTGAAATGTCGTACGTTTTGATGTTATGATTTTGGTAAAGTTTTGTGATTTTAGATTTTCAAATTTTATTTTACTGTTTCCTTTCTAATTGAAATGTAATCTCTAACATATTGATTGAAAATTTTGTCTCTGGTCCGGAAAAGTACACAATAATTAAATGTAGAACGCTGAAGACATTTTTTTCTTGTGTTTAATACCCAAAATAATATATATTATCTTAGGCTTTGACTGTATAGAAATTTAAATCCACTGACACTGCAGTTTTTTTTTTAAAGCATAAAATTGTTGTGAATGTATTGATTGGCTGATAATATGTTCTTATAACTGTTTATGGATATGCAATCACAGATATAAAGGGATGTCCTCTTGGTTGTGGAAGGTATGCCGATTGCGTAATGACTAGAGATGTCCAACTTGGTTGTGTTTGCAGAGCAGGGTTTTATGGAGGAGGAAGATTTTGTTACGGTAGCTTTAAAAAATAAATGAGAATGCATACAAATTCAGAAACCCAATAGCTCTATCTATGGAAACAACAGAAAATAAGCATTTTTTAATGTTTTCTATAGTATGCAGGATTAACGATACTAAACAGGTTTGGGGGGAGTTTAAATTTCCCTATAATTGTGGTATATTACTACTCTACTAAGATGCCTCTATATTTTTCAGCCGTAGTTATCCTCGATTTCTTAAAACAACATGCTTGCGTTTTGAAGCACAAGTCATGGTGCTTAAAATATGAACAATAATTGACAATAATTACTATATTATAGTGACGATATCACTATTATAGTGGAATTGACGTTTTCACCCAGATCTGTTAAATTTTTAAGTATTCATCCTTGACATTAGGTAATCCAAAAGAATTAGATGCTCATAGATACTTTTAAGCATAAATATGCAAACAATATCATCAAGATTTGAAAATCGTGATGTAAATTAATCTGTCACTTTCCCATGAACTTTCAACCTGATATATACGTAAAGGCAGAATTTTTAACAAAGAGTTTATTTTGATATTATTAGCTAGGATTTCGATATCGCTAAAATTGAATGTTTCTAACAGTTTATTTTTTACCATTTGTTATAGCTTTGTTTCTGGACATGATAAACTCGCTAAAATTATTTCTCGTCTAAAATATCTACCAACTTTAGGGGATATATTGCTATACCGTATGTTGCTAAAACATTCCAATCATATCAATAACAAAGCTTTTGTGAAGGTAAAGTATGTATTTCTTATTTAGACATGAATGAGTGTAAACGGGGCTTACATTCCTGTCATCGCATACATGCAGAGTGTTTAAACACATTTGGAAGCTTCAAATGTAGGTGTAAGAAAGGATTCAAAGGAGACGGTTACACATGTACAGGTAATATGATATCTGAAGTTTATTGAGGAAACAGTTCCATCTATGCAGTTATCTTTGATCTTAATTAGAAATACTCTTACATAGGGAAAAATTTCTCTTTTTCTCAGCTTTGTTCATTGGTGACCTTATCACTTTATGTGTAAAACACCTCTCTATAGCTTAGGACCCGTGTTCGAATTCTCCTCTGGTCTGTCGAAATCTCACCCTTTCCGATATAAAATGAACACCTGTAGTGAAACCAACGTAACTGATTATTTTTTCGAATTCTCTTTGTGTTAATTTATTGCCCATTTCATAATTAGCAATTTCAATTAAATGTGTTAACTGTCAATACAATATCTTTCAAGAAAATAAACAATAATGATAATAATCAATCAAAACATCGCACGTGGGATCAGGTGCCATGGAAGAGCATCCCCTGTCAACCGGTCACACCTGCCGTGTGCTCCTCGTCATGATCGAGAAATGGTAAAATCCGTAGAAAATTGAGTGTGTAAATAATAACCTAACAATTACTATGAAAAATATCAGATTCCGACAAATTTATAGACTGTATTATTCTGTGACATTATTGAAACCAAAGAGATGACATATAAGGTTTTCTGGAATACTTAACTTGTTTCGTACTAGATTTAACTACAGATTAATCTGTTTTCCTGATCAATGCATAGGTTCACGGTGGATGTTGCCGGTCGACAAGGTGATGTTTTCTCCTCCTAATCACTTAATCCAACTGCATTTGTTTCCAGGGGTGGCGTTCCGTGTTTTGTCTTGTTCACGGTACGGTTTCTTTACTGGATCTATGAATTTATCACTGTCTCTTAAATTTACATTTTACATAAGGTAGAAAAACTACCATCTTTTTATTTTAAGTCATGTATTTTTATGTCTTCAGTCTGCTTATTTTGAGTGATTTGCGTCATAATTTGACATATTTCTGATATTGTGATATAAATATAAGAAAGGTACTTCAACATATGTACTGCAGTAACTCATTTTGCTTTGTATATCGCCTTAAAATTCTCAAGCATTTTGAAAGAGACTAAATCATCGATAAGCTCTAATTCCCATATGCTATGTCTTTTTGACGAATAAATTAACATTTCTACTTGCGAGTATTCTTATATCTCTTTATACTCGAATGTATCTTATGGTTTGTGCTGTCCCTAATATCAAGCATTGTTTTGATTCCACATAAGACTAAATAATTGAATGTCATCTCACCAGAATTAATTCGACTTGTTTTGCTATCATGCAGGTAATCTAGGGTGCTAAATTGTGTAATTTTTAGATTGATTTTAATTTTGGGAAAAAGGAGGTATGCAACTATTCTAGTGCTTAACTCAGACACTTGTTAGAAGCAAAATTTATACAACATCTTTCACATAAAACAATATTCTTGACATGGCCCACAATTTGACGTATTGATTAATGATAATTAGTGTACATCAAATTTAGATTTTCAAAAAAAAAATCCACAGAAAACTTTAATACAATTAAATTTAAATTAACTGTTTTTTTCAAAATTTACTAACATCTATTAACATTAAAAAGAATAAGGTTGGATCGTATTCATAGATGTTTAGAACCATTTGTCTTCTACATTAAAATTTCTCCTAAAGCCTGTAGTACTTTAATTTTCCATTTTTTTACTGACATTTTGTTATAACAACTGTCTGCCTTTAGTGCACAAGCTTTATGGGATGGACATTATTAATCCAAATCAAACAATCATACCACTGAGTTTTATAATGAAAATTGAGTGTTTGTAAACGTTTGAAATGACAGAAAAATCATCTTTTTGGTGTAAAGGGTTGAAATTCACTGTAAGCAATTAATATCTTATAACAGCTTTCATATTCTATAACATCCATCAGACAGATTAATTTTCCTCAACAGTTAACGTGGAAAAGCTTTAAAAATGTTTTCTTCAATATCAAAGTATGAAAATATGGTCGCTTGGCACAAATTAACTCAATTTTGTTGGTCAACGTACATGTATTTCTCAAGTCTAAAAGTGACATACACAGAAATTAAATCTTATATTCATCATTTTGTATTAACACTATGAAAGACGATCCCCTCTGATTTGTATATATTTGAGTACCATTTGAGAATACTACGAAGTATACATGGAAAATCTTGAGTAAGTTAGATTGTTTATTAGTTTAACGTTCCTTTCGATAATTTTTACTCATATTGAGACACCACCACTTGCCGGTGGAGGTATGAAAATTTTAGACCTATACTTGGTATGCAGGACCATTGAATACTGAGGAATCTTTTTCATTCCAGCATCTACTGCAACACGGTACCTCGGTTTATACGGTCTCATCCGAGAGACTTGTTTAAACCTTTCGTAGTGGGATTCAAACCCGCGACGTAAGGATCAACTATTTACTCCGCGGATCTAGAGCAAACGCTTGAACCACTGCGCCAATCTGGCGACTCTTGAGTATGTACTCTTTCGGAGACCGAGTCTGAGTATGATAAGTTTTCTGACCTCAGTTTTGGAGTTGTGAGTATGAATGTTGATCATGGAGTACGTTTGACTACGAATCTAAAATCAGAAATGTTTTATAACCTCGGGGCTAGTTCTTCAAACAAACTGTTGAAATTTTGATTAGCACTTGTTGTTGTTCTTCTTCTTCTTTTTTTTTTTTTTTTTTTTTTTTTTTTTTTTTTTTTTTTTTTTTTTTTTTTCGAACAGTTTTCATATTCCAAGGAAGCAGAGTCCATTCAAAAACTTTGTATTAGAAGAGGAAAATAGTTAATTTGTCTTCTACTCTACAGATAAATTCATGATGTCTTACCAATTAACAATAGTAAATGTCATTCATATATCTACTCCATATATATCTCAGTGACTCGAAATAAAAGGCTCCATCTCGTCTGCCACATCTGTTTCATATTTGTATATATATTAATGATTATAGACAATAAGGCCAACTAACAACTAAACTTTATGTCAAACAAGATAACTTCAGCTTTTTTATCGCCAACTATTCTTATTCGTGTAGATACATTCCGCTATTAATGTGCTAAGGAATATGTCTCCCAACCCATATTTGATACTCTAGAGCATGCTCATGGTACGATTAATTTTAAACCGAGGCAGGCTACTGGCAGATAAGTTGATGTTAAAGGGATTTCAACAACCTAGTTTAAATTCAGAATTCTATGATCCGAAAAATGACCTTTTTAAGCAAAAATATCCTATCGCTGGGTTATGGCATATATCATAGCAATTTCAAGTCTTTTTTATGTGTGTCGATAGGAGAGCCTCATTCTTCCAAGACTCATGAACCTACCTCTAGGATGTACGACTTAATATTGTATATTTTGATACTCATATATCCCATAAGTTGATTTGAAACAATATATTTATTGATAACTGCTAATCAATTTAAAGAGTTGTAAAGGGGATTGATTGTACTTATTTTGTAAAAGTATTTTTACGCTATGCTTAATAAATATTCATTAATTATTTTTTTAACAATTTCAATTTACAAAATGATATTTTTTGTGCATCAAATAAATATTCGTGGCTCTTCACATTTCGTTCCTACTGTTGATTAGATAAGTATAAATCTTTAAGTATTGAAAAATAATGTGGGAAATTTAGATTCCTTTTAGGATATGATCTTTTAGATATTGATGAGTGTGCTCTGGGAGTAGACACCTGTCATAGCGATGCTGTGTGTAGGAACACAATTGGTTCGTTTACCTGTACATGCAAACCTGGATTCACTGGCACGGGAAAAAACTGCTCAGGTACTCTGTCAGCTTGTTAATTACATTCTACCAAGAGTTATAATCAAATGAATTTCTTTCAGCACCCTATTCTTCTGATGGAACGATTTGTTGGTTTGATATAAACACTTGAATGGTCATTCATTTTGTATGTTACATACAGATTCGTTCTTGATACTTTTATTGCCCTTCGAACCATAACACAATCTCTTACATATTATTTAAAATTTTGTTTCTGTTCAGAAAGAGCAGAATGATTCAAAGTAGAGTGCGTAAGATCTTCATGGAATCTTATCGTGCTTTATATCCCAAAAGAATGCATGTTGGTTTGAAAAAAACACCATACATTCCTTAACAATCTTTGACTGTATGGTACTTAAATCTTCTGTTACCGTAATTTCTGTTATATATAGTATTCCAAGAAATTATTGAGAATTTTGTCATGACACATTTATCTAAAATGTTGGATTAATAGCATACATTTTAATTTATCATTACTATGTTATTTAACGACAACATCCCCTAACTACTTTCTAATGATACATGCAGTTTTCATGGATAACCTCTCATTTAGTTTATATACAGTGTACTTTCTGTTGTTTGCTGATGATCAAAATAACTACTATCAAAAATAAAAGACCTATTTATGCTATGTGTTGGTTAGGAATTGTTTAATCTGGTGATATTTCTGAAATATCGAGTATTTTAACATCTACTTTGTATTATGTGATACAAAATATAAAAAAAGAAGAGAAATGCAGATAAGAAAAAGAGTTGTGGGCCTATTTATCTAACATTCACATTTCAATGGGGGCTTGGATATTTGCTCAATAAAAACAACACCTAGTATAGAAAAATGGGGGTTCATTTCTAGCCCTCCATGGAGTTTTTAAGTAAAGAGAGTCCTGATAGAACATTTACAGGATACATTTGTATCTCTGTTTGTAAATTCCACCTACTTATATTTTTGAAGTTAAATAGAAGTATATTTAGAGAGGTAAGCTCTATCACTACTTAAAAGGTCTATGACTACAAGCAAGAAATGTATTGATGTTCCCATTTTTCTACTGACAATCATAGACAATTTCTGGGTCCCGTTTTACAAAAGAACTTACGACTAAGACCAAAAACTTTAGTCCATTGTAAGATTTTGCAAAATTATTGATTCTGTTCAAATTTGCTAGCGTAAAATTATCTTTCGACATTCCTTTTAAACAGATTAAAACCGTTTTAAATTTCTTGTAAATTAGAAAGTTAGCAGCAGAATAAAATTTTGGTCTTAGTCGTAAGTTCTTTAGTAAAATGGGCCTCTGATACTACTGCCTTAACTGCAAAACTTAGACAATTACTGATCTTTTTACTGCCGGTGTAACGACCCCCGTAGAATATTGACCGGGGGGTCAAATCTCTACGTAGAAAAATGACCCTGGGTCAATATTCTACGACAAATAGGGTCATTTTTTGACCATAGAAAAACCTTCCTGGCCGGTAATTCTTCGACTCCACACATGTTGAGAAATTACCCCCATAGAAATCTGACTCCCTACTTTTTCACTATATTTTATAATTACACCTTTTGATATGAGGTGTGATTTGCGTTAATCCGGGGTTTGGGAGGATCTACCCACTCTAGACCCTAGGTTTAGTTCTCAAAATGACATGATATGTTTCTGACAATCATATACCTGTATGGAAGTGATGTTATCGGAAACCATTTAAAGGACAAGTTTGCGGCCTCATACTTCTAGCTTTAAATTTGTGCCCGCTTTCAACCTACCTCCATCCTAACTTTTACGTGTATCAGTTTCTTGATATACCAATGCATTGAAACAAAAAAAAGGCACTGCATTATTATTTTTAGATAAGAAAAAAAAACACAGAGAAAGCACGGCAAATGAAACGTCCAGTATGGAGATTCTATCATAACTGTAATTACTGTTTTTCATTTTAATATCATGTAATATCTTTTTCCCTCTTGCAGGTTCATCTATCCTTATTTACTACATGAATTTTTAAGGAAAGGGGGTATACTTTTTACCCTGCTTGTCTCTATGTTTATGGGTGGGTGGTGAGTGTCTGCGTCTGTCTGTCCGAAACAATTTTTTTTCGTTGCGGTTTTCTCTGCAACAACTCATCGCAGATGCTTGAAATTTTAGCACACTCTTTAGTTCGGTATGATATACAGTATACAATGGAGTCGGGTTGTGATGTAAAAAAAAAACGACAGGGTCATTATTCCACGGGGTCATTTTTCTACAACCCACTCGGAGAAAAATTAACCCAAGGCCATAATTTCTACAAACAAGTGGAGCATTTTCTACGTAGAATATTGTCCAGGGGGTTAAATTTCTACGTTAAAAAAGTGACCCCCTGTCAGTATTCTACGGGGGTCACTTTTCGTCGTTACACCGGTGCTGATAAACATAAAAATTGCTGACAATCTTAATCGGCGTTGATAAACTTAGACAATTACTGACCCTTTTTACCTCCCCCTGCTGAAAAAACTCGATAAATTCTGACATTACGAATAAGTACTGTCCCTACTATATGTGCTCTCGGGGATACAACAGTAGTATGAAAATTGTACTGTGCATTATAGTATACAATTATGGAATGGGTATGAGGGGAATAGCAAATGTATGCTTCCATGAGGGAGGAAATTATTTCCTGAGGCGGAAATATTTTAACTTTTATATTATACCGATACTAAAATTAGGCTATTTTCGAAACGCAGTAGGATAGAACGTACATTTACGCTCATCTAGGACCTAAGTTCACCTGCTCATTCACAGCTATCAAACCTGTTTACTCCGCTACAAAATATAGTGCATTGCAACTGCAAAGTGAAAGTAGACTAAATTCTTCTACTGGAAAGCCTTTACAAATATAATACAACAAACGGAAAATGCATTTCTTTAAAGAATAATCATCTAATGTTAGGAAATATGCTCACTCCTCCATGGCACCTGATCCCACCTCTGATGTTTGGAGGTCCGTGTTTGCTCTGCTCCTATTTTGTATTGTATAATGGACTTTTGAGCTTGAATACTGTTCGTTATCTCCATATATTTCATACAATAGGGGGTAAAGCAAGCAACATTGACTGTTATATTTTAAGATACATGATACAAGTTATATGGTGATGAATTACGTTAGATGACCCGTGGTCTCCTAATGATGAACAACGACGTTAAGCGACCGTATCAAAGTAACACACTAGCAACCTCTCGTCTCCTTATTAATATATCAGAGTAGGTGACCTTTTGTCTCTGCACGCGCAGATCTAGCGGGGTATGGGTGGGGGGGGGGGGGGGGTGATCATGCCCCCTTGGACTTTTCACAGATACTTTAAGATAATGGTATAATAATTTGGTAATAAATTACGTTAGGTGACCCCTAGTCTCTCAATGATATATATCATACCACAATAGGTGACCTTATCAATATACCTCTGGCCTCCTGATTTATATTACAGAACAGGTGTTCCCTCTTTAATTGATAAGTGAAAAATTAATGGAAGGGAGATGCTGAACTCCAATTACCAACCCTGCTGATCAGCAAATGGGGAAACAAAACTAACCAAAAAGAGACTTATTAAAAATAGACCTAGAAAACACGGATCTCATGAGAATTGCTTCTAAGAATCATATACATGTATATTAAGTCCAAACACACCCCCATTCCGCCGAAATAAATTTAGTGAATTTGGAGATATTGTGTACCTTTTTTGTTTTCGCTTGTCATTAAAATCGGATTCTGAGTTTGGGAAATAATTCTTTATATACATTACTTTTTAACCTATTGTCTCCTTACAACATTAGGTGACCTTTTGGTCCCCCTCCAGATCTACAGCATAAGTTGACCTCTGGTCTCTCCTAATAACGTAAAATATAAGGTGACCTCTGTACTCCGCATTATATACAACTTTTTGTGACTTCTGGTGTCCCTAATGACGTACAATATAAGGTGACTACTGGTTTCCGTATTGATGTACAATATAAAATGACTTTTTGTCTCCATATTATATATAACTATATGTGATCTCTGGTCTCCCTAATAATGTACAATTTAAGATGACCTCTGGTCTCCCTAATGATGTACAATATAAGGTGACCTTACAGAAAAAAAGGAAGAAACTACTGAAAACATTATTTTGCAATACATTAGTGGTGAAGTCTCCTTAATATTTTGTCAATGAATTCACTTAACAAATTAGTCATTCTTTTTTTTTTTAATTTTTCAAAAAATGCATATAGTTAGGAATAGAAAATGATTCTTTTTATAATTTTATACCTTTGTTTGAATTAATTTCAGATGTTGATGAATGTGCTACAAAAACGAACAATTGTGATAAAACTCAAGGATATTCTATGTGTACAAATACCGTTGGATCATATTCATGTCAGTGTAATTCTGGATTTGAAGGCAACGGATTTGCTTGTACAGGTAAAATATGTGCACAAAATATCGATATTTCTCTTAATTAAGCATTCCCCATCGTCGAAAAACACGGCAAAAATGTAGGAGAGAGCTATATGCGGACTCCGGACCGTGGCTTGAGACGATGAGCATTCCCTTGCCTCTTAGAGAGTTACAATTCTATGAATGAAAAATTCAAGCATCTAAATATCTGTTAACAATCCTCTGGTAATATGTAAAAATAAAATCAAACCAATTAGCACAAACAAGTGTCAATGTACCAGAAATTAGGTGATAAATGATGAACGATTGTATGTTTCTAGCTGGAATTAAAAACAAAATATTGAAAATACTTGAAAGTTTGCTAAATAAAGTGGCCCAGAAATAATTTGTTATTCACCAGAAAAATATCAATATTGACCTCAGCTTCGCCTCGGTCAATATTGATATTTTTCTGGTGAATAACAAACTATATTCACCACCGAAAGAGTCCATAATTGTATAATATTCACCTGGAAGGTCACGTGCAGGTGAATAAAACGTTGTAATTTTTTTCCTTCATTGTTGGATCTCAGCCAATCAGAGAGATAGGAATTATTTAATCATATAATAAAAGATATTAGTAAATCGTGAAAATATAATATTATGTAAAAATTATTTCAAAATGCATTAAAAATGAAATATATATATATATATATATATATATATATATATATATATATATATATATATATATATATATATATATATATATATATATATATATATATATATATATATATATATATATATATATATATATATATATATATATATATATATATATATATATATATATATATATATATATATATATATATATATATATATATACAGTACATTTAATATGACCTTTTTTGCACTGAAATTTGTGTCTTAATCAAAAATCACATCTTCGACGTTTTCCCTCCGATGTTTTTATCCAAATGAATCATGGGACAGAATAAACTATTAGTCTATTTTGAAAAAGACACTTTAAAATTGTGACTAACAAAAAGTTTCAAATTGCTTCGCATAATCAATTATTTTACCTTTCTGCACTCAAAAATGTGATTTTTCTGGCATTAAAAATTTAACAAGCAAGAAAATTATTTTAAAGTCTTAAACTTCTGCTGAATTTAGGCAGGTTGATCAAAGTTATCTTATATATTCAGAAAAGAAAAACAAAAGTGGGGGTGTATGATATAAATTTTTAGATATTACTAAAAAGGTTCTAATTTTATGCTAAAAATGGCTAAATTTTTTTTTCTGGACTTTCAGGTTATATTTACTATATTTGTCACAATATAATGAAAGAATTCATAAGACATAATTTAATAGATATTTCAGAACCAGCATGAAACAATTCACTGCAAAAAACAGCTCAGTGTGCAACCAGCATGGAAAAATATGAATCTAAACTTAACAGTACTGTATATATTTCAAAAGGGAAAATATATTAATTTCTCCTAAAAAAACCTTCCGCCACAAAATATAGTTCCTGGCTTAATCCTATTTAGATGGAATTTAATCGCGGTTTTTCCCTTGGATATAGTTTAATTTGCATTGTAGAATCCAGATTTAATGTTTGAACTTAAAAATGATGCAGAATTTTACAAATAAAGGTCCAGACCAAAATCTGCTCAAAAGCTCAGGATCGAACCTCCTTAAGAATGATAAAGATATCCCTCGTTTCTATCATTTTATTCTCTAACATCATGCAGCAATCAAATTGTTTTTCTTTTGATGATAAAAAATAAAATTCATATGACTTATTTCACTCAAAAATAAAAATATCAGACCTTTATTATTCTAATTTTTAAACTGGAAGTATTTGATATTTAAAGAAATGTTCATTATTAATAACAGTGAAGGATTAATTAAAGCAATATGAGCTGCAACTATGATGCCGGAAATTTTTGTTGCAATATTGTAAAACTATTTCAATGACTGAAAAAAGAACGTTTATAAACTTCTATTGTTTGTGTTTGTGATAGAACTAATTTAAAGCTTTGATTGAAGCAAAATTACATTATTGTCGTCCTGAACAATATTGATTTCTTATATAATACTATACATCACATTGTACAGAAATCTTTTCTTCTGAAACAATTTAATACTTCATTTTAGTCTATTTGATCATAAAAGTTTAAGTTACGTAAAGATTCATCATGACAGCAAACACACACACAAACGTGGGGGATATCAGCTATGCTCAGAAATATGCATTGTTAAATTCTAATTGAATTTATTTTTTAAGGTTATACTTCTCTAGAAAGCAAAACCAACTCACCAGTATTGTCAGTCCGTGCTCAGTGATGTGTGCAGATTTTAACAAATTGAACACACCCGGTGAAACGTAAACGTTAGCAATAACAGAGCTCGTGCCCTGTTTACAGAATCAGTTTACGTTTCACTGGTGTGTTCAATTTGTTAAAGTCTGTACACATCACTGAGCATGGACTGACAATACTGGTGAGTTGGTTTTGCTTTCTCACATTTCTACACCTTATTTTCTGGATTATAGTTTAATATTTTTCATTAATGCACAACAAAATTTCTACTTTTCTTAAGTATGAAGGATAAAGTTTACTTTGTGAAAGTGCATAGATGTGTCAATCAAACGCGTCCCGAAATTTGTAGTTTCGATCATTTCCAGATAAAATAAGTTTTTTTAATTTTATTTCCGTTTGAAATGCTATAAAAACATATAAGTCATGATATTTTACCGAAAATTTGAGAAAAATGTTAACCTCAAATCTGTGTCCAAGCACCTTTAAAATGTTTCTGGTTCTATACATAACGTTATACACATCTTATTCAGTTTGATGAATATCTAAATATACTATTTCCTTGTAACACAGATATTGATGAATGTAAAGAGAACACACATAATTGTCACAGACCCCACGCCATGTGTGAAAATACTATTGGATCCTTTATATGTAAATGTAAGTCTGGATATAGAGGGGATGGATTCAAGTGTTCACGTATCTTTTTTCTTTTTTTTTTTCTGTTTTTCTTTTTTTTTTTTTTTTTTTTTTTTTTTTTTGAATTGTTGGCAACTCACTGAAGTAAATACCTGTATATATACTATACTTTATAAAATTACACGAATTCAAACATTTCTAAGATAAAAAGTTCTGAATAATCGCCCAACTAGTTTTGGGTGTATGTTGGGCTACTTTATGCAATAAAAGTTAAACGATAAAATTGATTGACAATATAATGAATCCTTGAAATAAAGGTAATCGTAAATTAAACATTGCAAGGATTTTTATTCTTAACTCGAAAAATTTATGTTTATAAAATAATGAATAAAAAGTAAATAAATTAATCAGTAAATCAAGACAGTGAACGTTTTTTTTTTAAAATCTTCTGTTGCTTTACTCACTATTTTGCTATGCTGACAAGAATCTTTTTTTTTCGATAATTCTGAAATCAATTTTGCCATGTCGTTTTATTCCTCGTAAACCCGCAATAAAATTTTCACATTACGCCAGTATTTAACGTTTAAGATGATATTACAGCTCAAAACAGTTCACGAGTTACATGTATGTCATAAAATCACTGCATTAAAAACGTCATTAAACGTTTTTACAAGACATTTGCAAAAAATAGAACTAAACTACTTTTCATAATTTTACAGCCCTTAAACATTGCCTGGAAGGTACAGATGATTGTAGTAAATACGCCAAATGTACAGATCTTTTTAAAGGAGGAGATTACAAATGTGATTGTTACTTCGGTTTCTTTGGGGGTGGAAAAACATGTACTGGTAAGATCTAGTTTTTAAGAGCTTGTTTTATACCCATAAAGCCCACAAAGATGTTTTCTTTTCTTCCTTTCTAGTTTATCTTATCGATTTTTCATCAATCATTTAAAAACTTTCTTTAAAAAATTGAAATATTAATACTCTTATAAGTCTCTAGTGAAGATAGTAATTAATACCTCTTACTTTCTACTCCTTTCAGATATAGATTGATTATCTCGGTTAATGTACATTACCTGCGGAATTTAAGCAAATTGTCTTCCTATTTATTTCTGTATCTGTATAGTGCAGTTCGACTTTAAAGATACGTTTTGATGCTTTGACATGTGTAAAAACTTATATAACTCCAATAATCTGTGTTCTTTTTCTCTTCAAGGAAGTCGAGGAAAAAGATTTCTTGTTCTCTTCATGAAAAATATAATGGACCCCACGCAAACAAGTCCTGGTCCAAAGCACGCACAGATTTACATTGCATCCATAGATAAGACAGACCTCAAAGTTACTACATCTGCCAGCTTGTCTTCCAAGTTAAAGACCAAGATAGACAGGAGAGAATCTATGAAATCGAATTCTGAGAAGATACTCACCATTCACTTCGAAATTCGAACAAACGATTTTCAAGTGGAAAACAAAGGAATTATAGTAGAGACGTCTAAAACTACTTCGGTATTCGCCCTGAATCATGACGGTTATACATCTGACAGCACTCTTATCCTGCCGACAGACAGACTGGGGACTAGGTATATAGTGCCAACAACAGTACCTTACGATAGCCGCCACTCTGACTACAACAGCCAGATAGCCTTTGCAGCAGTTCAAGACAGAACACGTGTAACAGTTGTTCTAAAACTTCCTATAGGACAATCTATAAGCTATCTTGGGAAGTGGTATACGGACGGGGACAGAATTGTTGTAAATTTGAACAAATACCAAACCTTCCAGCTTTCACATAATGGCGATCTGACTGGAACCAGAATTTCTTCAAGTAAGATTGTTGCAGTTTTCTCTGGAAATCGATGTAACAAACTAAACCGATTCGGCTACTGTAGTCATTTGGTGGAGCAAATCCCTCCAGTGGAAAGCCTGGATACAACCTATGTGGTTCCTCCACACATGGAGAGAAGTGGAACTCATGTCAAAGTGGTGGCTGCTCACACTGGGTCCACAACCTTCTCTTACTCTGTAGACACATCCAAAAATACAAAAACTATAGGCACATATGGTAACTTTGATAAAATTGTTACTGGTAAACAAGCGGTTGTCATCGAAGCTAAGCGACAGGTGCTTGTTTTGAGTTTTGGTCTTGGAGCATTTAGGTCAAGGAATGGAGATCCCTATATGACAATGGTACCTGGTGTTAACCAGTATGTTCATCAGTATCAGATCGCTGTACCAGATGGATTTGATAAAAACTATATTTCAATAATTGTGAAGAAAAGTTCAAAGAAAAACTTGCGAGTAGACAATGCCATCATTAGTTCCTCGGACGTCGTGTCTGAGAGTTCTGTCAGAGTCGGAGGCACAGAGTATATCGCAATGGCTGTCAGTACCACCAAAGGTGTGCACCGAGTAGAGACCACAGACAAATCCCGATTTGGTCTTATGGTTTATGGTCACAGTCGTGATGATGGATACGGGTTCGCTGCTAACATACTTGGTCCTGGGAAAATCTAACAATAAAAAAGATAACATTCCCTAATTCATCCTGGGTGTACATTGAATGTTAATAATTTGATTGAATACTTGAATAAATCTGCAAAATTTAAGGTTTTAAATACTTGCATTAAAGTTTTCTTAGCACATCTTAGCCTTTTAAGCTTTTTGGATCGAAAAATGCAGAACATCGGTCTGTCCGTCAGTCGCGTGTCATCTGTTAACTTTTCACACCTTTAACTTATTTTCCAGAACCTATGGTCAATTATCACATTACTTTCCTGCAATTATTCTTTGATTAAGGGGACTATTTTTTTTGCAAGGAAGAGGCAAGACCTTTCTCAAGAAAGATTTAATTAAAAAATAGAAAAATCCCGATGTTGCCATTTAGAAATATTCTGATGTCAGACGAACGGAGGAGAGAGGGGGTATGAAAAGAAAGCTTCCTAATAGATCTGTAATAACAATAATTACAATACATAAAGAAAGGGGGCGTACAAGGCGAGGACAATCCCCCGCTCTGAGACAATATATTTCTCAATTTTCAAAGTTCACGGAAAAGTTATATTTTTCTAAATTAATGCTTTCCGTAATGTTTTCTTCCGAACATTTGATTCAGTTATTTTATTGAATGACTTGTTGATTGATGATTTGTTTTTAAAGTTGACAGTAAAGCATATTTAGTAGGAAATGGGTTTATCAGAGCCATAAAATGATTTTTGAATATGAATGGGTCAAGTCTCCATTCTCCATTAACGTTTATATGACAGAAAAGTAAATGTAAGATTTATTTCACGTTTCAAAAAAAAAAGGAAGTCTGAACCCATTCTATCTGAAAATCGAACATTTCTGAAAAAAAAAATTACACTTCAACAAATTCGTTTATTTAAATCACACTGACATCAAACAGGACAAGCAGACTTCGTAGCGTAGTGGTTAACGCGTTCAGTCTTAAACCTAACCATGAGCTTTGGAGAGAGTTCGAATCATGCGTGAAGCTTTTAGCTTTTTTTTCTTCTTCACATACCTTTAAAAACATTAGTGAAAAATAAATTATTTGTCAATAATTTATTAAACAAAATATTGGAAACAAATGTGTAAAAGATTATATTGACAATATAATTTTTGAAAAAATATAACTTTTCATGAACTTTTAGAATTGAAAAATGTCTTTTCTCAGAGCGGGGATCTTCCGCGCCTTGCACGCCTTCATTCTTTATAAATGCAAAATATATTTCTAGATTTACTCTAAAGCACTGTAGAATAACATATAGATTTGATAAACAATATTTAAGGACAGATAATACAACAAACTTTATAAAAATCTTGAAAATAATAACTTAAATCATGTTTCCATGATGATTGGTATTTACAATTGTTCAAACCGAGGCCCCTGAGGCTAGAGTGGGGCCAAAATAGAGGGTCAATATTTAACAAATATATGCATATGCTAGCATCTTCGATGCTAATTCAAATTTATTCAAATACACATAATGACGACAAGGGAGTGGCAACATTAAGAGATGAAAGTTTAACATAGCATAAGAAAAAGTCTTTTAAAATCTTCTCAACAACATCAGGGTTATTAGTAGTTTAATTTATAAGAAATCATCCCTGGTAATGCAAATTCAAGTGTATCAAATAAGGAGATAACGAACAGTATTCAAGCTCATAAGTCCATTAAAACAATACAAATCAGGAGCAGAGCAAACACTGACTTCGGAAACATCAGAGATGGGATCAGGTGCCATAGAGGAGTGAGCATCCCCTGCCGACCGGTTACACCCGCCGCGTGCTCCTTGTCGTGATCGGGAAAAAAAACGGAAAAATCCGTAGACAATTCAGTGTGTAAAGAATGGCTAACAAATAATATGAAAGATATCAGTCAGCATTAGACTTAATGATAGATTGTATTTTGCTGACAAGGTCATTGTATCAACTTAGAACTTGCCAAATGATAACTTTAAACGAGGCTTTGATATTCTTGTTTCATCAATATGTTTGTCAATAGCTCGCCTTGTTTTAGAAATTGTTCATACGTAGAGCATGCTCTCGCTTATCGAATCAACTGAGAGACATAAACTTATGTAGCACGTGCAGGTGATAAGGGTATATTGCTACACAAGTAAGGGAAGTTGATGATTGAAAAGTTGAAGTCATTTCGTTTATTATTAAGCTTTGTTGTTTGGTTACCATTAACGTCTTTTTGTAGTAAATATGCTAATACGAATATTAAGAGGGATAGGATAATTCCAAAGAAGGGAATCAAGCAAGGGGAATACATATGGAAACAGTGGCAAAACTTACAGTTTTTAGTATGTTTAAACAGTAGACCCGGTGTTAGGGTTGGTCTATAATTGGAACATATCAATGAACATAAAATATGCACATAAGATTTTTTTGCAAACACTTTTCTAGAACAGCAAGGCCACATTATTCATTCTGATATTAAGCATCTACATTTAATTTTGCTCCAAGTCTGGTTTACCTATACTCCTTTAAGACTAGGGTTGGGCATAACATAGGTTGAACTCTTATGCAGTAATGTAGCAGGAAGTAGGTTATTGAGAAACAAGTTGATGAAACAATAATATCAGCAGTCACGTTTAAAGTTATCATTTCGTACGTTCTATGGTCGATACAATAACCTTGTCAGCAAATACAATCTATCATTAATTTAAATCAAACGCTGACTGACGGTTTTCACACTAATTGTTAGGCCATTATTTACACACTGAATTGTCGACGGATTTTTCCGTTATTTTCCGATCATGACAAGGAGTACACGGCGGGTGTAACCGGTCGACAAGGGATGCTCACTCCTCCATGGCACCTGATCCCACCTATGATGTTTCAGAGGTCTGTGTTTGCTCTGCTCCTGATTTGTATTGTTTAATGGACTTTTGCGCTTGAATACTGTTCGTTATTTCCATATATTTCATCGTCTTAAAAAGAATTTCTGAACATTTTCTTCTGAGGAGAAGGATAGTCAAAGTAAATAACTTGGCTGAGCGTTGTGGCACACAGGCCTCTTGTTCTTAGCTCCTCTGAGTTCAAGTCTCAAGAGAGATTTTCTGGCTGTCCGTTGTGTGTCCTTCTGGTGTCCGTTAATTTTTACATTGAAGTTTCTCAAAACCAACAGACCAATTTCAACCAAACGTGAGAGAAACATCATTGATCCATACCAATTGCTATCTTCTACAGTATAAATGTTGATTTGTACAAAGCATCCTGAGATTCGGCAATCTGCACACTAATTTGTTTCAAACATTATTTCAATATGCGTGGATTACTATCCCCTATTCAATCATAATGTGCCTCTCAAACGAGCGAGTCATTCTGGTGAACTCTTTCTGACGTCTGTTTGTCTGGAGACAATTCACATCGTCGCCTTTTTGAAAGTGTACTTTTTCCTTTACAATAGGGAAATCTACTTACAAGAGAAAAATTGAAGGGTGAAAATTTGTCCTGAATACCTGGGTGATTTAAGTTTCGAATTAAATGTTCCATAAATCATTATGTATATCTATGATCAGTCTCTTGAATTACGCACATTGCAACTCGAACAAAAATAACTTAACATGTTAAAAGATTCGATTTTTAATAAACACCAAACATCTTAACAACTGTCATTTCTTATAACTCACTATCGATCGATAAAGTCTTTTTCAAACTTTCACATTCTTCCTGATGACTGCGCATCTTTTCTCTGAGTCGCCGGATGCGCTCCTCCGTGTCCATCTCTTCGGCGTGTACGTGCGTAATATTGTGTTCCAAGGTCTGTTCTCTACCCCTCTCCCTGGTTTGTGAAATAGTTCTCTCACTAGCAGTGGGTGTTTCGCCATTTATTTCAAAAACGTTTTTTTCTTTAACTACGTCTGTGAGAATAGCAGCTTCAAACTTATGTTTGTCACCCGGCCTAGACTTAACTGTGACCCATTCCTGGCCAAAGGAGTTGGCTTTCTTAATTGCATTTGAATGATTATTTTCAGCCTTGCTTTGTGTTTCAATATCATTGCAATTTGGTTTGGTATTGAGAGGGGCACTACTGCTCAACACATTCCGCTCAGACGACCTTAATGATTCAGTAACAGCTGATAAAACGCCAGATTGAACCAAAAATCCATTATTTGAAGCAGATGATACTAGGCCTGAGCGAGAACTAGCATTGCTTTGATTTCCTCGATTGTTACCTGAAGTCTTGAAAAAAGAGGGAACAGTTTTAGAATGAAGAGAACTGTTTGCATTGACAGTTACCTGACGTGATACAATAGGCTTGAAAGTAGCGTTTGTTTTGTTCGGAAAAAGTAGAACTGGCCTCGAGGGATCCTTTGGAATAACCGCCAAGCCAGTCGTCCTAACACCAGGGTTCCTCTTACACGAACTTATGTTTGACATTGACGTCTGTGGTTTATCAACAACAAAGCGTAATTTTGCGTTGGGCAAAATGTTTTGTAGCTTATTGTTTTGAGTTGAAGTGATAAACAAAGTGCTTCTACCATCAGAATGCGGGCTACTTAATTTTGGAATGAGCAATAGTTTCTGTGCTGTGGCTGGAATGGCGCTCTGTTTAACATCTGGAGCGACCTTGCGTGAAGCGTTGGAAGTTGGTAGATTGACCACGTTAGACTGATTTAATGCTTTACCGGTAGATTTCACAAGGTGTTCAAGCTTTCCCAGGTTTGACAAACGCATCTTCAGTTCCGTAGGCCTGTTTGCACTTGATGAAGTAAGTTGACAAACGGAAGGATTAGGTGACGCAGGACACGTTCCACTTGAATGACCTATCGAGAGTTTTGATAATTTCGTACCCTTTGTTGTTAATGAAAAAACTTCCTTATTTTTTTCTGTCGTTAGTGATGGTTTGAGCTGAATTGATGCACTGTGGGTTTCCATGGGCACTTTACATGAATCCAATTCCATGCTTCTATCTCGGTCTGTCGTATAAGATGATGTTTCTGGTTCAATTATGTTATTTTCTGCAGACACTCTGTCTGAAGACAAACTGAACACGCTTGTAATTTTCGGCAATGAGTCATCGCCCGAACCATCCATAAGCTCTGATTTAACTGGGGTACTTTCTGTAACTTCAGCAGGATCAACGGAGGACTTTTGTTCAGAGACCAGACTTTTCCCTGTTCCAGAGTTTAGATTGGTCTCTGGCGCTTTAGAAGGTTTGTCCAGCACAAACGCTTTCGGAATTTCGCAAGTTCCATCGGTAGGGATAAAAATAAGTTTATCTCCTATATCTAGCTGGAAATATTTCTCTTCCTTGGCTTGTTCTTTCCCTGTTTCTCTCATTACGCCCTGATATACGGTGTTTTCAATGTTTTCAATATTTATGTCCCCTTCAGTGTTGTAGTCCATTGAAACCTCTGTTTTATTCAATTTAGTCAAATGACTTTCTATTTCAGATTGATCAACAGATTTCACGAGAAAGGATGTGTCCTCTGTTACACTCGTCACTGCTCTGTCCTCTGTTATTGGAGTTGAAATCTTCTCTGTTCCAGTATTTGATCGTTTGTCCTCTCTCTCTTGAAGTCCTTTCTTATGTTTTGGTTCATTATTTAGGTTTGGGAGGATCTTGTCCAGGTCTGTATAAATTTCATTAAAATAAGCGTCATTAGGCTTACAAGAAAGACCGGAAAAACCAACGTTTACTTTTTCATCCATATATAGGTCATTCAGAGGCGGGTCAGAAACGCCCCTATATGTATAAACTGCGTCATTATTGGAAGTTTTATCCTGTTTCGTCAGATATGGCAGACTTTTTAAGGACGAACTCTTGAAAGAACTGAAAGCTGCTGGACTATTTATGGAAGGCGGTATGGATTTCAAATAACCATAAGGATGTAGTTTCTCGTCCTCAGTTTCTGATATCGGTGGTGGCATACACTGTATTTCTGTGTCATTTACCAAACGCTTCCGTTTTTCAGCCTGTAAGAATTTCCTGTCTTGCTCATTCTGTCTTTCTACGTGGGCAACTAATTTGTTAATATCAACACCCTCCAAAGGATCACTGTTTATCGGACACTCTTTCCTCCCAAATTTGGCAGGAAGAAGGTATTTATCAGGATTTAAGTAATGATAATTAGCTTTCTTCTTCCTCTGAGACCGCCCTAAATTCTGTGACGTCATGATGTCGTTTGGCGCTTTATTTGATACTGTGTTTGTGTCTTCAGTTTCCGTTTTGGTCGGATTTTTCCTAAATATTGTTAACAGTTTTTCATCACATATGTCCCGGAGAAAGACAAACGCGTGCTGTATTTTCGGTTCAGGTTTTGGATTGTACTGTGCGTGCTGAATTACCGGTTGTTCCGGTTCTGATAGGCTATTTTTCTGCAATATAAAATATCTAGTTTGTAATGCACACACTTCCAAAAATCGAAGATTCATGGCATTACTTTCTTTCATGAATAAATGATACAAACACAAAAAATCGATGCCTCGACTGATATTTATATTTGGACATATTTTGGTTGTAAATGATCCAAATATCAAATTTCTAAAATATTAAGAAATTGTAAACTTTCTACGATGTTAAAAATTCTACCTTTTTTTCGACAACCTTAAAAATCCAAATTTTTATCACTTTATTGTAAATTTGAATGAAAAATCAAAATCTACTAGTATGCGGCTAAAGTAATTTATTTTACTTCTTTAAACATGGCTTCAACTGTTATTTTCATGAATTTTGAAGATATTTTGTTTTTATCATCTGTCATCAAGTATTGATACACATTTTAAACTGCTTTCAGTTGACTTCATGAACACCCTTCTCTCTCTTCTTAAAATAAAAATAGTTATAAATATTAAATGGGCCTGAACACAGTTGCATTGCCGATTTGTTTATAATTTTAAACTTCTGGTTTTATTTATTTATTTATTTATTTTTTAAATAGCTTTAGCTTAAAGAATTGATTTTTCATGAAAAATCTAAAAACTCAAGGACCATGATATTCAAAATATTACGTTAAGCATTTGGTTTGGAAACATTGGGCACGAGCTCTGTTATAAATAATTTATGTTTACGGTTTACCGGATGTGTTTACTCTGTAGATACCACTGAATACGAACTGACAACACCGGTGTGTTGGTTTTACTTTCTCATATTTCTAGTCTGAATTTTCTGGATTATAGGTTTAATATTTTTCATTAATACACAACAAATTTACCACTTTTTTCTTAAATATTATGGATAAATTTTACTTCGTGGAAGCTGGTACAAGGATATGTGTCAATCAAACGCGTCTCAAAATTTGAAATTTTAATAATTTTTAGCTAAAGGAAATTTTTTAAATACGCTTTTGTAACAAATCGGTCTGAAATGTTCTAGCAACTTGGTAAGCCATGATATTATACCGAGAATTTTAGAAAACGTTTACTTCAAACCTGGACATTTGTCTTAGACCTATATCTCAAAATAGCAAGGAAATTATTAAGCATCAGTCTAAATTTTTCTTTAAAACCTTATTTTTTTTACTTAAAAAAAATTGTCCAAAAGAAAGACAACTCTTCACCAACATGATATTTACCTTTCCATGGTCGAACAGACGTCTGCATCTGTAAAAATAATTGTAATTTGTTAACTGGTGTCTGAAATTGGAAATACCCTGTCTTAGTGACGTCATTTATTACATCCTTTTGATAATTATTCACGTTATACATTTTTACAAATGTTTCTATTAAGAAATACTTTGAGATACATGTAAGTATGCTTATTGTCTTTCAATTTTTTGGATACTTCTATTTTTCCTGCTGTCCTATATTTTTCTATTGTTAGCAGTTCCTGATCCATTTGCCACTGAACGCAATGTTTGTTCAGTTTCAACTCCTGACCTTTCTGTTACAACACCCTGACGTTACGATTGGTTACTATTATGGAGC
This sequence comes from Saccostrea echinata, assembly GCF_033153115.1. Taxonomy (NCBI): domain Eukaryota; kingdom Metazoa; phylum Mollusca; class Bivalvia; order Ostreida; family Ostreidae; genus Saccostrea; species Saccostrea echinata. The sequence continues at coordinate 20,689,623 of NW_026889763.1, forward strand.
ATTATAACCGTTAAGTAGTTGCCATTATCATAAGACTTACAAAATTTATTTCAAGTTGCTTAAAAATGAACATTATCAGTTTTTTAGAAATAGTTTGTCAATGACTCAATGTGATAATCAATTCCTCGGTCCTGGTTGACTTGAAATTCATGTGTCCATGGTTTTCTGTCAATTTGCCTTTGACTACAGAATTTTTTTTTCATTTATTCCAGTCTATTTTATACTCACTCGATATTTACCGATTTCATACTCTATTGATATTTACCGACTTTATACTAACTCTATACTTACCGTTTTTATACTCACTCGATATTTACCGACTTCATACTCACTCGATATTTACCGATTTCATACTCAATCGATATTTACTACCTTTATACTAACTCGATGTTTACCGTTTTTATACTCACTCGATACTTACCGACTTCATACTCATTCAATATTTAACGTTTTTATACTCAGTCGCTATTTAAAGATTTTATACTTACTTAATATTTAAAGATCTTATACCCACTCGATATCTAAAGATTTTATACTCATCCCATACGATCCTTTTTTATGCTCCCTCGAAACAGCGATTTTATCCTTACTTGATACTTAGCGACTTTATACTCACTCGATACTTACCGATTTTATGCTCACTCGATATTTACCGTTTATTGATAAAGCATTGTTTCAATCTATCACTCGATATTTACCGTTTATTGATAAAGCATTGTTTCAATCTATCACTCGATATTTACCGTTTATTGATACAGCACTGTTTCAATCTATCACTCTGTATTTACCGTTTATTAATACAGCATTGTTTCAATCTATCTCTCTGTATTTACCGTTTATTGATAAAGCACTGTTTCAATCTATCACTCTGTATTTACCGTTTATTGATACAGCACTGTTTCAATCTATCACTCTGAAGTTTCCGTTTATTGATACAGCACTGTTTCAATCTATCACTCTGTATTTACCGTTTATTGATACAGCACTGTTTCAATCTATCACTCGATATTTACCGTTCATTGATACAGCACTGTTTCAATCTATCACTCTGTATTTACCCTTTATTGATACAGTACTGTTTCAATCTATCACTCGATATTTACCGTTTATTGATACAGCACTGTTTCAATCTATCACTCTGTATTTACCGTTTATTGATACGGCACTGTTTCAATCTATCACTCTGTATTTACCATTTATTGATACAGCACTGTTTCAATCTATCACTCTGTATTTACCGTTCATTGATACAGCACTGTTTCAATCTATCACTCGATATTTACCGTTTATTGATACAGCACTGTTTCAATCTATCACTCTGTATTTACCGTTTATTGATACAGTACTGTTTCAATCTATCACTCGATATTTACCGTTTATTGATACAGCACTGTTTCAATCTATCACTCTGTATTTACCGTTTATTGATACAGCACTGTTTCAATCTATCACTCGATATTTACCGTTTATTGATACAGCACTGTTTCAATCTATCACTTCCACCAAAAATGTGCTTGTCCTTACAGTATGTACACAGGCCACAATTTTCTGCCCGGCAGCCCTACAAAACAAGGTAAATGTCATCGTCAGATACCCACGGGCGATCTCGTCCTTTCTCCTCACCAGTGGGCAAACGCGCCGCAAAATCGTCGTATGTAATTAATATGCGATGGCCATTTGGTTGGCTGCTCCACAGAGTCGCGATGGCAAATTAACAAATTAAAGTTTATGTTACATACGTATGTTCGGCAATTACAAAAACGTTTCCGTAGTTAACACACGGACTTTAAATCCACTCACCGGTGCATTTCGCAGTTTGAGAAAGGTACTCCCATGTAATTTCTTATTGGTTTTTGATGTAAGTGATTTGTTTTTAATTGTTTTAAAACAAAATTTGCACTATTTAGCGAGCGTGAAATTAATGTATATTCAAAATTGAAGAGTTCCAATTTTCTGATTGGTTGTCTGTAATCAAGAAATTAGCATATTTTACGACGATATTTCGGTGAGTTTGCCCACGGGTGATGAGTAAAAGACGATCGAGATCACCAGTGAGTATCCGATGATGAGTAAATGTATATATTGACTCAAATTTGAACCTAGCGATTTTTCAATGAACAATAAAAAAAAAATGTACCAAACTTCAGATATCAAAACTTTCTTTATCTTAAAATGTATATTGCAGATAACTGTTGCAAAAACATATAATCTACATAAGCATAATGTTTGTTACAGAATCACCTCACTAAATTTAGATACATTTTTAAAAAATAAATTTCCTAAGGTTGAGATCTTGGTGAGAGTCATGTACAGTTATAAAAGTAAAATTATTACGCAATTATGTATGAGATTGGGAATTAATATTTGAACCAAACATTTTACCAGAGACTGTGTGTAAAAAGAATTGAGTTAAAAGAAGGAAAAATAAGCTTAATCATGTTTTATCTCAAACTGCACAAATTTTAAATAAGATTATGAATTAGTGTAACTAATAAAAGTATTGCGCAGTTGTTTTACATGAACTTCTGAAGACTGTCTTACTGTTCAATAAACAAACATCAAGAAATTGTAGACAAATTACTACACAATAAATCTATATAAAAAAAAATTAACACTAAAAGGATAATATTGATAAAGTTCGAAAGAAAATGACAATTTATGTTGCTAAACATAATCATTTTACTAATATAAACATAGATTTTTTAAGTATTTTAAGGACTTATAAAGAAAAATTGTATGGATCATCTGTTTTTAAACTTGTTGAAAAAAACATAAACGATACATGTGTATGTGTGTCTCTTCTTTCAAATGTTAACCAATCCCTTGTGTGCTAAAACAAAAACAAAAAAAAACTATGGTATACTTAGTGTTTTAACCAATCCCTCTGTGTGATAATACAGAAAACTACGGTAAATGTTTGTTAACTGTAACGTGAAACGGTCACCCCTTCCCCCCCCCCCCCCCAAAGGGTTATACAGGCTCGCCGTTGCTTAACTTGCCTGTAATAGAGGGAGACCCTACCGTATCACTAGAAAGGTAGCTCACTAGCGAGGCAGTATAAGTTCGCTATATACCATCCGATACACTTCCCCCCGCTCAGGGAAGCTTCGACCCGAAGCTTACCATGGGTTCTCTCTAAGTGTCTGGGCATCTTCAGTAACGACAACCAATGCCGTCCACGGACACTAAGTCCGTACATGGACACAAAGTCTTTTCCCTTGAGCTTCCTGAAGCAGGCCTTGAACCTCTTCAGTTACGGCAACCTCTGTCGTCCACAGACACCAAGTCTGTAAATGGACACAAAGTCCTAGCTCTACTGCTGAAGTAGGCTGCCAGACACCAGAGTCACTATGCTGCCACCAATTTTGTAACGTGAAGCTGTCGCCCCTCCAAGGGTTATACAGGCTCACCGTTGCTTAACTTGCCTGAAATAGAGGGAGACTCTACCGCTCTCACTAGCAAGGCAGTATAAGTTCCCTATGTACAGTCCGCTACACTAACCAATCCTTGTGTGTGTATCAGGTATAAACAGAAAACTAGGAATGTGTTCGTTAACCAGTTCTTGTGTGTGTCGGGTATAAACAGAAAACTACGGTATGTGTTTGTTAACCAATCCCTGTGTGTGTCAGGTACATGTATATAAAGAAAACTAGGTATTTGTTTGTTAATCATTCCCTGTGTGTGTCAGGTATTTAAAAAAAAAAAAACTACGGTACGTATTTGTGACGCAAGACCCTTACCTCACAATTTTTGCAGCGTGACCTTCTGCTTTTGGGAAAATAAAGTCTTAGATATTCCTCTCTTGTGAAGTTAGACATATTACTATCTACAATAACAAAATAAGAAATTATATTAAACATTTCATTACCAGATTTCATTCATTTTTAAGTGTTCAACAGCTTTGTCCTTGTAAAATCCTTTTTTTGGATTTTTCAAAATAGAAAAACAAAAAGACCTTTGACTGCTTTTTATCTCACCTGAGCTGAAACCATAAGTCAAAGTTGGTACAAAGCATCATTGAGTAAAGGGGGAATTTACATTGTTAAAGTGATCGAAGTGTCAATCCCCCCTTCCAAGGGGAGATAATCAAGAAAAGGTAAAATTAGGGTGGGTCATTAAAAAATCTTATCAAGAACCCTTGGTCAGAAAAGGTGAAACATATGTTGAAGCTTCCTGAGGTAGAGAAGATTCCAAATTATTCAAATCATGGCCCCGCGGGGGTTGGGTGGGCCACTATGGTAAATCAAAATTTTACATTGAAAGATACAGGACAAATCTTTTTTAAAAAAATGTCTTCTCAAGAACCACTGGACCAGAAAAGATGAAACTTAGATGAAGGTTTCCTAGTTTCCTATTGAAGTGTAGATTGAAAATTGTTCAGAGTATCCCCCGGGGGGTGGGGGAGCACAATAAGGAATAAAGTTTGTTATAGGAATATATATGAAAAAAATATATTTTAAAAAATCTTATCAAGAACAGTAAAGCCATGATTAGTCATATTAAGATGGAAGCATCCGCAGATTCTGTAGATTCAAGTTTGTTCAAATCATGTCCCTTTCCAGGAGTACATGTAGACTGGGGCCACAATAGGCGATTTTTTACATTTATGTATATATATATATATATATATATATATATATATATATATATATATATATATATATGTATATATATATATATATATATATAGTTTTACATATTAAGATTATACAAGGAAATGTCTTTAAAACTCCTCTTCTCAAGAACACCAAATCCGTGATGAATCATATTTTAAATGTGGAAGCATCCTCATTTGGTATAAACTTAAGTCTGTTGAAATCTTGAACCCCAGGGGTAGGGTAGGACCACAATAAATAATCATAGTTTTACATAGAAATTTATAGAAAGGGATTTAAAAAAAAAACCCTTCTGTGTTGAAAAGCAAAGCCTTGATTAGTCATAATCATATGGAAGCATCTTCTAGTAGTGTAGATTCAATTTTATTCAAATCATGACCTTTGTCTATAAGATGGTGCCATTAAAGTACATAGGAATACACATGTATAGAGGGAAAAATTTGATGAAGACAACAGGGCCAAAAACATAACTCAGGTGAGCGTTGTGACCCATGGGCCTCTTGTTTCTGAGTACATCAATTAGCTATTGATATTACCCATTAAGTAATGAATTCAACATACACTGTACAAGCGAAGATGACAAGATATCAGAAGTATTTGTACGATACTGCGATATTTCAGAATTTTGTTTAGGAGAGTGCTTTATGAAAAAGGTGAAGAAAACGAACAGTGATCGATCTAAAAAAAAATCTACAAACAATATAACTCTGTGAACAGGGCATGTATCGTTTTCTAGCTTCCTTCTTTACACTCTGATATTATATTCATTATTTTGATCATTTCAATATAAGTGTTTGATAAGAATTTTAACCTACAATATATCTATATATATATATACTAGTTAGTATTAAGGGGGGGGGGATGCATTGAAAATTCAGTTAAAAATACGTAGTTAAAGAGAAGATTTTTTTTATATAAAGCACTGATTTGTGTAAAGGAATATTTAAATACTGTTAAAGAACTGGAAAATGAGGGAAATATTTTACTAATACTCAGAGATTCTTGACCCCCCTCCCCATCTCCTTTCTACAAACTTTAAGTTCTTTCCAAATGATGTTTATCGCTCATATGTGTTCAAGTTAAAGCATCTTCTTCTTGCTCATACACTTTTCATGAAATTTTATTTTTTTTTTTCAGCAAAATATATCTCTAAAATACGTCTTCATGCAATCCGGAAAAATGTTATCCGTTTCCCGACCCGAGTCTTCGTGTTACAAGACGTGTATTTTGTACATCGAATAAACATTCAATTGCAAGAATAACTGACATTTTTTTCCTTCACATATTCATTTTAACTCAAGACAACATAACAATTTACCCATAATACAGTATAATATGTTACAACATGGTAAAAGTTCATCACAACCCATGCACGTTTTCAGGTCAACAATAACAATGATGTTAGCTCAGTTTGACAGTCTATATTTAGATTACATATGACCACGATTTTAGTCCACCTTCTTTGCTAAAGTCTTAGTTTACCTAAAGGAGTTTTATAAATTATACCAAAATAAACAATTCCGAAAGTACGAAACATTCTTATATATATCGAAGTGCATCATGATAAACCATCATTTCCTACAATCAGGGACTCAATGTTCATTTCAAGAATCGACTGAACATGAAATGCGACATTGTAAACATTTAAACTTTTCTTAATCAAGCATTCAGGACCCTTGATAATACAGACTGGTGAATAAACATATCACATCAAACATATCATACATCGCGTCAATACGTGACAGACTTACCCTGCTCGCGATTAATAGCACGTTCCGTTGATTGACAGATCAAGTGACGTAGTTCCGGTTCCGCGATAGTATTTTCATTGTCTGTAAGCAGTTGTACATAAAATCTTGTGAATATATTTCATCCAAATATGTATGCAAGCGTAGAATATTGATAGTTTAGAATGTATCGGTATGTGTGGGTATTCATGGTAGTAAGTTTTGTGACATAAGTATATTAAAATTTACATATGATCATGATGTTAGATTGACGACCTGTGATATTCCAAAAAATATTGACTGCACCGAATTTATGCGCGCAAGTTTCACTGTAATATGTCTTTGTATAAAACATTCAGTATAATATAATAAATATTGCATGTAGTTGAATGTAACATTGAAAGTTTTCACCCCTTGAAAACCATTGTCAACCTCGGCTGCGCCTCGGTTGACAAAGGTTTTCTTGGGGTGAAAATTTTCAATGTTACACTCAACTACATGCAATATTTATATAGTAATACATGTATCTCTGTTATAGACTATAGTATTGTTTCTCCAGAACTGTATGAACCAATATTTAGTGATATTTACAAGCCTATTTCCTTACAAATGTGCATTGCAAATGCTGTAAACAGTGATAGTGCTTTAATCGACAGTATGTACATTTGTCCTTCATATAATGAATTGTCAGGACAAAATATTGAACAAAATTTAAAACCTAAATGGGTCAGAGAACGGGCCACTGTTTTGACAGATTACATTGATAGGACAAAAGTTGAATCTATTATAGATACACTTGAGAACATTGATTCTATCAACACCAGTGTAATAGTATTATTGTTGACTGTAATGAATGTAATCAAGAATACAGCTGAACAGGCTGATATGTTTGTTACCATCTCAAATAGTTCTCATATGAAAATGCAAACATCAGTTAGCATCTTGCAAGTAGAAAGGCATTGCTATGTGAAACGTAAAGCATATAATGTCTTGCAAATATCATTACAGTGTTCGAATTCGTTCAGAGGCTAATCATAGAGACCTTGTCAGTAAAAGTAAAAGTTATAAAAAAAAAACTTTACAAAGGAAGCTTAATGAGTATCAAAAAGATTTTATTGCAAAACTAAGAGGCCTTAGAACAACAAATCCAAAATCATATTGGTCTTTGCTGAACAAAGGTTGTAATAAGAGTAATACTGTACAACAAAAAGTTGGTTGCAATGAATGTTTTAAGAATTTAAACAATGTTGACAATGATGTTGATGTAGTTTTGCCTGAGAATGTAACTGAATTTAATTCTGTTGTAAATGAACCTATTACAGCTAAAGAGGTAACTGATGCAATTAAATCTTTGAAAAATAACAAGGCTTGTGAGAATGTTATGAATGTTATGACACTTAATGAATTTTTGAAGTATGGTTCTGTAAAACTTCTGCCTTTATTTGTGAAGATTTTTAACATTGTTTTCACGAGTGGTATTATACCAGATTTTTGGTCAGAAGGTTATATATGTCCAATTTATAAATATAAGGTTGACCTTAGAAATCCAGATAATTGTAGGGGCATTACTGTATTAAGCTGTTTTGGAAAATTGATAACGTGTTCTGATTGATAGATTGTTTAATTATTTAGAGAGCTTAGGCTTACTTTGTAAAGAGCAGGCAGGATTCAGAAAAGGATATGGAACAACTGATCACAAGTTTAACTTAATTGAAATGTATCATTGATTTGTTTCTGTTTAGAAGGAAAAAGTTATATTGTGCTTTTATTGATTATCTAAGGCTTTTGATTCAGTTAATAGAGTAGTATTGTTATAACAGAAATTATTGAGTAATGCTATTGGTGGTAAAATGTTGATCATCATAACATTTGTACAAAAAATTGTGAAATGACATCACTTGCTCTGACTATTTTTTCATCTGATATTGGTGTAAAACAAGGTGAAAATCTTTCCCCATTGTTATTTCCAATTTTTTGAATGACCTTGCAGAGTTTTTGTCTCATGCATACAATGGCCTTACAGATGTATATAATATTTCACTTTTAATTTTTGACAAGGATGAAATTGAAGTATTTTTAAGTTGTATTTACTTCTGTATACAGATGACACTATTATATTTGCTGAATTTCCTGGAGAATTACAAGGTCTTAATGCCACATGCTTATACTGTAAAACATTGTATTTGCAAGTTGGTGCTGCTAAAACTAATGTTGTCATATTTTCAAAATAAAACAGAAGAGGGGAAGAATACTTAATTTTTATACAATAATGAACCTCTCACTATTGTGGAGGGCTTTCAGTATCTTGGTATTATTTTCTGTAGGCGGTCAGAGGGGTTCGATTGCCGGTGGCCAGATAGCTCAGTTAGTAGAGCACCTGACTGGAGATTCAGGGGGCCCGGGTTCGAATCCCGGTCTGGTCCGTCGCATGTTTCTCTTGTAAATCCCGTCTCTTAAGCAAACTAGAAAAGCCAAATGTCTCTGACTCTGTAGCATCTTTTATTTTGAGTTCAAAGGGATTTATAGAATCATCATTGGAATAAAAATATTGTTAATTGATATAAGTTCGATATATCTAAATGTTGAATGGAAGGCCACAGCAAGAGACAAAAGTTGTTTTTTTTTTTTTTTTTGTTTTTTGTTTTGTTTTGTTTTTTTTTTTTTTTTGTTGTTGTTGTTTTAAATAAATTCTGCTTCATAAGAAAAGAAATAGGTCTGCTATTGACGGTGCACAATTATTACCCACTGGATTTTCAACAGAGTTGTGTGCGACCTGTTCTCCAAAAACTGCATAGATATTGTCAATGAGAAACTCCAGCATCCGTTTAATATGAACCTTGGAGTACTTGTCTGTAAAATCATGATTAATATGGTACTCCTTTTTAGAATGACTAAATAATTATTGGTTTACAAATACATCTATATACTAGTAGGACCCTTCTCTACTTAGAGGAAATCTTACTTGGTTGACCTTACTTACTAATGGAACTCTACATGGAAGCATGCTTATAGTCAGGCAGTAACGGATATCATAGAGGCAATCCCTAGCCTAACAAAGGTGGTAAAACTCCTGAAGCAGTAGTTATATGATGTGTAAATGCCTTATATCATACTTTCATATAAATTAGTTGAATCTGATTCGTCGAGAAGCATTTGTTATAAAACACTATTACTGAATAATGAAGCCACGCCCTCCAGCGTAACAACAGTCAACATTGCTTGACGACGGGTGTTACTCCAAAAAAATATTGACTGCGCAGATTTGATGCGCGCAATGTTCACTCTAATATGTATTTGTATAAAACATTCAGTATAATATAATAAATATTGCATGTAGTTGAGTGTAACATTGAAAATTTTCACCCCTCGAAAACCATTGTTAACTTCGGCTGCTCCTCGGTTGACAATGGTTTTCTTGGGGTGAAAATTTCCAATGTTACACTCAACTACATGCAATATTTATATAATATAAGACGGACAGTGAACTGTTTACTTCTGAAGTTTTACACCTTCCCTAATCAAGGAGCAACGGCAAAGATTGACGAATATCCAGGAGGTCAACCTCCTAAACTGCTAGGCACCATAATCGTAGTGATCAGCATCTAGAAAGAATGGTCAAAATAATGAAATGTGGCAAGCCTCTCTGGCAATCCTTCAGACCAAATAACAAAAGAATGAAATGTGCATGCGCCGATCCATGAACTTTTTTCCAGGGAGGTCCACATCAACTCCAACAGATATCAGTCTCGGGAAGCTTTTGATAAGCAAATGATAATAATAATAATCGACATCCTAAAACCTATAAAACCTGGGGGGGGGGGGGAATTGTACATTTTCCTTAGTATTTTCTTCAGATACATAACTCTTTCTACCGTTTTAAGGGGAAGGGGTCCGTGTTTCCCGAGGGGGGGACCAAGATCATTTCTTTGTTACTTTTACTTGAAACCTTTCACCTCTGAAAATCTCAGGGGGAGGGACCCCCGACCCCCCCCCCCCAATAAAATTTACGAATGTTGAGTTTAAAGTAGGTTTTTGAAATCCCTGTAACATCAATTTATTTGTCAGTGACCTGCCTCGGTTTAAAATTTGATCGTCCTCGGATCATGCTCTTGAGTATCGAATAAGTTGGGAGATGTAAACACAATATGTAGGTGATAGCGGGATATTAGTTCATAAATAAGGAAAGCTGACGATGGAAAAATTGAATTCATCTCGTTTGTCATACAATTTAGTTGTTAGTTGACCCTTATCGGCTATAGTCAGTAAAACATCCAAATGTGAAACAGATGTGGCAGACTCTGTGGTGCGTTTTATTTCAAGTTCACTGGGATATATCGAATTGATATATGAAAGAAAGTAACTTTTAATGAAGCAATGAACAGCCCAGTCAGTTGGAGGAGTATCGTCGACTGCCTATATATAGTCTTCTGGTGGCGAAGTCAGTTGGAGGAGTGTTGTCAATGGCGTATATACTCCCCTTGGGGCAAAGGTAGATGGAGGAGTGTCGTCCATGGTCTATACATATTCCTCTTGAGCCAAAGACAGATAGTGTTTATTCACAAGTACACATGTGTTTGGTGGTGGTGGTGATGGGGGGGGGGGGGGGGGGGGCTTTTTCAAGGTATGCATATATTTTGTAAACATCCTAATTTTCGATTAATTGTTTTTATTATTGAATTATCAATCATTTTGTCAAATATTTAATACCATTTTTGTATTAAATCAAGCTTGTTTCATAGGTGCTGTGTGTTTTTCAATTTATTTCATGGTTCCTTCGCGAATTCGGTCACGAAATGACCGCGAATATTAGCACTTGGCGTAAATCTTGCGCCACAGTTAAATTTTAAATGATCGAGAACCCTGCTATACATATTCCTCTGCAGGCAAAGACAGATGAAGGAGTGTTGTCAATGGTCTATGCATATTCTTCTGGAGTCAAAGACAGATGGATGAATATTGTCAATGGTCTATACATATTCCTCTAGAGGCAGATGATGGAGTGTTGTCAATGGTCTATACATATTCCTCTTGAGGCAAAGACAGATGTAGAAGTGTCGTCAATGGTCTATACATATTCCTCTGGAGGCAAAGGCAGATGGAGGAGTGTTGTCAATGGTCTATACATATTCCTCTGGAGGCAAAGACAGATAGAGGAATGTTGTCAATGGTCTATACATATTCCTCTGGAGGCAAAGACAGATCGAGGAGTGTTGTCAATGGTCTATACATATTCCTCTGGAGGCAAAAGCAGATGGAGGAGTGTTGTCTATGGTCTATACATATTCCTCTTTAGGCAAAGGCAGATAGAGGAGTGTTGTCAATGGTCTATACATATTCCTCTGGAGGCAAAGACAGATCGAGGAGTGTTGTCAATAGTCTATACATATTTCTCTGAAGGCAAAGACAGATGGAGGAGTGTTATCAATGGTCTATACATTTTCCTCTTGAGGCAAAGACAGATGGAGGAGTGTTGTCAATGGTTTATACATATTCCTCCGCAGGCAAAGACAGATGGAGGAGTGTTGTCAATGGTCCATACATTTTCCTCTTGAGGCAAAGACAGGTGAAGGAGTGTTGTCAATGGTCTATACATATTTCTCTGGAGGCAAAGGCAGATGGAGGAGTTTCGTCAATGGTCTATACATATTCCTTTAGAGGTAGATGGTGGAGTGTCGTCAATGGTCTATACATATTTCTCTGGAGGCAGATGGAGAAGTGTCGTTAATGGCCTATACATATTTCTCTGGAGGCGAAGACAGATGAAGGAGTGTCTTAAATTTTCTATACATACCGGTATTCCTCTGGAGGCAAAGATGGATGAAGGAGTCGTTGTCAATGATCTATACAATTTTCCTCTGGAGGCAGAGACAATGGAGGAGTGTTGTCAATGGTCTATACATATTCATCTGGAGGCAAAGACAGATGAAGGAGTGTCGTCAATTACACATTAATACGCATAGTAGTTCTTTTTTTCTAAATGACTACTTTTAAATAGACACCGTGACGGAAAAACGGGAAAATTGACAGAAGTAGAATTTTTGCAAGACACATACAAATTTTATTCAATTCTTAAAAGTATTAGTTTCAGAAAATTACAGGTTTTAGAACCTAAAAAATCTACTTTTATGGAGCAAAATATAAGTAAAAATAATTTTCGTTTGCCCTAACACGAAAATTCTGTTTCACTTCTTCCTTTTTAATGTACGAATGCGCAGAAAAGTTGAAGAAGTTACCATGGTGTCAATTCCATATATATAAATGTCGAATTACCGAGGATTTTGATATAATCTTCAAAAAAGATGATCAGAACTTATTCCTCACTTTTGATTGCTCCACTTCAATGTTGTTTACAAGTTTCACGCTAAAAATAAAAGACACATGACCTTGACATTGTTGACATTGACGATAACAACCGCGCCATAGAAACAACTTTTCTTTTTCCGCCACTTTCATTTGCAGTCTTTTCTTGATTTTACCGTGCAGTTGAGATCTCAAAACTTCACCTTATTCATATTTCTCATAAATCTTTAGCTTTATGACACAATTATCTTAAAAGAAACACATGATTTTGACTCACTATGTAACTTTAAGTTTATGCACAGGTATGTGTATGTGTAGGTATGTAAAGTCATGAAAACGGCTCTAACGTATTAATCATAATGTCAGCTATTAAATTGTTAAAAATTAAACCATGAGTATGCCTGCACTTTTTCTTACGCGTAAAAGCATGACGGCTATGTAAATTCTATTTTGCTATTTTTTATTTTATTTTTTTTTGAAAATCAAACCATGAGTATGCCTGCACTTTTTCTTACGCGTATAAGCATGACGTCAATGTAAATTCGCGAGAAAAATCATTTGATTTTTCAATTATGTTTTCTAAAATTCAGAAGTTATATATTAAATATTTTTTTCTAATTTGTGCGAAATCTCTAGTCGATATACTTTAAAACACCCTTGGCTATATGACCTGGAATTTTATATCCGTTTTATTACGTTGACACTATTGTCCTCCAGAAATCACCTTTGGCTATATGAACCCAGTTTTTTTTTAATATCCGATTTATTACGTTACTGTCGTCGAAAGCATGTACTCCTGGGGGGGGGGGGGGACATGGAGGCAAAGGCATACGTAGGAGTGCTGTCAATGGCCTATATATATTCAAATAAAAAAATGACTTTGGACCCTCCTAGAAAACGTGGACCCCACCATCGCCACCACGAAATAGGTGTTTTTCACGTTTGGGAAATGGAATTTACGTTTATTTTATTTTATTTTACTTTTTCTTTCTTTTTTTTTTTCTTTTGGTTTGTCAACAAATGTTCTGGAATTAAATACGTTTAGGAAGAAATTTATTTTTTATTTTTATTTATTTTTTTATTTTTTATTTATTTATTTATTTATTTATTTATTTATTTATTTATTTATTTATTTGCTTGTCGAGAAATTTTTGAATTTTTGGGTTGGAATTTTTTTTGACAGGGGTGTCCCCCCCCCCCCCCCCCCGAAAAAAATCCTGGATCCAAGCCTGTCTTGTGGAGGCAGAGTTGACATAAATATCATAACGTTTTATTTTAAATACATGTAAATACAATAAAAATCAAGGAGCTAATTGTTAAAATGAACATTGAAAAATAAAATATCATTTCATTCATAGTATTCATAAATTAATTCCAATTTAAAGTTAAGTGAAGAGGACACATATATATAAGATTTCTCCTATTTTTAGATTTCCTGGGAAAAATTGTATGATCTAGTTGTTCACATATGTACAGAACCAGGGACATAGGCCTAATTCATATACTTCCATATACATGTACGTCTTTGACAGAATAAAACAGTTTTTCACGGTTTCTCGTGCTGCTAATTCTTTTTATTATAATGTATTTCTTTTAATCATGTTGCCATTTAATTTCATAAAGAAAACATATATTTTTTTTTCTTTTTATTAAGAATTTTAAATTGTGATTCATTGGTCCGGAAATTTTAATTCCATTACAGGAACAGGTTTTTTATTTTAAACACTCCTCGCGAGTTTTCTCCCTTTATGGAATTCTCTTGACAGCGAGCATGGCTTCCAAACAAGCAGGACAGATTGACATCGGACAGTTACCAATCCCTCAGTTAAATCAACTTGTACAGCAGTTAGAACAGGTAGTGTTAAACTCAATAGTGAAGTATTTACAAATATATTGTTACAATATGGAACTTTCACGGTTTTTTCCAGTCTAGCTGTTCTTCACGAATTAGCAAAACCCTCGTAACAGCCTAAGAAATGTTCATTGTAACAGACCAACTATTTCCACAGCAAGCTGTCACTAAGAAATCATATTTACTCGCTGTTACTCTTTTTTTTCACAAGTTCTGTTGAACAAAACAAGTCTGTATTTGTGGATTTAAAGAAATCATAATTTAGGTAGTTTTGCAAAATAATAAATATAATAAAGGAAAAAGAACAGCAGGCGGTAGTACATCTTCATCAAATTTTGTCAAGTTGTTTTTTTTTTATCTTCAGTTGTTTTCATTTTCCTTTTTTAATTTCTCTGGAAACCATAGAACACAACATGTAAGAATATCAAGAAGATGTTTTAAAAAGGGAAGTTGCTATATATATTTTGCCTGTCCACTTCTTTGAAGACAAGAGCCTGTCCTATAGCTGCAATGATACACCAACCTCACAATATGATACATATCACAATATTCAGTTCATGGCACGATATCACACATTACATTATTGTAGATCTGTAAACAAGTTTATCATCATGTTTGTCAGTATGATTTTTAAATGTGACATGTTTACATGTATCCAATGTTCATTTTTGAAAAATAAAAATACCAATTTGTCATCTTGAACTACTTTACAACATTACTTTACTTTAAAAACAAGACGCTTAGGTTAGAGATCTTAGGATCCATCTGTCTGTCCCTCAACACTTTTGTTTTGAACTGATGACTCAAATAGTTTTCAACAAAATGTTTACATACGAATTTTTACACTAGTGATTTTTCTACAATTTTGAAAAGGGGCCTGGGCCTTAACAATTGGGAAAAATCATCGACATTTGTGTCAAATTTGGAAAAATCAATAAAATTGTAATTGACCTTAATTAAATGGTGAAATAAAATATATAATTAAATTTTACTTAATTTATTCAATTTAGTTGTTATAAAATAACACATTAGGCACAGTTCTAAATTTTTAACTTTTTTTTATCTTTGAAAGTTGTCAATATATAATTGTGACCGTCCTACATATTTATTTTAATTTTTTTTTTTTTGCCATAGTAGTGGACATAAGAGAAAATCCTTCTCGTAATAGCCATTGAAGATGGGATAATCTGACATGATTAATCACAAAAAAATTCTCTGCAATACTAGTTGAACCTGCCGGGTGTAGAAACAGTTGATTTTTGTGGAGTCAGGGATGCATGTTGTTTGATTTACAAATAAAGCTATGTTTCTTCAGTTCACATGTATCTTTCTTACAATGTATTTTCACAAAACATGGGTTTCTATGTCTTGTAAATGCACAAAATAATCTGCTATTCCTCACCATTAATTTAAGAGACTGAATGACCGAGAACAATAGCATTCCATTTTAGATAAGTTGTATGTAAAAATTTCAATATAACAAAAACAACAGCAAATTTATTTTGGGAAAAAAGCAACAGAAATTGGGAAAAAATTGGAAATTTTTGAGAGGGGAAAGGGCCGATATTTGGACCTAAATTGGGTGTAGAAAAATCACTGAACGCAAGTACTTCTTTAAGAGCAGGACACCTATAGATTGAAAGATCATACCACTTTATCTGTCTGTAGGTATGTCCATGATCTTTTTATTGTGACAAGATAATTCAGATAGTTTTCAACATAATTTTTTTATAATTTTGTACAGAGGTACTTCACTATTAGAGCAAGCAACCTACAATTTTGTCTGTTGGTCTGTAGGTATATTTAAATCTATATATATCCTTGACACTTTTGTTAAGAAATACTGTAAATGTATTATATTTAGCGTGTACGAAATTTGGCGGAAATTGATTTTTGAACAAGGAAGCTTTGATTTGATTTAGCGCATTTCTAAGTGTTCTTATTTATGTGTATGTGTGCAAGATAGTTAGCGATATACATAAATTAGCGGAAGTTGCTTTCTGCTAAAAGAATACACAGCCAAATATTAAACGTGTACAGTAATTGACTCAAACAGTTTTAAAAGAAACATTCCAAATTCTACACAGAACTCAATATAATGGTGTTATATAATTAAAGGGTCATAGCACTTTCTGTGTATGTATATCTTCTGTGTCCTTTAACAAACTGTCTATAGAAATATATTGGGTTGATCAATCTCATAGATTACTCGGCCTTGACGTCTCTGAAATTGATCAACCTGATTTATGTCTGTAGACAGTCTGCAACAAACCAGTATAAGTAATTCAATGTACATGTAGTAGAAAGAAATCCTTCCTTCAACATAGGTATTTGGGTAAATGTTATGTTGTTAATTGTTTTGCTTGTAGGAAATAGAATTGTTCACATCATCCCTGAACCAATTGAAGCTTGCCCAGCAGAAGTTTCTGGAGTCTCAGGAATGTTTAAACAAAGTCAACCCAGAGAACAATAGTAAAGATATACTGGTGCCCCTTACTAGCTCTGTATCCTTATAAAACAATAGTAAAGATATACTGGTACCCCTCACTAGCTCTGTATCCTTATAAAACAATAGTAAAGATATACTGGTATCCCTCACTAGCTCTGTATCCTTATAAAACAATAGTAAAGATATACTGGTACCCCTCACTAGCTCTGTATCCTTATAAAACAATAGTGAAGATATACTGGTACCCCTCACTAGTTCTGTATCCTTATAAAACAATAGTAAAGATATACTGGTACCCCTCACTAGCTCTGTATCCTTATAAAACAATAGTAAAGATATTCTGGTATCCCTCACTAGCTCTGTATCCTTATAAAACAAAAACAATAGTAAAGATATACTGGTACCCCTCACTAGCTCTTTATCCTTATAAAACAATAGTGAAGATATACTGGTACCCCTCACTAGCTCTGTATCCTTGTAAAACAATAGTAAAGATATACTGGTACCCCTCACTAGCTCTGTATCCTTATAAAACTATAGTGAAGATATACTGGTACCCCTCACTAGCTCTGTATCCTTATAAAACAATAGTAAAGATATACTGGTACCCCTCACTAGTTCTGTATCCTTATAAAAGAATAGTAAAGACATACTGGTACCCCTCACTAGCTCTGTATCCTTATAAAACAATAGTAAAGACATACTGGTACCCCTAACTAGCTCTGTATCCTTATAAAACAATAGTAAAGATATACTGGTACCCCTCACTAGCTCTGTATCCTTATAAAACAACAGTAAAGATATACATGTACATGTACTGGTATCCCTCACTAGCTCAGTATCCTTATAAAACAATAGTAAAGACCCTCACTAGCTCTGTATCCTAATAAAACAATAGTAAAGATATACTGGTGCCCCTCACTAGCTCTGTATCCTTAAAGGCTTAAAATTGGGGAACCAAGAAAACTTTACTCATATCAAAATCTAAGTCCTAGACAATGAGAATCAAGGGAACATTACAAACTAGGTAATGCCTCAAGATTGACAGGAAATTTTGATTTTAATTTTAAATTCTGACTGGTCATGTTGAACTGATAACTTAGTGATAAGCACTTTTTGGCTAAGATGTGCATGAAGTTGCTGGTTATAAAACAGAAACAGATGGAAGACTTTTGATGAGCCCCTTAATTTCACTCAATTTTTGTTTAGCTTTGTATGTGTACAAAAATGTCTTCTGTCTTTCTCTTGTCAGCTTAGTTTTCTTTAACCAAGAATTCAGATGTATGTTCCAGGACAACTGAGTGATGTTTCAAATGTCCTTGTAGATATTGGAACTGGTTACTATGTAGAAATGGTAAGATATCAAAGTTACAGGATAAATGTAGAAATGGTAATTGTAAATGTGCACTTGTAAGTATTGGAACAAGATATTATGTAGAAGAAGTAATATATACTAGAGTATGTGTAGAAATGTTTTAATTAGCTGTAAATATCCTTGAAGACATTGGAACAGGGCATTAATATGCAGAATATTAATATATTGGAACATGATAGTATGTAGATATGATAATATGCTGGAAATGGGTAATATGTAGAAATGGGAAGTTCTCAATGTCCTTGTAGAAATGGAACAGGATTCTATGTAGGGATGTTAAAATATAGGAACAGGGTACTTTGTTGAAATGGCAAGCTATAAATGTAATGTAGATATTAGATCAGATGGCAAGCTATAAATGTAATGTAGATATTAGATCAGAAGGCAAGCTATAAATGTAATGTAGATATTAGATCAGATGGCAAGCTATAAATGTAATATAGATATTAGATCAGATGACAAGCTATAAATGGAATGTATAGATATCAGATGGCAAGCTATAAATGGAATGTATAGATATCAGATCAGATGGCAAGCTATAAATGTAATGTAGATATTGGATCAGATGGTAAGCTACAAATGTAATGTAGATATTGGATCAGATGGCAAGCTATAAATGTAATGTAGATATTAGATCAGATGGCAAGCTATAAATGTAATGTAGATATTAGATCAGATGGCAAGCTATAAATGTAGATATTAGATCAGATGGCAAGCTATAAATGGAATGTAGATGTTAGATCAGGGTACTATGTTGAAATGGCAAAATATAAATGTAATGTTAAAATTAGATTAGGGTACTAAGTAGGAATGGTACATTAAAGTACATTTTATTTCATGTCACTAGCCTAAACAAACTTCTTTGTGATTAGTATTTTAAGGAAGCTCTAAACACTAATGAAAAATTTTTTGGACTTTGAGAAAATTAAGACATAAAGAATTTACATTCTGAATTCATTTTCAACATGGGATACCTGCCATATTTAACAACAAGAATGTTCAAAGACAATGCATTATCAGTGAACAGAAATCACTGTTGTTTTTCTGTTTTGGGGAAAAAATCATGTAAATAATGTATTTATTACCATGGTCTTTGTCTTAGTGTGCTATTCTGTTTAGAATACCTTAATCCATTACTAATTGAGTCATTAACTGTAGATTCCCATGGATTCCATCTTATATCCAAGGGCAGATCACTCTTAAGTACATAAAACTACCTTACAATTAGAACTCTTTAGTGTACAGTATTTAAAGCTTCCTTAATA
This sequence comes from Saccostrea echinata, assembly GCF_033153115.1. Taxonomy (NCBI): domain Eukaryota; kingdom Metazoa; phylum Mollusca; class Bivalvia; order Ostreida; family Ostreidae; genus Saccostrea; species Saccostrea echinata. The sequence goes on from NW_026889763.1 coordinate 20,709,207, forward strand.
CTGACTGCTGTATTTTATGATACATGATAATGCCTGCTGACTAGGCAGTTAAGTTCCTTGTTTTTTCTTAATGTGACTGTTGATTGACTTTCACAGGCAGTGACTAAAGGGAAGGAGTACTTCAAAAGAAAAATAGATTATGTCACCAAACAAATGGAAAAAGTTCAACCTCTTCTAGCAGAGAAGTACAAAATGAAACAAGGTGAAAAGTACTGATTTAAAATTTTAAAAAATTTCACAAAATAAAACAATGTAAAATTTTACCAATCAAAACAGCAATATAAAATGAAACAAATTAATATTTCACTTACTAAACTAAGGAAAAAAATGTAACATGGTAAGATTTACTGATTGAAGAAACAGTATATAACATGATCAAAGTTGGATTTAGTTATGAAAGTAAGATTTCACTGATCAAATGAAAAGATCAAAATGAAAATTTTTCAGCCTAATTAAAATACAATAAATGAAAAAAATTATAATTCATATTGATGAAAATTTAAAAACATGGTAAGATGTCATTGGGAAAAATGGTTTTTATATTCTATCTACTGTAGTTTTTTTTTTTTTTTTAAATGGAAATTATCCTGAAAACATTGCATTTACCATCATATGTTGATTGTATGTTTTCACCATGGATCTCATTAACTCTGTATTTATACTTTCAGTAACCATGGAGATTTTACAACTTAAAATCCAGAATCAGATACAATCCCAGCAGGCTGCTGGTGCAGTTAAATCCTGAGTGAATGATGACAGACAACAGTAAACCAGGCATAGACTGTTTACATCATTAACACTGAGGAAATTCTGGCGATAGTGACCTGTGTGCTAATATTTACCATTACAAACCTTTGTAGCATAATCTCTCACTATAAAATAAACACATGTTGTTTATCATAATGTGAATAAATACATATAGTTGTCATAAAAAGGATTTGCTTGATTTACTATTGGTTTACAAAGCAATTTTACTGATACTTAATATATCATCTTTCAGGATTTCTAGGTTTTGTTTAAATGTTACTTTTAGTTAAAGAAGGTTCACGTGAACAGTTTTGATCAAAGTCAAATTGTCATACACACTTATTAACAGAATTCTGAATTTTACTCCAAAGTGAATCATTAATTTTGGCAGAATAATTCCTTAATGATGTAAACACAGTTCTGCCCCAAAATTTGTAATACATGTATCATTGATTTTATCACCTGGACCCATTTCTTTATTTTACCCCAAAAAATCAGTACTCTGAATGCTTCATTGATTTAGAAAATTTTCTCTAGACTTAGAGTATACTTTTACATGCAATAGAATTAGGATTTGTCATAAGGGCATCTAGATAATAGATGTTCGTCATGTCATTCTTTGCTCATTGTTTTATATCTAGAGGTGTTATTCCTGCTAAACTCCCACATACATGTTGGAGAACGTCTATTTGCCAAATATTTGTAGAAGTTAATGAACTTAGCAATGAGTAATTTAAAGTATTTAATTATTGAGCAAGGTATAATTTTGTAACTGCCTAACAGTACAGTTTTATTTATTTTATTTTTTTATTTATTTTGCTGTTGTTTTTTGTTTTTCGCCAAGATCACAGAATTTTATCTCGGCCTATGAAAATCAATGAATCACAGTATTTCTCAACATTACCACAGAGGTGGTAGATGACCAGAGGAACTTGTGTATTATTTGAGTGTTAAAAGCCAAGTTACCATGATTTATAAATTTTGGACACGATTTGCAGAGTGCTATTTGACTTACATAGTCATGGGCGCAAGTGGATATCGACGCTGCCAATTGCAAGTGTGTGCGAAAATATTTTTAGTCCATCATTTTGTAAATATAAAAAAAAAAATCACGTCAAGACACACTAGTTTACGAATCCATCAGAATAGTTACTTTGTGGGAACGACTTTACTTTACCGGTCCCCAGAAAAACGCGCTAAAATATAGTGTCGCCGTAGGCGACTTCAATATATATATGAGATCGCGTGAGCGATCGAAAAAAATTAAAAGTATGAGGTTTTTAGCCTTTTTGACCCCAAAATCGAATTCTACACTTAAAAGTTTAGTTTAAAACTTCGTTTTTAAACGAAGTTTTTAACCTCGTTTTCTGAAAAAAAGTTATTAATATTGTTTATTCAGTGAAAAAGGAGACGAAAAATAATTGTCAACAGAGCGCGTGCGGCGCATGCTTAGTGCCGTTTCTTTCGTACTAGCCATTTTTTCATGTAAACAAACCAAAGAGATGTCGTTAAAGCTGAATTGAGATCTTGCAAAAATACAGATGCAACTGAATTTCTTAATTTATCTTTAAACAAAAAAACAAGACACTAACCCTAATCCCTCGGATGGTATGCAAGGACTAACCCAAATCTCCCTGGCGGATGCTAGACTAACCCATGTGCGAGGACTAACCCTAATCTCTCGGATGGATGCGAGACTAAACCTAATCAGTTGAAAACTTGTGCAAGGACTAACCCTAATCTCTCAGGTGGGTGCAAGACTAACCCTAACCAGTCAAAAAATGTGCAAGACGAACCCTTATCAGTTGAGTGACGTAAATCTTACGTCATAATGCAATAAGCGCGCGGATCTGGGGACCGGTAAAGTAAAGTCTACAGTATATTCGTATATTCATCATATGACTTTTAGTGCCTCCAAAATCGGTGAAAATTGCACACATGTCATCTAAAAATCAACGAATTTGGAATCACCGTAGACTTTTTTACGTAAAAACATCAGGCACTGTCCATGAATTTTAGGACAACCCCGTATTTACTGTATTGCACTTTTACCGATTAGAAAAAACAGGCTTTTTGCAGTTGAAGGTCCAAAGGTCACAGTATGTACTACGTGTAATTGTATACCATACGTTGTTGGCCTTACAATTTAAAGAATGTTAAAGGACTTTGGTTTCATACATGTTCCAGAGATGCATAGTGGCTAAAAGAAGTCAAAATTTAAAGGTTGCATTTGAAGACATTGTTAAAATATGGTCAAAATGTCGCAGTTAACATTGAAAATTCAATTTCAATTGATCATTGAATTTCCTTTTCATACGTGCTACAGAATGCATATAGCCCAGCAGTAGTTTATTGCTACAGAATGCATAGAACCCAGCAATAGTTTATTGCTACAGAATGCATAGAACCCAGCCGTAGTTTATTGCTACAGAATTTAATGCAAAGAGCCCAGCAGAGGTTTATTGCTACAGAATGCAAAGAACCCAGCAGTAGTTTATTGCTACAGAATGCATAGAGCTCAGCAGTGGTTTATTGCTATAGAATGCATAAAGCCCAGCAATAGTTCATCGCTACAGAATGCATCACAGAGCCCAACTAGTTTATTGCAACAGAATGTATAGAGCCCAGTAGAGGTTTATTGCTACAGAATGTATAGAGCCCAGCAGCGGTTTGTTGCTACAGAATGCATAGAGCCCATCAATAGTTTATTGCTACAGAATGCATAGAGCTTAGCTGTAGTTTATTGCTACAGAATGCATAGAGCCCAGCAGTAGCTTTATTGCTACAGAATGCATAAAACCCAGCAATAGTTTATTGCTACAGAATGCATCACAGAGCCCAGCTAGTTTATTGCAACAGAATGCATAAAGCCCAGTAGTAGTTTATTGGTACAGAATGCATAGAGCCCAGCAGAGGTTTATTGCTACAGAATGTATAGAGCCCATCAATAGTTTATTGCTGCAGAATGTATAGAGCTCAGCAGTAGTTTATTGCTACGGAATGCATAGAGTCCAGCAGTAGCTTTATTGCTACAGAATGCATAAAGCCCAGCAATAGTTTATTTCTACAGAATGCATAGAGCCCAGCAGTAGTTTATTGCTACGGAATGCATAAAGCCCAGCAATAGTTTATTGCTACAGAATGCATCACAGAGCCCAACTAGTTTATTGCAACAGAATGCATAAAGCCCAGTAGTAGTTTATTGGTACAGAATACATAAAGCCCAGCAGAGGTTTATTGCTACAGAATGTATAGAGCCCAGCAGCGGTTTATTGCTACAGAATGCACAGCAGTGATTTATAGCTATAGAATGCTGCACAGAGCCCAACAATAGTTTATTTAATCTACAGAATGCACACAGCTCAGCATTAGTTTATTGATTCGTTGTGTAAAACTTGAAAATATCCAGCCTTTCTGAAAGAGCCGACAAGATTTTAATGGAGGGAAGGAAGGGGGGGGGTGACTATCACAATCCTTGCACCCCTCGGCTTAAGGGTTGAGGTAATAATCATTAAAATTAACACAACATTAATAGTTATTTTGGTTTACTTTTTTAATATTATTTCAGCAAACTCTCTCTTTATATACATGTACATGTATAAAGTTAGCAGATATTTTAAATCAACAACCCCTGGAGTATTAGTTAGCATTTCTAGTTTCAAACAATAGCGTGGATGTGAATTAACTAGCTGTTTAATTTATAACGTACACTGACCCATTAGTTTTGAAATTTGTCTTCAGCCAGGGTTAGCTAGTTTATTCCTATTTATTTATTTTTTTTAAATATTATATTCGTACGATATATAATTCCCAATCGGGAATTGCCTTGACATGAGTCATATGTAGATGGCCAATGTAAGCTAGTTTACTATTTTCTTAACCATTATATACAGATTTTCACTTTCAGTGTTTGATTGAATGACGATATTGATTCCAGGTAAAGATAAAAAACAATGATCAATTCTCATAAATCTTATAAACATGTCGTAAACGGGACAAACAGATATCTGGAAACACTAGAGGTGGGATCAAGTGTCTCGGAGGAGAAAGCATCCCCCGTTGATCGGTAAACCGCCGTGATCCCTATATATTTATCAGGTAAACGAAGTAATACGAAGTCAAAATTAGTATAAAGTACAAACAAGGCCATCATAACGACCGTAAAATTTGTGAAGTGTAGACTTTAAACGAGATTTTGAAATCCTTGTAACATCAAGTTATTTATCACTAGTCAATCTCTCAGTTTACAAATTGATCGTTCTCAGAACTTGCTCTTGCATAGCAGTACATAGTTTAAACATCATATACAGGTGATGATGGACTATTACTACACAAATAGGGGAGGTTGGTGATGGAAAAGCTGAAGTCATCCTGTTAGTCAAACAGTTTAGTTGTTAGTTAGCCCTTATCGTCTATAGTTCTGTAAAAATTCTAAGTATGAAACAGATGTGGCAGACTCTGTATATATCGAGTCGACAAATGAAATACATGTATTTCGATGCCTGGATTGATATATATTTTTGGATCTATTTTGGTTGTAAATGATCCAAATATCAATTTCTTAAATGTTAAGAAATTGTAAACTTTCTGTGATGTTAAAAATTCTACTCATCTGTGATCACCTTAAAAATCTATACAAATTTTAATCACTTCATAGGACAATATTGTGAGAATGTGAATATAAAATTAAAATCCATGCGGTTAATGTTATTCATGTTACTTATATGAACGTGTCTTTAGTTGCTATTTTTATGTTGTTTTTTCCCGTTCGTTTGTTTGTTTTGAAAGTCTGTCCTTAAAGCAAAAGTTTTTGAACATATTATTATGCGTCGTAATAATGCAAAAAAAAAGTTGGCTACTAAAGGAGCATGGTTTGTCCCCATGCAAATTCTAACAGTTTGTTGGAAGACTTGGTCTCCAATAGAGATGCTTTTCTTGATGAGAAACTCCAGTGTTTTAGGTCAGTATGATTCCTAAGTCAATATTTAAGTCAGTATGATTCTTAAGTTATAGAGGACAATCACAGGATATGAAAAGTCCTCAGTTCCATTTTTTATTAAAAAAGCATTTGCTATATGTCAAAAAACCTGGTTTTTAAATTTCCGCGAGGAATGGTTGTATAAAGTGTTGAAAAGTCATGTTTTCATGCTATTGATTTCGGGAAAAGTTTTTGGTTTTCAAATGTTTCAAAGTTCTTTTGAGTTTTCTAGAATCCGATTTCATTTTCACCTCTCCTTGAATATGTTCAAGCACAGTATGTCTAGATCTGTCGGGGTGGCAGCAGTTAATATTTTTATGAGGAGAAAAGATAGGGACTTGAAAGAATATTCACTAGGCCTGGCAACATATCCTTGTAATCAATTTACATAAATTTTGGAATCCACAATTTAACATTTCATAAGAAAAGATATACGGCAACCATATCTCATTGGAGAGAAGATATGGGAATCATTTGTAGACAGGAGGGAAAAGAGGAGCATAAAAGCTTGATTGAACAGCTAATCAGACGGACGAGTAGGAAACCTATAGTCCCCCCCCCCCCCCCCCCCGTTTTCACAAAGTCCGCTAGGGGACTAAACACTATACAAATACTTGTACATGTAATTACTTTGGGAAATTGTCAGTTTTGCTTCTAGTTAGCTGTTTTGGACAGTTTTTTAAATGAACACAATATATTCATTAAGCAGTCTCCATCAACTAACACGATACGCATGTATATATGAAAGAGTTTATTGACTCTATTGAACATGAAAAACATTTTATCACAATACTTGGAAATGGCTTATACATGAAAGGATAAGAAAGACTTCAAATACAAATCATCAAAACTGAATCAGCCTGCTTCCCAAACAATTACACCATATAATTTTACAATTGCCCGCAAAAACTAGTTTTTTCTTTACTTTCAATTTTTTTGAAAAATACATTTTCATTTTAAAAATAAAATGTGTCCAGATAGTGTGGTGTAAATATTGCAGCTGAACCCAATCTGATACAATTCAAAACACAAAACCTTGGATCCACCGGTGTAATCACTCAGGTCACATGACCTGTCTAACATTCAGGTACACATGTACTACATCCTTCAGATTCCCCTGTCTGGTTGTATACCTGACTATGGATCTCACTGACATAAAAATCTTACAATTATAATTATGTAATCATGTTTTATGTAACAGGTAAAAACACTCAATGAAGTCTTGTGTAAGTTGTATACTTCCTACATACAGTGATTTTAAAAGCTGAAAAGTAAACACAAAGCCCTCTCAACAATACAGCATTCTGTCCAATGATTCAATTAATTAATCTTAAACACTTCACAGTCCATGATTATCCCTCTTTCCTTTCAATAAATCATATTAAATTTTGTTACCAGGATGTTCTCAAGAAAACAAATGTATATAAATCAACAACTTTAACACATATTTTTACATTTTTTTATACAATGTATGTTCATGTGGGTAACAAGAAAATGCAAGTATTATAAACAGTATTTGGAGCATAAAAACTTTATGTAATTTAATGTTAAAATGTATAAATTGTAATAATGGAATTTGGGTTGGGGACAATCTTTCACATGGATTTTTTTCCCTTTAACCTACATTATTTACAGCATTTCACGTGTTTCTTTTTCTTATCATGAAAGTCCGAGAGATTATCCCTAAATCAACAATACCAAGGTCCAATTACAATAATCTCCAACAAAACAATAAGCACATCATACTAATACATGTAGCACTAACAAATGAAAATCTGTGTAAAATAATTTGTAAATAAAACATCTACATGTTAATAGGATCACTTCATAACCACACATCACAACACTAACAGTATTAGCCTGGGAAAGAACAATACAAGAGTCATCTAGATTGTGAAGACATTTAACTACAGTGTGGCATGTATCCTTATATAGCATTTAACTTCACACAACAAAATTTTTGGGAGTAAATCATTTCGATTATTACAAAGAACCTCAAGCATTTATAATACATAATTATACACGAAATACATATAGCTTTGTTTTCATTGTAAAACAGGTATAGGTGTTTCCGAATCAAATTTATCAAAAATCAAAATTTAGCTGATTTAAAGATTTTGTCTGTTTCCTGTGTAAATAATTTGTGTATCATTATATAACTTTAGAATACTATATACATTCGTTCGTCAGTGTGTGTACATGTATTACTGACAATATGTATCATTTATTAATCTGTAATCAATACTTGTATCATATTTTAGTCAGGACAGAACATCACTGATTACTTCTGTAGACACAGTCTGTGTTTATTCCTTAGCCTGCTCCTTATCTAGGTGTTGGTTGACGTGGAACTCGAACCCATTATCATCCACTTCCTCTATCAGGTTGTGACAGATTGGGCAGATTTTCTGGACATGACTTAAAATGTGGGCCTCAAAGTTAGCTTGGTCAATGTCAGCAGAAAAAGAATCATTGCACACTGGGCAAATCTTCATCGCCTCCCCAATGGCATCCTCAAACCTTTCCTCCCCCTGGTGATGGGCAGGGGGTGCTGAGGGAACCAAAAATTCCTCTCCCTCATCGGAAACTTTAAAGTGATTACTGCCAAAATTCACACTGATCTCACTCACTGGGAAATCTACAATAAAAATTTACCTTTTATTTACTCACTCACTTTGAGGCAAATAAAAACATAAAGAGCAAAGCTAAGTTAGAAAAATACCCCACTAGAAGCTAAGGTCTGATAATAATATAAACACACTGCAAAATTTACTTATATTATTCATTTTAATGCTATTTTATACTTTGCCCACTAATAGTGGCTATGATCTATGTGTTTTGGCCTTAAAAATCAACAGCAGTCATCTTGAAAGTTCATTAGCTACATGTATATACTTAATACCATAAAAAAATTAGACAAATTTTAAATCAGTTCAGATTCCAGATATCATCCAGAAATAAATTTTTCATCCCCACTGCATGGTGTCTTTAACATTTGATCTTGAAAAGCACTACAGATCTTTCCATAATTTTCAACCCATTGTGAACTACAATCTTAATAAAGTTACACTCTAGTCAGTGGAATGCCAGGAGGGGCATCAAAATTGTTACATACACAAGTTTAATACCCCACAACTTTGGAAGTGGATTATAAAGACAGCATTCTTTACCTCCATCCATCAGGAAGGATTTGACTGCTGAGAGTTTTGCCGACGGAAGCCGCTCAGGGACCAGTGGGGGTGGTAGTGGCTTCAGGGGGACATTCTGGTCCTTGGTCACGCTCTGTTGATCATCAGAGAGATGGTCTGGGTTGACTGATTTTACAGGTGCTGGTTGTCTGACTATGACATGGTCTGGGTAAATCAGGGGCTTCATTTCCTGGGGGGTCATTTGGGGATTAGACTGGGACACTGGAGCAGAAGCATCTGCATAAAATAATTAAAACTTGCAAATACACGTACAAGTCCAACCACAAAAATAGTATGACAAAAACTGGCAATCAAATAGGTGCATTTGTTAGTGTTACTTGCAAGCAATTTATCATGGATTTAGATTTAGTAAAAAAAAAGTTCTTCATTATAAGTATCTGAATGTATTAAGAGAGCAATATGATTGTATGTGTTAAGACTGAACCCTGTCAGTTATTCATAATATGGATAAAAGGACCTTATTATCAAAAAATCAGAATTTCATGCAGAATTTCATTCGATTTCAGAGGTCAGGCAATGTTTCCAATATCCAGTACAAAAGTAGGAGGGAAGTACTTGGTAATGGGATCAGACATTAGGGGGAGGCTTTATGTCACCTCCATACGAGGATCTGTTAATTTACCTGGATACTTAAGGGGAGCTAGAGGTTTTCCATCTGGTCCCTGGCATTGTGACACCTGGGGATACACTATGGGGGCCGGGTATAGTAAGGACCCAGGGTAGGGATTGCCATACATGTAGACAGGGTAGGGGGCCCCTGGAGGGCACTTGAAAGGTGGCCTCATCTGTGTCTCTGATGGACTCTACAAAAGAAATGAATATCAAATTCACATGATGTATGTATTTTATGTTGCTGAAAATCAAAATTATCAAAACAAGTTACAGAACTGACCATTAATAATTAAATTATGAATTATGTTCTTTAATTATCAGCAATGGAAATAAAAACTTTTTTGCCAAGAATAAAACTGGGTATTAAATGAGAGAAATATGTTCAAGTAAACAAAATTTACATTGATTTGCCTCGATCTGGTTATTTTACGTCTCTACCCCCCCCCCCCCCCCCCCCCCCCTTAACTGTCATACAATTATTGTTGAATGATAATGAATGACTTTATACCCATTTTTCTGGCAGTGCAAATAATTTTTTTTATGTATGTACAGTATGTGTGATATTTTTTGTAATGTTTTTTTAAAGATTTATAAATGTAGTTGCAAAGCCTGTAATTTATTTTAAACTTGATGAATGGTAATAAGAAGTGTAATTTTCTGTGTGACTTACATCATGCAGTTTAACATTGTCTCGTAATTTACGATTCAGTTCCTCTATAGTGTTGTCTTTGTTCACCAAAAAACTCTGTAATTATTGAAAAAAAAGTCATAACGATTTGGAAAATGTCTAGAAAACAATGTGAACCCATTTATCAAAGAGGGAGAAAAAATAAATCATGTAAATGTTAGAAATAACTCAATATGTCATCATAATTCAATCAAATAAACATGAAATTAAAATTATACATATTTTTCCTTTTTTGACATATCTTAATTTAGGTTCCATTTAAGAATGCAAATTGAATTATCTGGTTATTATTTTTTTTTCAAAAAGAGCTTAAGATAAACATTTCAGAAACTCTGTTATGTTTGTTTATCCATACAAAGTACATGTAACAATTTGATCACTTTATGTGAACATTGGGAGTAAGATAGTAAACAGATAAACTAATAAAGATCACCTTTAGCAAAATGAATCCTTAAAGGGAAATGTCAAACAAAAAAATTGTTATCCAATTTAAATTTTATTTATATAAACATGATTTAAACAAAAACACTGATTAAAGGTCAGATTGTAAAACCCAAGTGGGCTGCCATTTTAATATATTTAACTGGAGAAAATTTGATAACATATTTAATCAAAACACTACCACAAGGTACATGTACCTCCTATTTTTGAAAAAGTACAGTTTGTTTCTAATCATTTTGAAAGACCTGGCTAAGTACCGAATCCAAGATGGCCTCCTTAGTTATCACTTTGCAGCCATCAAGATTTTAACAAAAAGGGGGGTTGTTTTCTACATCTTAGTGAATTAAATGTAAATTTATATAATTATCTATTTTTGCTTGAAATAAACTTTTTTTGTTCCAAAAAGAAGTTTTTACTGATATACATGTATTTTTATCCAAAATCGAACATTTAGCAGCTAGGCTAGCTGTCCATTCAATAGAGCTAGATATGTATCACCTAGCTGCTAGTTTATCTGCTACAATCAGCCCAGGTTTTATCTGAGCATTCCTATCAGTTCCAAATGTTTGCTACGTCACATGTGTCATGGTCAGGCTTTTAATGTGTAAAATAATAAAGTTTCATGATAACGAGATACAGACCTTATCCAAATACTGACAATGTTTATAACACTGTGTAACACAATACACTGTACTGACAATGTTTATAGCACAGTGTGTAACACAATACACTGTACTGACAATGTTTATAGCACAGTGTAACACAAGCTATGGTTGATGTCATTATACAATGTCACACTACAGTTTAGTACAAGCACTTTCAGTATTTAGAATGCCTAATAACTGCTTACTTAATTTATGATTCATTTGTTGTGGTTATACATATACACTGAAGTGTGTAGACGAGTCCATTTAATTTATAAAATTTAAGATCAGTTCATGTGATTGCATGGATTACACTGAAGGGGGAGGGGTGTGTGTGTGTGTGTGTGTGTGATTGTTTACCTCGAGGGAGCGAACTTTGATGTCGTTTTCCGTGGACGCCTCCTGTAGACGTCGTCGGAGCTGGTCAATCTCCTCGTCTTTCTTCCTCAACTCATCGTGGAAATGTCTCCTCAGAACCTCCATCCTCTCCTTCTCTTCATTGTACATCTTCTTGTACCTAACACAGAGAATATATAATATATATATAACAGAGTAAATCACAGAGTACCTAACACAGAGTGTATCACAGAGTATAACAAAGAGTATATATAATATATATATAACACAGAGTAAATCACAGAGTACCTAACACAGAGTATATCACTGAGTATAACAAAGAGTATATATAATATATATATAACACAGAGTATATATGATATATATATAACACAGAGTATTTATGATATATATATAACACAGAGTATATATAATATATATAAAACACAGAGTATATATAATTAACGTTTAAACAAGTCTTGACCTAACCCTACATGTATATACCATAAGTTCATTTACTGTAAGTTGATAGTCATGTGTGTGTCAATTACTTCATGTTTATTAAATAAAATTTCATTGAAAATTAGGATGTTTTGTAGTATCTACTGTTTATGCAGAGTTCCCTATCCATTGCAAAAGATAGATTTCTCTTAAAGCTATATATGGCGTTTCTGGGCTAAAAAATAAAAATACAAGATTGAGTGTAAATATACATGAAATATGTTATTTACGTTCAAATTTAAATTTTCACCGATTTTGAACCTGAATAACACATTTCCATAGTTAAATTGACTTTAAATTGTGTCTGTTATTTAAATGAGGAGTCGGTAAATAAATTGGTTATTGTTTTAAATTTCTAATATCTTTGAAACGTGATTGATTTAAATTGTGTAATTTATAGGAAAGTCCTATCTTTATATAAGGTAATAAAACAAAAAGAAAGATCTTTTTAATCTTAGTTAGTCTGAACTTATAAAAATACGCCATAGATGACTTTAAGTACCTCCTGACAATTTAAGGTGGACATTTGATAACTGTGTTTTATTTATATATTATATATACTCTGTGTTACATGTAGGTACACTGTGATAAACTCTGTTATATATATATTATATATACTCTGTGTTATATATATAATAAAGGTATTTGTTGGCAACTTGATGTCAATCAAAGCCCGATTGAAAAACAACAAACAAGAAGTGAAAAATGCTTGCAAGTGCAGAAATACTGAAACCTTATATGATAAAGGACTCTCTGAGTATCAAATTACTAAAAAAATCAATAATGAGGGCAGTAAATCATTTTCAAAGCTTTCTTATTGAGAAAAACAGAAGCAGGGAGTTTCTACCTCTGAATTTCTTTGTTGACATTCTAAACCAATAAGACATGCAGTAAAATAAAATAAAAGTTCACCGTTTTGGAGGGTAACAGTTGAAATTGACACCCCTCAGAAAACCATTGTCAACCTCCGCTTACCCATCAGTTGACAACAGTTTTTCTTTGGGGTGTCAATTTCAACTGTTATCCTCCAAAACATGCACCATTTATATACAGCTGTAATACTATTGCAGACTAGAATAACTGAAATATACTATAGATGGAATCTTACTTTATCTTTTTCTCATTTCTTTTCTGAAGCTCTGTAGACACATCATCTAGTTCACTCTGAAGCTGGGAAACAGTATCTTCCTTGGTATCAGACACTGAAGAACAGTCTCCTGGATAATACAAAGTACACAGTATACGTTAGAATGTTACACTTGAATTGGCTTTTGTAGACCCAGAAAATAGCTTGGGAGATCAGGGATAATTTACAGTATCCGGAATTCTGACTTGTCTTTCACTTGAACTGTAATACTTTTGTATAAATTCCAAAATCATTTTTTATTATATTCAGCTTTCTGGAGGTAATTTATCTATCATGGATTGTAAACTATCTAATGGTAAGGTAACTTTTCTATCAAGGATTGTAAGTTATCTAAAGGTAATTTATCTTTCATTGATTGTAAGCAGTCTGGAGGTAATTTATCTTTCATTGGTTGTAAGCTATCTAGAAGTAATTTATTACTGATTGTAAGTTTTCGTATCAGTTCTCACCTGGCGCCTCCTTTGTCTGCAGCACCTCACTGGTCACCTCAGGCAGGGAACCATGGGAAAAATTTCTGGTACGACCTGATCCAAGTCCTATGAAGGAAATCCATGAACAATAAATCTCGATGTACAGAGATTTATATTGCTATACTCACTTTTCTGTAATTTCTCGGCTGTTTTTTTTTTATATTTCCTTTTCTCTATGTACAGAGATTTATATTGCTATACTCACTTTTCTGTAATTTCTCGGCTGTTTTCTGGTATTTCTTTTTCTCGACGTACAGAGATTTATATTCCTCAGCCGCCATATTGAGTCGTTCTTTCAGGTCCTCAATTTCTCTCTTCAGTTCCCCAACATGGTGCGAGTTCTCCTTCTACAAAACACACTTGCTCTCTAAATAACAATATATATACATAAAGTTACATAAGTTTAGGGCATTCTTAAATTCATTACAAAAACACTATAAATATTTGATTTAATGTAAATAAATTATATAATTGTATTTTTTAAATATATTTTCATGCTATATAAAATTCATGCTTTAGATATTTTGATTTGGTGTTTGTTATATATAAATGTTTTAAAAATCTTTGTCCTTATAAGTGAGTGCTATTTTAAACGTTTTTCAATCTTTGTTCAACAATTACAGTAAAATTCTCATCATTTCAAGAATTTCAGATTTGAGAATGCTGCCTGCTTTGGTATTTTTTGTTTGTAGGTTAACTTCTTTAAATCTGGCCAGAGTTTTAGATAGTAGATTTAAGGAGCACTGTTCCTATGTACAGCCTTACCTTTTTCTTTGAAAACTCGGTCTGTAATTCTGAGTAGGTATGTTCCATCTTGGAGTATCGCTCCTTGAGGCTAGCCTGGGCGAGCTTGAGACAGTGTAGGGAGGATAGCGAGCTCTCCGTTGTCTCCCTTGTCTGATACATCTCCTCTAGTTCCTCCTGGAGCTTGTTCTTCTCCTATGGACAGTATGAAGAAAACTAGATCAACAAACAAACACAAGGCAATGTACATATGTCTACAAACAAAGACAGTATAAAAAAAAAACTATTTCAACATACAGACAAAAGGCAATGTACATATGTCTACAAACAAAGACATTTCTAACCCAGAAAGACCAGCGGGGCTACAATGAAAACAAATCGGAGTGGCATACCTTTCTCTCTAATAATAAGTTGGGTATTTTTTGATGGAACAATTATTTTGTGCTTTTTTTTTTTTTTTTTTTTTTTTTTTACATTTTACCTTTCGTATACAAGATAATTAAGTGTAATAAATGTAATTTGTGTAGAAATGTCCAACAAGTCTCGTGGTTGAATATTGTGTGGGTGGGAGGGGGGAATCCTGTCCTTAAGTACCTGTGTGATTAACTTGAAATATTTTTGTAGACAGACAACTAAATGATAGTATGTTTTACCGGGATGGCCTGACTGATGATCTGTTGGGAGGAAAGATAGTATGTTTTACCTGGAGGGTCCAAATGAGGTCCGGTTGGGAGGAGATTTAGTAGTTTTACCTGGAGGGCCTCACTGAAGTCCCTTGGAAAGAGATATAGTATGTTTTACCTGGAGGGCCTGAATGAGGTCCTGTTGGGAGGAGATTTAGTAGTTTTACCTGGAGGGCCTCACTGAGGTCCCTTGGGAGGAGAGATAGTATGTATTACCTGGAGGGCCTGACTGAGGTCCTGTTGGGAGGAGAGGTAGTATGTTTTACCGGGATGGCCTGACTGATGATCTGTTGGGAGGAAAGATGGTATGTTTTACCTGACTGAGGTCCTGTTGGGGGGAGAGATAGTATGTATTTACCTGGAGGGCCTGACTGAGGTCCTGTTGGGAGGAGACCACTTCTGCCCTCAGTAACTCTGTCTCTCTCATCATCTCATCCTCCATCTGGGCCAGTCGTAGTTTCAGGGCATGACTTTCTGCTACTGATCTCTGACAACACAACACACTTTTAATATGACATTTACATATGGCTTTTACTACTGTTACATCAATGTTTTTTTTACCTCATATTTCTTTTCATGTTAAAGTTTTTTTATATTAAATGTCAGTTGAAAAAACTCTAAATTGTGCATGGTGTACCCAAAGCCTTATAAATAAATATTTATTTCTCCAGAGAGAAAAACTGAGATAAATTCATTTCAATATTTGATTAATTTACACTGTTTATGAGTATTTAGTTAGAATTCATATGTATATAGGTCAATCTTTTAAAACCAAAATTAACATAATAAAGGATAGAACCAAACCAAAATTACAGTTTATTTCTGGACATCATCTCATAGTCTTAATTCCATCCTACTGCAAAGGGAGAAATTTAGGTATTTTTTAAGTGAAAATACAAGCTTGAAAAATGAAAAATTTGTTACTCTTTGCAAAGAATGTACAGTAACTGTTTCTGAAATCAATTCCTCAATTATTACAATTGTGGATTATCTATCGCCAAATTAGCATCAACTTGACAGATGTGAGTGATAGTTTTCTTGCTTCTGTTATTGCACCTAATTATCTACATGATCTAGTGCTAGGACACCATGTGATATATATTTATTGGGTTCGGTGGAATATTATTATCATCTCCAGAGGTTAAGGAGTTGGATAAAGGATGCAACTCTATATATGAAAGAAAGTCTTGACACTCACTGCTAGATCAGAAGACATCTTGGCGTTCATCTCCTCATATGACCTGATCTCCTCCTGGAGAATAATTTTGACTTTTTCTGCAGCATCAAGTTTATCTTCCGTATTGCGCAATTTCTCTGTCAAAGAGTCCATCTGATCCTATGAATAGAGCAGGAAATATTATCAGAAAATGCAGTGTACATGTTTGTAGTAAATGTACAGCACCACAGTAGAATACTGCAGGCTATATATAAAGAAGGAAATATAACCAAAATATACATATATACTATCACTGCAGAACACTGCAAAATATAAATAAAAGTAGGAAATACGGCCCAGATATATCATCACAGAGCAGCTCTGAAAGTAATGATAATTTGAAGCTTATCTCTAAAACATGTAAAAAAAAAAAAAACCAAAAAAACCTAAACAGCAAGATCATATTGAGGGATCTGTCTAAATAAAGTAGTGTATTCCCATTTCTAATTTCCCCTATAATTATTCTGATACAGATATTATCCTCCCCAGACAGCACCATCTGTCTCTCCAGCTTTTTCTGTGTTCCCTCCACCCCACAAATACATATCTATATTTACTCAGAGAGGATAAAAACCTTGTCTTCCTTGGAGTCCAGGGGTCTAGAATTTTTTTTTAAATTCACTTGCCCACGGGCAAGTAATGACTGGGAATCCACTTGCCCAGATTCAAAATTCACTTGCCCCCCAAAAGATAGAGAAAATCATCTAGTTTTTTTTTTTAAACATATCAGAAAATCATCTAATTTTACTGGTTTATTTATTTGAAAACATATCATTAATTAACCTAAAACAGAACTCGAAAACAAAAATCTAGAAAAATATAAACAACTCTATTTTTTTTTTTTTTATTGTGTGGTTTTAATGTATACACCATCTAAAAGCAATTATTATGTACTTGTTTATTATTTTGTTAAAATATCTATTGATTTAATCACATTTTGACAAAACATTGTTTTCAAAACATCATTTCTGTTTTAAAAGCCATTCCTTAATTTTATCTTTTCGGATTGGTTCCGATATTATACAAGTAATTGGACTTCCTATGATAAGTATTGGAGATTAAATAAACGAAATGTAGCAGACTTGTGCAGATTCTAATACAATGTAATTGGATGTTTATTGTTATTGATTTCTTTTAATAAACTCGAAAAGTTTTGCTGGCTCAGCCTGAAATTTATTACTTTCCCGTTCGGGTAAGTTTATCATGAAAACTATCTTTCCCGAGATGAATTTCACTTGCCCCGGGCAATGGGAAAGCGTAATTCTAGACCCCTGGAGTCTATCTGTCTGTCCTCAATTTTTTGCCCCCCCCCCATATTTACTCTGATGATAGAAACCTCGTCTTCCCTAGAGGTCTATCTGTCTCTCTAACTCTTTTTGCCCCCCTTCCTCCCCCCCCCCCAATATTTATTCAGATGATAGAAACCTTATCTTCCTTTGAGAGGACCATCTGTTTCTTCGACTTTTTCTGAATCTCCCCCCCCCCCCCACTACATACTACATGTCTATATTTACTCTGAGATGATACAGACCTTGTCTTCCCTGGATAGGACTGTCTGTCTCTCCAGCTTTTTCTGAACCTCTCCCAGTTGATGCTTCTTGTCCTTGACCTCTTGTTTCAGTTCAGTGATCAGACTCTCCTTTCTGCTGAGTTCTACTTTCATTTCCTCAATCTGACGACCATATTCCTGTGCTGAACTCTCTGATGTTGTAAAGTGATTCTGTATAAACAAAAATATATAAAAATTTTACTAATGAGAATAATTCAATTTCTGATTGACAATGACTAATTCTAACACTACAAGATAACTTTCAATACAGTCACTAATGAATGTCTGTTGTTCCTGTTTGAGGAATTCAAACTGTATTTCTGTCATAACCATGATGTTTGTTTCAGAATTAGAGAGCAAACCTAATATACAATAGCACTACACAACTCATTGTAAGCGCATTACACTGAACTTTGTAAAGTTCCCTCACAACTCATTACCTTGTAAAGTACCTCGTTGTAATAGCATTACACTGTACCTCATAAAGTTCCGACACAACTCATTGTAATAGCATTAGACTGTACCTCATAAAGTTCCTACACAACTCAATGTAATAGCATTAGACTGTACCTCATAAAGTTCCTACACAACTCATTGTAATAGCATTAGACAGTACCTCATAAAGTTCCTACACAACTCATTATAATAGCACCAGGTCGTACCTTGTAAAGTTCCTACACAACTCATTGTAAGATTATCAGGCCGTACCTCACTAAGTTCCTACATGACTCATTGTAAGAGTATCAGGCCGTACCTTGTAAAGTTCCATTTGCTCCTTCAGGGTCCTGTTTTCTCCAGCTAATTCATCCTTCTCCCCTGTCATCTTCATCAGAATGACCTGTAACCCTTTCAGGGCCTCATCTTTTTCATTCAATTTGGACTCAACATCACTTGTTTTCTGTAAATCAGTAATTTACATGTATATTAGCTGCAGAACTCTAGCATTATGGTTTTATATTTTAGTCTTTGACCATAATGCTACACATTCGGTTATGTACATAAAGTGCAATTTACGGCGCAAGATTTTCTGCGCATTTTGGGGATGTATTTCGCCACTTTCCATCATGCTTGTTGTGAATTTGTTGTCGGATGGCATTACAAGTTTATTGGTCTGTAGAGACGACTATAAAGGATTAGGAGATAGATGAAATATACAGGTTGGTTATAGAATATGTCTAGAATTAGGGGATGAAAGGTTGTTGATTGACCAATGCTGGAAAGTGGCCAAATACATCCACAAAATGCGCAGATGCCGCAGAAAATCTTGCACTGTAAATTGCACTTTATTTACATTACGGGATCTGTAACGTTAAATATAAAACCATAACGCTACAGTTCTGCAGTTACATGTATATCAAATGAATGAATTAGAAGTTTATCAAATCAAGTTGTGTTTTTTTTTGGATTCTATAAATATCCAACAGCTAAAAGTGACTAATGCGTTATTTACTGATGATAGTTAACAGTGTATCATCCTTGCTTTGTTTGGTGCAACTTACATTTGAAAAACTGAGTGTATAATGCTTGGCCTATTTTGCATTAATGACACTTGATGGTGTATCTTGCTTGCTTTGTTTGGTTTTTAGTGAGAGTTGACAGTGTATCATGCTTGATTTGTTTTGTATCACTTAAGGTTGACAGTGTATCATACTTGGTTTGTTTTGTATTACTGACAGTTGACAGTGTATCAAGCTTGGTCTGTTAGGTGTTACTTACATTTGACAGTGTATCATGCTTGGTTTGTTTGGTGTTACTTACAGTTGACAGTGTATCATGCCTGCTTTGTTTGGTGTTACTAACAGTTGACAATGTATCATGCCTACTTTGTTTGGTGTTACTTACAGTTGACAGTGTATCATGTTTGGTTTGTTTGGTGTTACTTACAGTTGACAGTGTATCATGTTTGGTTTGTTTGGTGTTACTTACAGTTGACAGTGTATCATGCCTGCTTTGTTTGGTGTTACTTACAGTTGACAGTGTATCATGCCTGCTTTGTTTGGTGTTACTTACAGTTGAAGTGTATCATGCTTGCTTTGTTTGGTGATACTTACAGTTGATGTGTATCATGCCTGCTTTGTTGGTGTTACTTACAGTCGACAGTGTATCATGCTTGGTCTGTAATGCTTCCCTGGCCACCATCATGTCTCTGGCCTCCTGATTTAGTTGTTTGATGTAGTTCTCTCCTGCTGTCACCTGGTCCTGTAGTCTGTTGTTGTCTTCTGTTAGACTCTGTTAAAAGAATCTCAAATTAGATTGCTATCCGAACAATTATTGAATATTCCAACAATCAATGACTACAGTCCTGGATGATATTACCATTATGCTTTCTTTAAAATATATTAAGTAAAAATAAGCTCAAGTGTATATATGATTTTCATCCTGATGATGGATAAAGAGACTTCCTTATCTATATATATATATAACTGTTTTGAAAAAAAAAAATCCACAAAACCAAGACATTTAATGGGGTCAAAAAATAATCATGGTTAAATACTTAGACTTCCTTCTTCAATACATAACTGCTTTGAATTCAGCACCCAAGAAACAAGATAGAGCATTTATGAAAGTTATGGCCAAAAATTTTACATTGTAGGAGAAAAGCTTCTTCACATTTTTTTTTAAAAAAAGAAACTTTGATAAACATGATCATGTTTATCAAAGGTTAAAATTATTATAGATAAAGTGTCTTGTATCCCTTTTACCTTTACGTACCCCCCTCCTCTTACATTATTAATACCTTTATACCTGTATTTATATATATCCCCCACAACATTTTACCTGTTTTTACGGCTGAAATCATGATTGTACCAGCCAAAATATTCATTGGAGAAAAATTTGATAACATATTTAGTTATAATTGTTACACAAGGTACCTCCTATTTTTGAACAAGTATCACTGTTTCTAATCTTTTTGAAAGCCCTGCCCATAACATTTTACCTGTAGTTGTTTTTCCATCTCTGACAGTCTAGACAGGAGACCATCTCTCTCACATTCTAGTTCCTGTTGAGTCAGTACCATTGCCTCCTGCTCCTCTCGCAGTTTTTGGATGTTCTCCTCCAATACCATAGTCTTAGACCGAATCACCAACATGTTTGTTTCCTCATCATCCAACTCCACAAAGTCATCAGCACTTGGATTTTTGAACTGGAAAGGTGTGCTGGCTCCTCTGATCTGCCCAGAACTGGTGACATAACAGAACTGATAGAATTCCCCATCCTCTCCTGGGAGCTTATGAGCTGTAATCAATGAAATGTATTCTTCATATAAAGACTTGTCATAAAGTAACTGTTAATAACTTGCTGAGTATACCTGAAATTATTTAACATGAAAAGGGTTTGACATTTACTTTTACAAGTATTAGACCAGTCGGGCTACTTCCCATAATTTTTAATAGCCCTGACCATAAAATCACTAGCCCTGACCAAACTTGCAAATTTACTTCTTATAATCAAGAATTTTAAGGAGGTAACTTTTGAAACCATATTTAATAAAGACATCATCTTTTGCGTGTCAATATTTTTGACAGACTGTTCGATAGGTTAGTTGAGTCGGGTTCAGCAGGACATTTGAGTATTATCATGATTATAAGTCTTAAAGAACATTCAACAAATTTTAATAAAATAATTATCATCAATATTAAGGACATTGGCAAGGTTCCTGGTTATCGTATAGAATTTTTCAAGAACTCTTGAGTAGGTTTAATTGTACTAAACAGGCTATATTCTGGATCATTTAACCTACCAATCTAACCTTCTTTTTTAGATTTTGTCAAATCAGTGTTTTTACAATTCTCAATGCATTTTCTATGTAAAATGTTGATAAAAGGGACCTACATAATTTTTCAACATAATATTTTTCCAAAACCCACTTATTTCATACAGTTTTTGTATTATTTATATTATTGTATCTTCATTTCTTATGACTTCTAGAAATTTTGGCTGAAAATGTATATATCGGAACAAGACATGGATATACAGGCACAGATCATTATTTCTGAGTTGCTTCACTTAACAGCTAAAATTGATCAAGAGACTGGTTGATTGTTTTTATCATGTAACTGACTGAATTGATTGAAACACAATGTCATAAAAATATTGGCATGGTTTTATTTTTTATTTTTCATTCGTTGTTACTAAATGCTGCTTCCTTCATACAACCTTAGAACTGTTCTCAGTCGGCCTACTTTTCAGCATATGTCACATCTTTGCCCTTCCCATCATACTGAGCATAACTATGGTAAATGATGACCTATTAGCTCTTTGTCCCTGAATACAATGTACATCAAAGCCATAACTACTTTTCTTTCTTGCTGTATAGATGATAATCTACCCATTGAAGGAAGTACATGTGCTTTTGTTTACCTCTGTAACATACGCTTTATTGGTTTCCACCGCTCAGAGAATTCTACACGGGAGATCACTCTCAATCACTATTTTATAAGTGAAAAAAAAAACAAGTACTAAACCTTTTTTCTCCGGAAAACCCTGACTTGCCAATGTCCTTAATAGATTAATTTTAAAATATACTATACATAACTATTTATACCATATTGATGCTGAACTACAGAAGTTTCGACCTCGACTTGTCTATTACAGAGACTTGACTATAAATAGCGATTGTGTCATGCAGAGATTTTTTTCTTCACACAGTGATGGCTTCGGTCAAATGAGAAAATTTCTTTAAAAAGTATTTAGAATATTTATTTCAAAGACTGAAATTGGAGTTTAACAGTTATTTCAGGCCAAACTAAAAAATATGTGTGGTTCCGGTTACACCTCCAAAAAAATTAGGGTAGGTAGGTAGGGATTTTTTTTTTTTTTTTTAACAAAATGATTTTCTTAATTTTTCTAAATAATACTTATCACTACTTTGCAAATGACATTTAGAAGTGGTGTGATAATATACTAGTCAATATTGGTAGGGGACACCTACATGCTAGCTTGCTTTGGATTTAACACTAATAAACACTATGTTGTGCAAGGGGGCCATCATTGCTGAAACTAAAACTTAAACTGGAGCCATTGATGGAAATTGGGGAAAATTCCAGAAAAATATGAAAATTGCCAAAAAAAAGTTTAGGGTCGGGGGTATAAAATAGGGACGGTCGGGTAACCGGAACCACACATATTTTTTTATTTGGCCTCATCAACACGACCAATCGGTCTAGTTTATGTACATTTTACATGACCGGACCACTCATTCACTAGACTGGGTCGGTTGGACGTGCCTCAGTGTCAAACCCTGATGAAGGAAGAAAAGGATGCGGTTCAAACCACAAGCCCTATCAAAAAGGTTTTCAAAATACACATTTAATTTGAGGGTTTTTAAAATAATACTACAAGTACATTTTTAACTTTATATAGGGGAAAATTATGGTAGTGGTTTATAATAAATACGTATATAATTATGATAATATGATTAATAAGTAAATTTTCCTACCTGGAAATAGAATACTGGCATCCAGTTCCTTTCCAGCTTCATACCCTGCTGGTGTCTGTGCCCATTCATAATAGTAATAATCCCGTGTTGTCATCCACCCGACTTTATACAGTCCAACCCAGTCTCTTGATGTTGGAATTATATCAGGAGTTATGGTGTAGCGACACTCAATATGGGCATCAGCAGGATAAGTCTCTGGAATGCGCTGGAAAACAACTGCTGCAAACTCTGGCCGTTTGAGTGATGGTTCACTAGGACGTGACACATTTTCAAAATTTTCTGTGATTTCTTCCTCCATTTTTAATTCTAGAAACACAAAATTCAGGTGGTGCAGTGTTAAAAGTTTGATATATGATGTATTTAAGTGTATTCTCTGAATGTTACTGATAGTTGTGGGTTTAATAAATCAAAAGTATACTAGCCGAAAATCCATTTGGCATGTTTTGAAATTTTTCATAATGCATGTTGATCTATACACATATATCAAATAACAATTTGGCATTTCAGTAATTCAGCTACCTGACAAATGCTATCCAAAGACAATTCTGTATAATTATATTGCGTGAGACAAAAAGTATCAGTTCTAAAAATAGATTTCTGTTGTCATTATTTTGTAAACACAGCAGAATTTGTGAAATACTTGCCATAAATTTGCACAAGACTGTGAAAGTTCGATGTAACATAAAAGAACACATCAAAATAAATACATGTCAATTATAACCCCCGGCTAGATGTGTTGTATATTCGATATATTTACTACATATTTACCTTCCCCGTCCTGTGACGAAGTTTATTTCGGTCGTGACGTTACCATAAGTAAGAAGAATACGCATGCGTGATTATTTAGAAATTTTAGTAAGTCGTACCTAATTTGAATTTTGTTACATTGACAGAATTTGTCTTTTATTTTTTTATGGGGGTAAACCATCTTATATAAAATGAATAAATGAATGTCATTAATATCATAACTACCACCTAAATCTGTTCAGTTCCGCTTAATTTCTTTTTTGTTTACAATCAATGTACGCTGTACTTAAAATTAACATTTATCGTAACTTCTTGGGTGCTAGGACTATCAGGAATCCCGGGATTTCGGGAGAATCCCGCTACAGGAAGAAGAATCCCCGACAAAAAGGTAGAATCCCCCTAAAAATGAATTAGTTGGGATACATAAAGGGTTTAGATGGTGATTACCTGAATGATATTGCTATCCGTACATTTTTATAGCCAATTTTACCTGAGAATCGACAAAAATCGGACGCCATTACTAGTTGTCGTGGTATACCGTATACCACGCCCGATCTAAAATCGCGATCGAGTTCTGTCGGTTCGTCATTATATAGATCAAAACAAAACGGTATACTTAAATTTTCGGAATATTATCAATATTTCTACAATGATATGTGTCAATTATTTATGTGATAAGTATTTAACCAAAAAAATTTGTAAAGATGTTAGCCATTAAAAAAATATGAATATGTGTATTAATTATTCATATTATCCCAATGTTACCAGCTCTAGCCACATGGAGGCCTCCTTTTTTGTAGAGCCATAATTTAGGAGATTTAGAATTCAGAGATATAAAAATATGAAAGCCAAAATGTTCAAAACATATGAATAAAATTTAAAAATAAATATAAACTAAATAAATTAACAATAATTGTACATATATTACAAAGAGAACAAAACACATTTTTAGAGAAATTAAAATAATTTTAGAATTTGAAAATACTGAAACCAGAGGAAGAAATAGTTAAATAAAAATTTATCAAGAATTTCAGATATTGAGAAATTTTAACTCAGATTTTGAAACATTCTATATATATATATTTTTTTTTTAATTTAGAACACACACACACAAAAATAATAAGAAAAAAAAATTAAATTGATTGAATTTTAACTGAAACCAGAGGAATGTTTTGAAAGAAATAATAAATTAAAAATGTTCAAGTTTTTCAAATATTTAGCAATTTTAAATCAGACTTTATATTTTTTAATTTAAACACACACACACACACACACACATACGTGTATGGACTCCGATCTGGGGACTCTGTCATAAAAACTTAAAATGGGGACTAAGCGATTTCATGACATATTTGGTATTGTTTAACTCATTTTACTTCGTAGGTATCCTGGTTTAAGTAGATGGAGTGAGTCTTTGAGATTGAATGATATTTCCATGAATTTAGAGAATGGGGACCCGGAAGTGCCAATCTGAGGACTCTGTGTAAAATTAGGGGACCCATCTTCTCATAAGCAAACAGAATTGGGGACCTAAACTCAGTCCCTCATACACAAACAGAGAAAAATGGGGACCCTAATTTATAAATCAAAATTTGGGTTGGGTAGACTTATGAAACGCACGGTGTTTATTTATTTGATGTCTTTTTTCGTGCCATATATGGCCATAGATATACATGTTTTTGTTATACACTGAATTTCTGTAATTTGGTTGACTTGTACATACAGGCCTTTTATAACTCCAAATTCGCATCTTGTGGCATAGCTTGGGGTCGGTCAATGTGAAAGCATAAAATGGCGGGGAGGGGGGGGGGGGGGAGCATAAGGCCCCGATGGGACAAAGCCGAAGTCCAGGGGACTCTGGGTACGAAGCCCCTGGAAGCTGGTGCATTTTAGATAAGTGACGATAGACTTAAAAAGATTTATAACATTTTAAACCATAAAATGTTAAATGCTAATCAATACTTTTTTTCTAAATACCTTTTGTAGTTATTATTAATGATATATATTGTCATAAATGCGTTTTCAGCGAGAAAAAAATTCTTGGTTCTCCCTGATGTCCTTATTATTAGACTGCATGTTATAGGCCTATATGCATTTTACATGTATTCAATATTATACAGTTTACACTAAGTATGTATTATCCTTTATATACATGTAATGCTTTTGAAATTTCAATCATACATGCATGTTTTCATGAACTCGAGTCTTATAAATTATATATAGAAATGATATTCATAAATTAACATAAATTGAAAAATTAAAACATTGAACAAACAATGCAAAATTTTACTACAGTTCAGTGTTCAGTATTTTCTTCGGAGAGTGTTTTAAATTTATTTTTGAAAAGCATTTTAACTTTTTATGAATTCATTTTTCCCACCGAACAATGTGGAAGCACGTGCTTCCGTGCTACAATGGAAGCTACGACCTGTTAGTATTTAACACGTTTTCTCTCTTGAACTTTTCAGAGTTTTGCAATTTCAAACTGAAGGTCGTGGTCACAAAGTAGTAAATATACCTTAAACTTATTAAGGATGAGGGCGCATTTGATTGATATTTGGCAGGAATCTGGGCGTATTTGAAAGTCAAAATTTCAGCATTCTTTTTATGTATTGAGTTCTTCTGAAAAAGGAAAAGGAAATATTTTCCAAATATTGTTGTTCTGATTTGCTGAAGAATAACTTGAAAATTGGCTAAATGAGTCATGTGGTTCAAAATGTTACCTTTTAAACTGATTTATGAAAGTTCTAAAATACATGTAGATAAATATGTATAAGTTCAGTAGCACTGAGAGCGAAACTAATTTGAAACTTTGATATACATGCACATGTAGATGAAAATACATTTGACTATACCCTATTATCTTACTGGTGTTATTATGTATTTGCAGTGTTACTATGTTATCGTAATTATTAAGATAAGCGAACATAAATGATGAACTGAAGATGTATTTTAATGAAAATGCAACTATTTCCTTATCGTCTCGAGCAACGGTCCGGGGTCGTAGAATTACTTGCCTGGAAGGATTTTCTACGGTCGAAAAATGACCCTTCTTGTCGTAGAATATTGACCTGGGTCATTTTTCTACGTAGAAAAATTACACCCTGGTCAATACTCTACGGGGGTCACTTTTCGTTGTTACACCGGAGTCCGCATTTTGCTCTCTTCTGAAAATGGGAGAGGATTGTAAATTTTGGCTGTGCATTGTTTGCGCCAATGCTTTTTCCTATGTGTGTAACTCTGTAAAGCCTGTCCAGGTGTGGTCAGCCGACCAAATTATGGATATTTTAATTAATTATTTAAATGTTTCATAAACACGATTCCTGTGCTTCACATGTCAAATACGCCCACATATAGCACTGTGACGACGAATATTGACCTCTGAGGAAAGATGACTGGGTGTCAATTTCACCAATCGATATTTCTTGCCTCCTCATAAATGTTTCAAAAGAGCTATATGTCCGTGTGATATAATGAGATCACATACTTTGGGCTGTGTATCCGTAGTTTTGGTATAAAAAGATATGTTGTTGAACTAAAAAGAGAGAATGTTGACAGTGAAATGTCCAAAGTAACGAGGAATGTGGTTTTCGAATTTATTAACAAGTCCCAGCGATGGCAATGATTAACATGAAACAACAAGTAACTAGTCGGATGCGGCCATTGTCTCCAAATTGTTCAGTAGAAATGGTAAGAGCGTAAAGGGGAACGAGGGACAGTAAAATGCGACAAGGCTATACTACATATTTAAGAAGAACTGAACAGATTTAAAAATGGCATATGGTATTATGAGTAAAAGTGTTACAGGTAAAGTTATAAAATGTTTTGATGGCATGGACATAAAAAACACAGAAAAATAATGACACTTTTTTGGGGAAAAGTTCTTTTAAAAAGCACTGTCTTTGGACATTATCACTCTGCTGCTTTGTTGTCCGACCAGTGCCACTCAGGAATTAAATGAGGAATAAGTGATTTAACATGAGAAGATTTTCAATACGGAATAATTTCTGAATATTGAATTTCAAATTAAAACAAAAAATAAATAAATAGATAAATAAACACGGCATTTAAACCTCTGAACGAATTAAAAGTAAATCAGTCAATTTCTTGCGGTGATATATCTGTCAAATCTCTCTTAAACACATTCCTTGTTGTACCGGTATGTCCCCCCTCCCCCCCCCCCCAAAAAAAAAAAAAAAAAAAAAAAAAAAACAAAGGGAGGTGGGTTAGATGAGGCATATATGTAGTTTTTTTTATTATAAATTTTACAACTTCACTACCAAAACAGGTAAAAAAAATAGATCAAAAATAAGTTTTGGATATTTTTCTATGTCATGTTAAAGCAAATACTCATCTTGATCAACAATATTAATTACAAACTGATATGAATGAAATTTAAAAAAAAAATCTGAGCTCACTAAAACAATGTTCTGAGTCCAAAAAAGTTATATTGATAAATCCAGACGGCAAAAGTGTATTCAAATCCTCCCTGTTAAGGAGCGTTTGACACGGATTATCTTATCGTTATCTATCGGTGTTTGTAAAGAACGAGGGCGCTTTTGATTGGCATTCGGCAGGAACCTGGCGCACTTGAAAATTGAAAATTTCCTTGACCTGTCACATGAAATTTTAGCATTGTTTTGATGTATCAAGTTCCTGTGAAATAGGAAAGGGAAATATTTACCCGATATTGTATTTTGATTTGCCAAAAACTAACTTGAAAATTGACTAGAAGAGTCATTTGGTACAAAATGTTACAGTTTTAAACACGGTTTTTCTAAAAATTTTCTATCTCTGGGTCATCTCTCCATGACTTTGAAGAGATATTTGTGTGCATTTTAATTCAATGTAACTAATCCTTCATAGTCGTAGAAAGATTGTAACTAATTAGTAATGCAGTCGCCTTAATTAGTACTTAAATCGTTCAAACGTCGTATTTTGTCGAACAGACATCGTAGACATGGCGTTCTTGCAGGCAAAAAAAAATCAAATCAAGAGTTAAAGTAGAATTAATCGTTAAAGTATGGCCTATATCTAAAGGCAAAGACTCGCATCAAGTGAATTTTCTGAATTTCTGATATATATAGCTCTATGTATATCAGTATATCTAGTGTGCATATACCAACATATAGCGAGGAAGTTTGGTACGAGTGATTTGTATTTCTTAGGAATAAACCCGCTAAAAACTTTGACAATTTCAATCGCCTAGAAAATGTACGTCAGATCATCCTTGTAGGTCAGAAGTTGCATCCGAAGAATGTCTGGTGGTGTGCAACCCGTTTCCTCTCAAAGCTAGGATACATTGCAATAATAAAATTGTAAATGTATTGTACAAAATGCTTAAACTGTATAGTAATGAAAAATTATTAAACCCGTGGTTAGAATTGTATATTTTACAGAAAATCTGTAAATGTGTGTGCTGTCAGACACGTAGTATCGTTTCTGAAAGTTGAGCCTGAAAGGGGTGGGGGTGGGATGACAACCTACCTGAAAAAAAAATAATGTGACAAGAAAAAAAAAACATAAATTGTCCACACTCTTAAATCCTATGTCGTTGGAAAGGGGGATCACAGTCAAACGTTATCAATACATTACCCATGATTTAAATATACTGGAACAAAAGTGGCGTAACAATCTTTTCTAGGAACATTTTCAACAGTAAAAAGTTAAGTTTGGAAAAAATTGAGGGGCCAACCCCCTCCCCCTCCCCCCGATACTACATGCCGAGATGTATCAAATATAAACAAGGTGTCAATATGAATTCTTAATGAAGGATACA
The DNA here is from genome assembly GCF_033153115.1 of Saccostrea echinata. Taxonomy (NCBI): domain Eukaryota; kingdom Metazoa; phylum Mollusca; class Bivalvia; order Ostreida; family Ostreidae; genus Saccostrea; species Saccostrea echinata. Next base: position 20,739,138 of record NW_026889763.1, read on the forward strand.
ACATGTAATCTTCATTATAATGCCGAAATGCCTTCATTATAATGCCGAGTTGTATCAAATATAAACAAGGTGTCAATATGATTCTTAATGAAGGATACAACATGTAATCTTCATTATAATGCAAATGTTACATCAAATTATTCAAAAGTTGTTTAGTGATAACTCCTGAAAAACAAGTTTATAGACTCTTTAAGCAAAGCATGGGATCTGAAAATTACATTGGTAACTTTTCTTTCATTTAGAAAAATACTTTTAAAATTTCATAAATAAAATCGTCGTCTACCAGTAGAAGCCAGACGATAGCATGATATACAAAATAGGGAAAAAAAACCCTGTACAGCCTGTATTATTGCCCAAGTTGCTGATGAGTATCACTATATTCTTGAATGTAAAGCTTTTAATATAAGAAAAAACACACGAATAATATTTATCATTAAATTTATTTTAAAAAGTAGTGTCGACTATAGATGTACATCCAGCCGGAATTCGCGTAGTAAGGAGCAAAAGTGGCGAGGTTACATATCGAGGTCACAGGCACTTGTTTCTGTAATAAATTTTTAACCCATATTATAATAATCATTATGCAAAGGGTTAAAAATTTATTGCAGAAACAAGTGCATGTGCTACATTGCCTCTTTAATTAGTCAGCGGCTTATGTACGTACAGGTTGATTAAAAGTACAAAATAATGCATATACCTGCATTAGCTGCAGAACTGAAGCTCTCCGAAAAAAAATATTGACAGACCAGAGAGCTATAGTGCCACCCATTGAAAAAAGTGGATATTTATTGCGCACAAAAAAGTGCGCTGTTTCTCGATTTATTTTTCCGTGTTTTTCAAACCGCCGTTTCAAAATATTACTAACTGTGAGTTCCTAACATATTCCTGTACTATTTTCACAGCAATACATTCCTTATAACCCTTGTAAACACAGGCGCCTGAAGTGTGGATCGATACCCCCCCCCCCCTTCTTAATCAAAAAAAAATTAAGAGCGTATATCTCAAAAATACATAATTTTTCAGTCAATCACATCTATATGTCGTTCTATGCAAGCAGATTGCACTTTTTCTCACGTTTAGAGAAAGGACGTATACGGTATAATAGTGTATTTTTCTAAAAATGAGTGCAACTTTTTGTGCGCAATAAATATACAGTTTTTTTTCTTAGGGTGGCGCTGTAGCTCTCTGGTCATCCCAATTTTTTCAGACCAGTGAGCTACAGATCTGCAGCTTATACATGCATAAGACTAGCTGCAGATCTGTAGCTCGCTGGTCAGAAAAAATTGGGATGGATGGCAAGAGAGAGACAGTGTCAGGCGAAAAACAAGAAATATTTAAGGCATTTCAGACCTGTTTGCGTTTGAATTTAGTAACACATGGACAATTAGTCTTGGTGATTTCTTTTAAAATAAATCACAATGTATTTTGATCATGAACAACCGTCTTCTTTCGATGTATCAGGCTGAGGACCTTAAGGACGTTATACACACGGTTAAAGTTTGGGAACTTACACAAGATAAGGGTATTTATAGAAACTGAGGACCTTATACACAAGGTAGAAGTTTGGGGACTTACACAAGATAAGGTATATATAGAAACTGAGGACCTCTTACACATGGTAAAAGTTTGGGGACTTACACAAGATAATGGTATTTATAGAAACTGAGGACCTTATACACACAGTAAAAGTTTGGGAACTTACACAAGATAAGGGTATTTATAGAAACTGAGGACCTTATACACATGGTAAAAAGTTTGGGGACTTACACAAGATAAAGGGTATTTAAAGAAACTGAGGACCTTATACACACAGTAAAAGTTTGGGGACTTACACAAGATAAGGGTATTTATAGAAACTGAGGACCTTATACACATGATAAAAGATTGGGGACTTACACAAGATAAAGGGTATTTAAAGATACTGAGGACCTTATACACATGGTAAAAGTTTGGGGACTTACACAAGATAAGGGTTATAAAAGGAACTGAGGACCTTATACACACAGTAAAAGTTTGAGAACTTACACTAGATAAAGGGTATTTAAAGAAACTGAGGACCTTATACACACAGTAAAAGTTTGGGGACTTACACAAGATAAGGGTATTTATAGAAACTGAGGACCTTATACACATGATAAAAGATTGGGGACTTACACAAGATAAAGGGTATTTAAAGATACTGAGGACCTTATACACATGGTAAAAGTTTTGGGACTTACACAAGATAAGGGTTATAAAAGGAACTGAGGACCTTATACACACAGTAAAAGTTTGAGGACTTACACTAGATAAAGGGTATTTAAAGAAACTGAGGACCTTATACACACAGTAAAAGTTTGGGGACGTACACAAAATAAAGGGTATTTAAAGAAAGTGAGGACCTTATACACACAGTAAAAGTTTGGGGACTTACACAAGATAAGGGTATTTATAGAAACTGAGGACCTTATACACTTGGTAAAAATTTGGTGACTTACACAAGATAAGGGTATGTATAGAAACTGAGAACCTTATACACATGGTAAAAGTTTTGGGACTTACACAAGATAAGGGTATGAATAGAAACTGAGGACCTTATACATAAGGTAAAAGTTTTGGGACTTACACAAGATAAGGGTATTTATAGAAACTGAGGACCTTATAAGCATGGTAAAAGTTTGGGGGACTTACACAAGATATGGGTATTTATAGAAACTGAGGACTTACACAAGATAATGGTATTTATAGAAATTGAGGACCTTATACACATGATAAAAGTTAAGGGACTTAAATAACATAAGGGTATTTATAGAAACTGGGTACTTACACAAGATACAGGTATTTATAGAAACTGAGCACTTTATACACATAGTTAAAATTATGCATAATAAATGTATAGAAACTGATCACCTTATACACATAATAAAAGTTTGGGGACTTACACATAATGAAAGAATAGAAACTAAGGACCTTACACATATTGTAAAAGTTTAGGGACTTACGCAAGACAAGGGTATTTATAGAAACTGAGGACTTTATACACATGCAAAGTTTTGGGATTTACACAAGATAAGGGTATTTATAGACACTGAGGACCTTATACACATGATAAAAGTTTAGGGAATTACACAAAATAAGGGTATTTATAGAAACTGAGGACCTTATACACATGGTAAAAGTTTGGGGACTTACACATGATGAAAGTATAGAAACTGAGGACCTGATACACATGGTAAAAGTTTGGGGACTTACACAAGATAAGGGTGTGTATAGAAACTGAGGACCTTATACACATGATAAAAGTTTGGGGGCTTACACAAGATAAGGGTATGTATAGAAACTGAGGACCTTATACACATGGTAAAAGCTTGGGGGCTTACACAAGACAAGGGTATTTATAGAAACTGAGGACTTTATACACCTGCAAAGTTTTGGGACTTACACAAGATAGGGGTATTTATAGACACTGAGGACCTTATACACATGATAAAAGACTTACACAAGATAAGGGTACTTATAGAAACTGAGGACTTTATACACGTGGTAAAAGTTTGGGGACTTACACATAATGAAAGTACAGAAACTGAGGACTTTATACACATGGTAAAAGTTTGGGGACTTACACAAGATAAAGCGTATTTAAAGAAACTGAGGACCTTATACACATGGTAAAAGTTTGGGGTCTTACACAAGATAAGGGTATGTATAGAAACTGATGACCTTATACACATGATAAAAGTTTGGGGGCTTATACAAGATAAGGGTATTTATAGAAACCGAGGACCTTATACACAATCATAAAACTTTGGGGACTTACGCAAGATAAGGGTATTAATAGAAACTGAGGAACTGATACACATGGTAAAAGTTTGGGGACTTACACAAGATAAGGGTATGTATAGAAACTGAGGACGTTATACACATGGTAAAAGTTTGGGGGCTTAGACAAGATAAGGGTATTTATAGAAACCGAGGACCTTATACACGATGGTAAAACTCTGGGGACTTACACAAGATAATGGTATTTTTAGAAACTAAGGACCTGATACATATGGTAAAAGTTTGTAGACATAAACATTATAAAAAAGCAAGGTTAACTTAGGGTTTTTATGGCCCTTTGAATTGTGAGAAATCAAAACTACTCAGTTTTGGTATCATGTGCATTGAATTATCTTTTGGACCTTTGGTGACTGTATCTATTAAAAATGATGTAAAGAGCTGGGTTCACTTTATCCATAAAATGGCCCTTCATACATACCAATTAACTGACAAAGTCCCAGGGTCCTATTTCAAACATCAATATAAAGGAAAGATTTTCCCCATATCCTGAAAATTCCTTCAACAACGGACAAAAGTTTTAGCATTTTTCAAAAATATTTCATATAGAGTGCAATCTCTAATCCATGCAGAGGATATTAAATAATTAAGGATCTGTTTCTGAAAAACATGTTTTATATTTGGGTTGAGGAGTAAGCTTGTATTTAGTTTTCTTTCAAATAAGCCTGTTTTCTGCAAAAGTTCAAGAACTTTGCAATTTTACAAAGCTTGTTTAATTTCCAATCTCTGGACTCTTAAAGAAACTTTGTTAAAGGAATGAAAGGCACTCTCAGCTTTATTTGGATGTTAGAAATGGGACAGAGGGTGATGGACAATTAACTGATATAAGGACTATCTTAAGGCTATCTTATGCATAAAGTGAACCCAACTCTTTATATTCAACTCACTTAAAAGTACATTTCACTGTAGATTTCATAAACAATACCATAGTGGATAAATAAAAAAAAGAATTTCTGCATATAACTTTATTTGGAGACTTGATCAAACTTAATTGGGACATGCACATTTTTTTCACTTTCACTTTCAGAAAGGTCATGCGATACTTGAAAACATGTTCATGAAAAAAAAAAAGGAAAAAATTTCCTTCTGCACAGAATATTTAATACATGTACTTCAAAATCATTTGCTACACACATCATGCAGTTTCTTCTGCACTCTTCAGTCATGCAAGTATCATGGTCCATGCAGGTTTCATAATGATAAAACTGCTGCAAACAATTTAACCCCCAATACTGCTAATTGTGGCTCCAAAACACAGTGTTTATCATTTTTCTCAAAAATATATCAATTGAAATTAGTGTGTAAATCAAGATTTTCTCTGGTTTTTTTTTTTTTTTAAAACTAGATAATATACTTGGTCTTTAACACTTATCTAAGTTCTTATTACATTTTTGTAATCTTTTCTGAAATGTTTTTTGATTAAAATCATTTCACATGATGTCCATGGGATTTTTTGTATCTTCTGTCACTTGCATGTAGAATCTTCCATTTCTGTTGTGGATCTGTGATCAGAAAGTGGCTTCCTTTTCCTTAAAATCAAATTTTCAGAATATAATTTTTCTTCTGTTTATACTTTTGTCTGTATAAAAATAAAGCAAATAGCTCTGAAAGTGGCTTATCATGACTGGCTAAGTATTTTAATTGTGAAAAGTGAAGAACTTTTCGGCATCTGAAATACAATTTGGTTGGAGAATGATTGTTCACTAATATATATGTATTAAATAGGTACATTCATTATTTGAATGATCTGTGAACTTGTGTGCTTGGCTACTTAAATTTACATTCAGTTTTAGATCAATATTTTGTTCTATTTGTAATTTAATCTCACTCTTCCATCTCCATTCAGAAGACATCTGTGTGAAATGCGATGACTCTCATATTGGTAAAGTTCCACCAACGCAAATAAATTATTTCAGAATATACCTTGCTCTACCCTTGAATATATAACCACTCTTTTTGTCACTTATACTGAAGCTCTTCTGTTCATACTCAATATCCAGTATTGAGAACTACACATTTTTCATGCATGTAGACCACGCAGCACTGTTACTGTGAAGAAATCAATGGAAAATAGGCATGTACAAATAGATAACTTTTTAATGCTGATTTATTTTTGTAAAGCTATTATATTCCCAGATGACTTAAAAATTAATAAAAATAATATTGTAGGCCTATACCCCATTCTATATTGAATCTAGTTTGGTAACCTTATTTGGAAGTCACGTGATAATTGCATATAATGTGTACTACATGTAGGTCATACACAAATTTCAATATCGCAAGGGCATATCCTAGTTCCACTAAAAAATCTAAGTTATAAATTATTTCTATATACCTTGTACTTTCTGAAAAGTTCTGCTGCTTTAGAATTTGCATTTTATAAGGAAAAATTCATGTTATGTAGCTCCAGTTGAAATATGTGTGACCTTTACAAAGTGTTTTATGCATTTATTAAATAATGCTCTCGATTTCGGGAAAGCTGCAGCACTTTTCAAGTTAAGGAAAATATCCTTTATTTACATTCGAAAAACTGTTAAGATCTATTAAGTGTATGCCCTTGCGAAAAAACAATTTAATTAGGCACCTCTATGATAAACATGGGTCCGGAACCTTGTACATAAAAACAAGGAAGAATTTATTAAATACATTTTCTGTATAATTATTGAATTATCGCACTAAACAAAGGTTTTACATTTGTATTACGTGCCTGTCTGAAATCTGTAAATAATATTCTGTTTAATAATAAAATACATTTTTCACTGTAAAAAAAATCTTCGTTCTGTCTCTCACAGCACATGAAATATGTCATTTTTACCAAAATGATGTCATGTCGACAAGTTCACTGCAATCAGTGATTGTCTTGACTGTCATCCATTTCCTCCTCACTCTGATTCTCATCACCAACACAAGAAACATCACCATCGATTTCCTTTACTGCCTCTGAAAAAAATGCAACTTAATTGTAACAAGCATTCTGAGAGTATTGCATTAGCAATACTAGTCCCCTACCGGCAAGTGTAATCTGGTTCCCGTAAAAAATTGAAAATGCCATAATTTCGTCAAAAATCAATGAAGCGGAACGAAATGCATACTTAATCTATAACTCATCAAGGTAAAGTCACATACCAAAAATCAGCTCAATATCTGCAAGCGTTTAGAAGAAAATTGCGGAAAACCCTTAGAAATTGAAGAGGTAGTAATTCCGTCAAAAATCAATGAAGCGGAACGAAATGCAAACTTGATCTGTAACTCATCAAGATACACTCAATACCAAAAATCAGCTCAATATCTGCAAGCGTTTAGGAAAAAAGTGCGGAAAACCAAGTGGGACAGACAGACAGACAGAGGGACAGACAGACAGAGGGACAGACAGACTCAAAGGAAACCTATAGTCCCCTCCGGTTTCACTGGTAGGGGACTAAAAACACAAACATTTCAACCAGAACAAGCATTCTGAGAGTTTTGCCATTGCAATGCTAGTCCCCTACCAGCAAGTGTAATCTGGTTTCCATTTAAAATTGAAAATGCCATAATTCTGTCAAAAAATCATAATGCAAACTTAATCTATAATTCATCAAGTTAGACTCACATACCAAAAAACATCTCAATATCTGCAAGCATTTAGAAAAAAAGTGTGGTAAACCAAGTGGAACAGACTGATAGACATACATATGGACAGACAGAGAGATGTACAGAGAGACGCACAAACACGGTGAAACCTATTGTCACCTCTGGTTTCACAGGTGGGGGACTAATAATAATTCTAATAGTTTTTGCAAAGATTAAAAAAATGCTGTGGATATAATTCTACATTAAATCACAGTTATCAAAAGCATAAAAGGCATATTAAAATTTGAACTGGTGGAATAAATACTTGTACAGTTAGTCAGAAAAACAAGCCTATATCAAAGTGCTAGGGACAGACAATTTTGCTTTGTTAAAAACTTAAGGTAAATCATTATTCATGTATACATTGAGTTGTAATATGTTTTAAAAAAAAACAGAGAATAAAAATCACTTTGCTATTAGCTTGAATTCATTATAAGCTAAAGCCTGTTTTACTGTATATGTATAAGAAAATAATGATACCATATCACTTCTTCTGCCAGTCTAAACACTGTGTACTACCTTCTTTTGTTCATATGACCTCATGTAAACAGAATATTTTAAAAGAACCCCCCAGCATAACTTGTAAATAAAATGTCATCTTAAAAAATTATAAACAGTGTGTCTTTGTCTTTGTTAAAGCTACAATTTATGTGAAACAAGATGTGTTTGTGAAACACTGATGCCCCCGTAGGGCGAGGGTTGAAGTTTCTCAAATACATGAAAATGAAATTAGTCAAACTCTAAGGTCAAGGTGAAAAGGTCAAACTGTTGGTATCCAAAGGAAGGTGTTGTCACAAGGAATACACCTGTGAAATATGAAAGCCCTTGTGCTAACCGTTGAAAATTATAGCCCAGGTTAAAAAGTGGGTCAAACTCTAAGGTCAAGGTCAAAAGGTCAAAAATATTTATGCCCATTAAAAGGTCTTACCACAATGAATATACAAGTGAAGGATGAAAGCCCTAGCACAACCGTTCAAATGTTATTGCAAAGGTTAAAATTTGGTAATTTTTTGTGTAAGTGGGTCAAATTCCAAGGTCAAGAGGTCAAATTAAGTGATACCCAAAGAAAGGTATTGTCACAAGTGACCTGTGAAATATGAATGCCATAGTTCCATCTACTAAAAAAGTTATGGGCAAGGTTAAATTTTTGCAGACAAACAAGATCGATAAGCAGGGCAAAAACTATATACTCCTAATACTGACTAAGGGGTTAATTAATTCTTAAAAAGAAGATTCTATGACAGAAGCAATACCTGATGCCACTTTATTCCTAACCAACATTTTTCACTCCTGGAACTTTGAGCAGAGCAGATGCTTGACTGGGACCTACATGTAGGATATCAGTGTTATAGGCACCTGGGAAACCAGCATGGTAACACTTTCATCAATGAGACTTTCAGGCTTCTCAAGAGATGTGATCGTGAACCAACCAAATTCATTTCCTAGTGAATTTTTTACACTAGCTGTTATTTATTTCTTAAATTCCTAAAAAAAATTTTACCTGTAACACACTAATGATGAGGCTTTCTGACATTCTCCTAGCCATGGAACCTGGTACATTTCCATCATTAGGTCTTGCATTAACTAATTCTCTAGCATTATTTGCTGAATCTGTTGATAAACAAACAAAATTTACTGTTAACTTTTAATTTAAAAAATATGACACATAATAGGTGAATCTTGATGATTTCTACACAACCATTCTTAATGTAAATATCGAACAAACAAGAGGCCCATGGGCCATAATGCTCACCTGATTAACTATAGCCCTTCTGTTTTCCGTCAGCAGATTCTTTCTTCTCCTATTTATTCTTGTGTAAAACTGATCACATATTATAGCCCCACCCTACCATAGGGGTCATGATTTGAATACATGTAACCTTCAATCTACTCTACCTGAGAATGCTTCCATATAAATATGACTTCATATAAATTTTCCTCTTCTTAAGAAGAAGATTTTTAAAGACATTTTCCATATGTATTCCATTATAAAACTTTTACTGCCTATTGTGGTCCCATCTTAACCACCCCCCTCTCCCCAGGCATGATTTTAGCAAATTTGTGTCTACAATACCTTTAAAGTTTCTAAAAAACATATGAAATTATGGCTTTGTTGTTCTTGAGAAGAAGATTTTAAAAAAAAATATTTTCTATATATTCCAATGCATTACCCTGATCCCCTGTTGTGGCCCCATGCTAGTCCCGGAGGTTATGATTTAAACAAATTTGAATCTTCACTACCTGAGGATGCCTCTGTATAAAAAATGACTAATAATGGCTTTGCTGTTTTCAGGAGGAAGATTTTTGAGGATAATTCCTACATATTCCTATGTTATTCTCTGATCCCTTCTTATGATCCCATCCTACCCCTGGGAGTCATGATTTGAACAAACTTTAATAGAAGCTTTCACATAAATTTTATTGTTTCTGGTCAAGTGGTTATTGAGCAGAAAATTTTTAAAATTCAAATTTTCTTTTTATGAGTTCCTTATTATCTCCCCTTGAAAGGGGGCATGCCACTTCCTCTAAACAATCTTAAATTCCTTTCACCCAAGAATGCTTTGAGGTAAGTTTGGTTGAAATTGGCCCAGTGGTTCTGAAGAAGAAGTTGAAAATGTAAAAATTAAGTTTACAGACAACATGACAGAAAGCTGCTGATCTGTAACTTGCTGGTTTGAAAAAATTGGGATAGACGACCAGAGAGCTACAGTGCCACCCATAGAAAAAAAGTGTATATTTATTGCACACAAAAAGTTGCGCTCAGTTCTGAATTAATTTCTCTAAATTTTTACCTCAACTGCACAAAACCTGGATTTCAAAATTTTCTTTAGACCTCTATCAACTACTCTTGTAGTTGACATCTGCAAGAAGCGCGTTGGACAGAATTACCTTGCCAAACAAGATGGCAGAATAAATAGACAAAATTTTCGAGGTTTCAATTTCAAGGTCCAGGAGGGCTATTGATATGATTAACAATGGTTGTAAAGAATGTTTTGTTGTGGAAAAAGTGCAAAAATATGTTAGAGACACAGGGTTAATAGTATTTTTAGATTGCAGTTGATAACAGAGAAATAAATCGAGATTCTGCTTACTTTTTTTTTGGCGCAGTAAATATACACATTTTTTTAATGGGTGGCACTGTAGCTCTCCGGTCTGACAATATATTTTTTTTCAGAGAGCTACAATTCTGCAGCAACGTGACAGACAGATGAACAGAAGGTTGACGGACAGCTAGATAGGCAGACATCAGACACTTTTTGATCAGAAAAGCTCACTTGAGTCTTCTGCTTGAGTGAGATAAAATCTCTTTTGGAAGATTGAATTATTTTATTATTACCTGGAAGGCTGTAAACAAATTTCCTTGCATCTTTTTTACTCATCATGGTTTGACAACTTTGTAACTGTATTAAAAGAGAATTCTCTAATTAAAAGCTGTTCTTTATTTCTTCAAGGGATCTCTGTATACCTAAATTGGAAAAGAAAAACTTCATAAAAGTCATAATTAAGCTTTGGCAATCAAGTATGAAAATAAGAGGATGAAAATGATATTTTTACCCCTGAAGGTTTTACTACAACTTCTGCAGGTACTTTGGCAACACTATGCACTTGAATTCTTATGTTGCATCGTTAACCACCGAATTGTATAATATAGAGTATATCAACTGACATGTCTAATCTCTCCAGTTCAGAGGGGGAAATACAGAAATCTTTTTAAAGTGTAGGCTATTAAAATTAGCATAAATTACTTTTCATTTTTTAATTTCTTTTCATTTCTTTGAAAACAATATGCTTTAGAAGCTTATATCTACTACACCAAAAGACCGTTCACGGTAGCTCAGTTGGTAGAGCGCTCACTCTGTGATCAGGAGGTTGTGAGTTCAAATCTCAGCCGCGACTGACCTAAGTTGATAAAAAATGGGTAGCAACTGTTTCTTCGCCATGCGCTCGGCACTTTGAAGTGAAAGTTGCGGGTTCTTCGGATGAGACCTTAAAAACCGAGGCCCTGTGTCACGGCAGGCGTTGGCACGATAAAGATCCCTCACTGTTCAATGGCCCTGAGTGCCGAGTAAAGGTCAAAATTTGAAGCCCTTCACCAGTTTATGGTGACATCTCTATATGAGTGAAAAATTCTCGAACGGGACGTAGAACAACATACATACATACTACACCAAAAAAAGCAATACAGGACATTAAATGTTGAATGATACAACAAATTCGGTTTGAAATATTTCATTACCTTAAAAATAAGCAAATATTAATGGTTGAGTTTAAATGTAGCACCTAATAATCTAGCTTTGATAATGCATGTAACTGTACTGTCTCCATGTTCAGGGGGGATTCCATGCATCTTCTGTTTGCCTCAAACATTCTAAAAAAACAATTTCATAAATTTAATTCTGAATTTATTTCTTCATAGATTTGCTAACATTTTTGACCAATCAAAGTGCATGTTTTTAAAACATGTGTCGTTTTAAATGTTAACATGCTAGATGCAGAGACACTAAGCTAATTTCTTAGTAAATAGTTGAGTATCTGTTGTTTAATATTTTTTTTCCACTTTTAAACATTTGTTAAGCTGATCAATTACAATTATAATGTGTTAAGTTACACTATGCATTATATCATGAGTGTTTATATTTGTTGGAGACAAGAACTAAAGTGTCAAAAATGTAGTAAATTCCAGATCTTTTGATAAAACGGCTCTTGACTTTTGAATAGCTTTCGGTCTCAGTCAACTAATACCTGACCAGGTCTGTATAGTAATGAGTAGACCTCATCAAAAGTCAATAATTGTACATGAATTCAATAATATTCATCTGGAAGATAACATGCAGGTGAATACTGTAAATGTATTCTATTTAGGGTGTACATGTACGATATTTGAGGGAAATTAACTTTTGAGCAAGTTAGCTTAGATTTGATTTAGCACATTTCTTAATGTTCTTAATCGTGAATAATTATGTGCTGCAAGACATTTAGCATTGTACTTGAATTAACAGAAGATTCTTTCAGCCAAAGGCACTAAAAAAAATACACATCCAAATGTAATACGTCTACAGTATAACATTTTTTGATTTCTAAAATGTTGGCTATCAGACAATCAAAAACCTGAGAATTATTCAATCATAAAATGTTAATCGTGCAACCGTTAGGGCAAGCGCAGATACCTTTTCAGTGTACTGTTTATCATTGTATTTAGGCCTGTCTCTATAAACCGCACGTGACATTTGGTGCGTCTAGACTCTGACGGCACATGATGTGGTATGTAAGTTTCGTTACCATTAAACTGAAGAAAGAACAGTGCTTATTTTAATGAAGAATGTTTTATTGACTATTTATCTGCAATATATCCATTAAATAAAGGCGAGTTTATTATTTGTTGAACTTTTATTGTTATTCTTGTGAGAAGGTAATTTAACAAGCAATGCATTGTGGGTCCAGAAGTTACTGTGGAAAAAAAAAATTGTTTGGATCAATGTGTAATGTCCAAATTTTCTCTTCACCCACGCGTTGTATTAAGAGCTCCCAGTGATGAGCGGGGCTTTGCGCCACTCCCTGTACTCGCAATGATTATTGTTATCATAACTGTTTACTTACAATTTACATTGAAAAGGGTCTCAGTTTGTAGGATTTAAAGGGAACAAACAAAAATATTCTTTAACAAATCCTCAATGATTATTGCACACACCTTGATGAAAAAGTCAATACTTGATTTTGCATATACTTAACTTAGCAGAACTCTTTTGCGGTGGAGGTAGGAAACGCCTGTTGGATTGGGGCAAATGTGCTATTGAATACAATGCAAGATCGATCATTGTGGAATTTATAAGAAAGAAATCCTGGTGAAATATCTTGCTAAACATATGCTGAACCAGCCTAATAAATCTGAGAGAGGAGCTAATCCTCAAATGTTACATTTTTAGCGATACTTTTCACTAAGTGGACTCTTCTCATGAAATTCTCATTGAAAATCGTTACTTTTTATAGTTCATAAAATACTTTAAACTTTCCTTATTTGACAAAATAGCTACTATTTCGAGTTCAATCCTTGGCAATACATTGTACTTTCTGCATACTCATCACTGCTTATTGTTCAAATCATTTGATTGTCACTGCTGTAAACAATGTTATGCCCCAGAAATCTTGCGAGATTTAGAGCTTCCTCGACTCCCCCACAAAAGAGCAGTAGTAAGTAAGATAACTGCGAGGTACTCGTGATTCTATGTATTGTTCTGTTAGTTCAATATTCAATTTGGTATACCGACCTTACAAATTTATTACCAGTCCTACAGAAAACAGAAAACTGTTACAATTAATGAACAATGTGGACACCTAATTTCCCCAACCAAAATATTGCCTAACTTAACCCAAATATTAATCTATTGTGATGGTTTGAAGTGTATTTATTATGTGTGTATATATTTATTTATCTGTATGTGACATATTTCATTCATATTTCCCCTATTTGTCTTAACTTGTTATATGGAGTTATTCCCCTTTGTTTATAACCCGTCCGGATTAGGCACGCCCAGGTCTATAGTACCCGGTCGGGATTTATTGTTGTCATATTATACCAGGGTTCGACACTAACATTAGATCGTTAGTCTCAGACTAATACATTTTCATTCGGACTAATAAAATATGGGGCTAATTAGTCCGAACGAACCAATAGAAATTTCTGAAAAACAATATGAATAAATTACCGATGTCCGATTCTCGACAGGTTTTGGCGGGTAGTTACGCAATGCTGGGTCAATTCAGCGATTAATTTTTTCGACTGAAAGATGTGAAGTATAAGATTTTAGCGATCATGATTTAATATGACACTTTTAAGAAAGATGTTGGACGTTTTGGATGTAATGTAAAGGGAAAAAAACGAGATCGGGAATATGAACATCTTCCTTGCTGATTGCGAGATTTCAATGAATCTGTGGAATAATATATTTCACATAAATACTTTGTTTATTTCAAAAAATAATACGCATTTCACGTTAAATTAATGTTAAAAAACATTGATGTTTTTTTTTGACGGACTAATAAAATTGTGTGCGGACTAATAAAAGTAATGAAGCACTAGTCCGGCTGGACTAAAGCCTTAAAAATTTAGTGTCGAACCCTGTATACATGCATTTGTGTATAATCAGCAGCAGTCGATATTATTATTGATTATTGATTAGACATATTTCGAGGATCGAGGCTAAATTTCTATCTACAATAATGGTAATTATCACACTCTTAGATCGTAGGTGATATTGTTTCATATGTTTTACGTTTGATTTACATGATTGTTATTTTAACAGAATATAGAATCTAATTCTTCAGTCTTTAAACACTGAAATTCTTGTTTTCTTTCATCCTTCCGAACTCGGATTATGTACAGGACTGACCCCTAGACAGTCATGTTACACTATAAAAGCAATATAAACAGACAAGAAAATGATTCCAGAATATGAAGAGTGTAGCTAGCAAAGTCAGCTGTCTCCCTCCCCGATGATCTGATAGCTAGCTGCAAAGCTTTATATGGAAATGAGAACAAAAGGAACTGTCAAAGAACTTACTGGACAAAAGTGGGCGTTTCCACATATAAGATAAATAATTTACATCGGGATCGAAATGAAAAGATTTAAGAAAACGTAAATAAACTACATCTGCCACAATACATGTCAAATGTCTGATTGAAAAGATTAGGATACAAAAATTAAATACATTGCACCCGGCCTGCTTTAAAAAGAATCATATCATATGATATGCAATTATAATGAACTTTGCAGAACTTAATTTAAAAATTGTTCGTATATAAACAAACACACCAAACATGCTAAACAGCTGAAATAAGAAACCTAGGCAATTCGGAAAGTCTTATCTGTCGTAATAACAGATAAAAAACATTCGACAAGAAATTGCGCAGATGTAGTGTGTCTTTAGAAAGACTTCAAGTCTGCAGAACATAATTACACATTCATTTCAAGGAATCAAACAAGGATGCGAATTTTTCTTGCCCAAAATTATGCCTTACCTGATTAAGCTGTTTACATCGGATGTGTATAATGCCCTTATAGTACAATGTCCTGACTGATTGTAATAAATAGTTTTTAGGTGCACAAACAATATCATTTTTATTGGAAATAATAATAAAATTATTATTCTCTGTAAGAATCATGGCGAAATGTAAAATAAAATATATAAAATTTTTATTGGACATAATAAAAATGACAGGAGTACATGTATAATGTCCTGATTTGGGGTATAATGACCTGATTTGATATGTCCTTCATAACAATTTAAATTGCTATTTATATTTATATTCTGTTTGTTTTTTTGTTTTTTTGTTTTTGTTTTTTTTTTTTTTTATAAGATTTTTAAAGATTGAAATTAATGTGTTCACATAAAAATTGGGATAAATATAAATTTATTCTTGAGAATTTCATTTTTCATCTTTTTGTACTGGATGTCAGTAGAGATATATAAGGCTCACAATTTGGAGAAAATGACAAATAAGGCTGGTTTGACAGTGAAAATGTGATAAATGTTTACTTTATCATTAATAAATTTTGTACAAGATGTTTTCATCCATATTATCTTTTTGAATGAAAATTTTTATTCCTAACACATGACCTTATAGAGAGACCATTCAATGTGATTTTTTAAGGAATGCTGTAAAATGATAATAATTAAGAAAAAATGTGGAAAACATAATTGTCACTTAATGAATTGAACTGTCATATCAGTAATGTGGTAGCTTTTTTAATCAATGGATGCTTCACCCTGAGTTTCTTTTATATATGTAAACAATTATGAAAACAATAACTTAATATTCAATTATTTTGCTCTTTAACACTAGATAATAAGTGCATTTTGAGTAACATTGAGGTAGGTCATTATTGTATTAAGTAAATCCCTTTTGCTATATGTCTAATGCCCTGTTCACACAGAGAGTTTAATTCGCAGTAAATTAATGCGAAGTGAAATAATGTGAATTAAAATAATGCGAATAAGAATGCATTCGGATAACAGCAAAAGCGAAGTAAGCTGATGCGAATTAATTTTTTTTTTCTAGGCTACGATAGCTTTTCAGTAAGGCTATTATGACATCATTTGTAAATCATGTCATGTATGCAGAGCAGATCATTTGACATAACATATATAATCATAGTGACTGTATACATTTTAGTGATTTACATTACTTTCCTTTTTTTTTTCAACCAAGAATAGCACAGATACATAAATCTAACCACCGATATGTGGCCCGTGACTTAATTCTGGCCTACGCATGCGTCAAAATTTAATTCGAATTAGCTTCGCTTAGTGTTCACATGGAGCTAATGCAATGTAATTTAATGCGCAGTAAATTAATTTGAATTAAACTAATTCACACTAAATTCTCCATGTGAATACGCTTCAAATTTAATTCACAGTAACTTGTGTTTAATTCAAATCAAACTCTCCTTGTGAACAGGGCATCATTATATGCCCTGTTCACATGGAGAGTTTAATTCAAATTAAACGTAAGTTAATTTACTGCACATTAAATTACTTCGCATTAGCTCTGCGTGAACACTTCAAGCTAATCTAATTCGAATTAAATTTTGATGCATGTGTTTGTTTGTTTGTATGTTGTTTAACGTTCCTCTTGAGAATTTTTCACTCATATGGAGACGCCGCATGGTGCAGTGGTTAGAGCGTCTGCTCTAGAGTCACGAAGTAAGGAGTTGATCCTTACGTTGTGGGTTTGAATCCCACTGTGGGACGTGGAGACCGGTCCTTCGGATGAGACTGTATAGCCCGAGGTCCCGTGTCGCAGTAGGTGCTGGCACGAAAAAGATCCCTCACTGCTCAATGGCCGTAAGTGCCGAGTATAGGACAAAATTTGCAGCTCCCCAACGGCAAGTGGCGGCGTCTAAATATGAGTGAAAAATTCTTGAGAGGGATGTTAAACAACATACAAACAAACAAACATATGGAGACACCACCACTTGCTGGTGGAGAGCTGCAAATTTTGTCATACACTCGGTACTTACGGTACTTACTACTGTGTCACGTACGGGACCTCGGTTTATAAGGTCTCATCCGAAGGACCGGTCTCCATGTCTCACAGTTGGATTCAAACCCG
The DNA here is from genome assembly GCF_033153115.1 of Saccostrea echinata. Classification (NCBI taxonomy): domain Eukaryota; kingdom Metazoa; phylum Mollusca; class Bivalvia; order Ostreida; family Ostreidae; genus Saccostrea; species Saccostrea echinata. The sequence goes on from NW_026889763.1 coordinate 20,756,674, forward strand.
CGACGTAAGGATCAACTCCTTACTCCATGACTCTAGAGCAGAAGCCACGTGGGCGACTTGATGCATCACAGTGTAATGGCAAATGTAAGGTAAATGCACATGTGGGTGGTCAGTTATTATAGATACTTGTGCTATTTTTTAATGAAAAACAAAGGAAAATTATGTGAATTAAATGTGTACAGGTATTAGCCTATTACATTCTGTCAAATGGATCTTCTTTGCATAAGGTGACGTGATTTGAAAATAATGTCATAATAGTCTGACTGAATAGCCTTACTTGTAGAAATTAAATTTTAATTCGCATTAGTTTAGTTTGAATTAGCTGTCATTTGAATGCAGTTTAATTTGCATTAGTTTAATTGTATTAGTTTAATTCGCATTATTTTGCTGCAAATAAAACTTTCCATGTGAACAGGGCATTAGAGCAGATCAGAATATATTTAAGCTGGCTCCACGAATATCCTCCTTAAGGCTTTAAGCTAAATTTAATGAGTTATGAAACCATTAATATTCAATTGAAAACAAATGAAATGATGTCTATATATTATAGGCATAAGATAAATTTAAGTTAAATTGATAATCATATTAAATTCTAAGCACAACACAAAATAAGAGGAAGTAATAGATTGCAGCTCTCAAGAAGAAGGGGGGGTTTTTACAATCAGATCTCACTTTTAGCTAAAAAATAAAAAAACAAAAACAAAAAAAAAAAGAAATAGGTTGCTGAGCTAAAGAAGAAGGGGGATGGGGGGGGGGGGGGTGATGGTTACAATCCGATCTCACGTTTGGCTAAAAAAAACCAAGTAAGAGGTTACAGATTTCAAGAAGAAAGGGGGGGGGGTGTTACAATCTGATCTCACTATTGGCTAAAAAGCATATATGTGAACTACGTTTCCAAAATCTCCAATTAACACGGACCAAATTTAGTTAAGTTGAATCTTACAAAAATAAGTGAAGTTCATTTCAGGTTGAAATGACACACACAACACATTCGATTATACCTTTCATTTGATGAATTTTAAATCATTGTGAACTGAATAGCATACATTGTGTACTATTCCAAGAAAAAAAATTATCACATAAATACGAACTGTCTTTTCATTTCAACAGAGTACCCGATATGCAGCAATCGTCACTGACCCCCCCCCCCCCCTTACACTTTGATGTAAGTTTCTATACACCATATTTCATCGAACAAGTAATAAAACATACCGTTTCCCAGCGTTTCTTTAACATAGAATCCATCCTCATCAAAAGAATCTAGGATTCTCTGCCCAGGCTTTCCTCTGCGTCTTTTTTTCGACATGTTTATTATATCCCGCTTCAAAACAATTAGACTTCCGCTCTCTTTACACACGCGCATGCGCATTCTAGATGTGTGTAACGTCAGAGGTGTGTAAGTGAAGATGGCAACTTCAATCCGCACGATATCTGTGTAATCATGTGTTCGATGAAACCCCGAAACTGGGACACGTTATTTTTTTTTACTTTTTTAGGATTAAGACATGTCAATTTTTCGTTTTAAACGATAAAAAAGATTGGGGACTTGATTCAAGTCCCCAATGTTTTTTATGTCCCCAATTTACGACTTGCGTATCTGTCGAAGGTCCCCAATATGGCCTTCCCACACACGCACACACACACACACACACACACAATAATAATAATAATAAAAAAAATTTAATTTATTGAATTTTAAATGAAACCAGAAGAATGTTTTTAAGAAATAGTAAATTAAAAATTTATCAAGTTTTTCAAATATTTAGCAATTCTAAATCAGACTGTAAACCATTCTATATTTTTTTCTTTTAATTCAAAAAAGGAAAACCAACACACACACATACACACAAAATTAACACAAGATTTTGTTGAATTTAACTGGGGAGAAAAGTCTCATTCTAGACTGGATGAAAGTGAAATGAAAAACTTTCTGTCTCCAAACATAAGTATTATATGTTTGTCCATGTAACCTGGAACCTTATTGACTTGAAATAAATAAAAAAAATTATATTTTTTTACATTTCAATGCCAACTGAATTTGTCGAATAAAAATTTCCATTGCCTCTCTGTTCAAAGTAATCCCATCATCAAGCCAAATGTTTTTATTTGAATTCATTAAGCCCCTACATCTCCAAAATATCACAGTTTGAGAATTAGCATATTTTCTCCAAAGGGCATTATTTATGTAAAAAACTATCGAATTGTACTTTCCTGGATCCATGGTGCCACAAATCATTTGCCTAAATAGACTCCCAATATATATTTTTTGAACTGACTCATTTCTTAACAATTTTTCGATAATTTTTTGTATTCCTAACACTATTTCTGATACAGAAATTTTTTTTATGTCATTCTCTCCTACTTGTAAAAACACTTTTGTTGGACAAAATTCAACTGCGCTTCCAAAGGATTGACTAAAAATAATTGATTCTGTTGTTGTATCTTTCTCACTAAAAATCTGGACTGAATAATTACTGGGCAACGTGAAATTCACACAACCGTTTGTTACACTATTCCCTAATTCTGACACATGATTTTGACCAATAATTGCAATTCGTTCTGGAGAAGTGACTGCGGAAGTTGCTGAAGGAGATATTGTCGGGCCGGGTATGGGTGCAGGTAGAGTTGTAGGGGAAGTAAGTGAGGGAGTTGCTGGAGGAGATTGTGCTGATGGAGATTGGGTAGGGATGGGTGCAGGAAGAATTGAAGGGGAAGAATCTGAGGGAGTTGCTAAAGGAGATTGTGTAGGTACACGTGCAATCTGATTAAAATCAGATCCTCGATGCTCCTTTTTTAACGATATGTCGCTTACGAGGGTGCAGGAAGAATTGTAAGGGAAGAATCTGAGGGAGTTGCTAAAGGAGATTGTGTAGGTACACGTGCAGGAAGAGTTGTAGGGGAAGTAACTGAGAGAGTTGGTGTAGGAGATTGGATAAGGACGGGTGGTGGAAGAACTGTAGGGGAAATGATTGAGGGAGTTGCTGAAGGAGATTGGGTAGGGGCGGGTGCTGGTAGGGTTGTAGGGGAACTTACTGAGGGAGCACTGTTTTTGATTGAATGCCAATGGGAACTGGTATTGACAAGTTTTGAAATTTTTTTACTTATTTTTGCTGTCGGAGCGTTGTGAATTTGGTTTGCCAAATAGGGGTCAGAGTGCTCGACAGCTTTTAGGTACTGTCATACAAATGTTCCGAACTCTGAAACGTAAGACCCTGGAAAGTTAAAACACAGGGGTAGAAATTGGAAAGAATATGGTGCTCTCCCTTGAAATAGATAGGAGAGGTGGGAGATGGAGTTGGAACAGGAGCAGAGCCACTGAAGACACTGAAGATCAAATTACTGACATTAAAACTTTATGTTGCAGTGGACAGACAATATTAGGTGTTGACAAAACTTCTAATCTTTGTGACATGCATGTCACTGCTACATATACTACAAACAAATCAGAGTAACAAAAGAAAGAACAAAAGAGCCCCCCCATCTTTCTTGGACCTTTATTCATTCACGACAATAGCGACTTTGAGTCATACAGTAATTTCTTTTATCATTTGAGAACTAAACTTTCAGATACAGATAAGTCTAAATTAATCTTTGGGTCAGATGAAGAAAAGGCTTTAGTAAAAGCAATTACTGAATGCTTTCCCGAATCAAACCATATATTGTGTAAGAGACATCTTTATCAAAATACAAAACAAAAACTTGTTGATGATAGTGTAGACAAGGCAGACAGACAAAAAATATTAGACCTACCCGGTAATTTTCAGTGATGAGGGATTGATAAATTCTGACGACAGTATTTGCTTCGAACACATTTCAGAGCAAAAAGAAGACATATCAAAGGAGCTTTCAGGCAAATTTCTAAAATATTTCAAAAAACTGCTACTACTATAATAATTCTGAGTCATTAAATCATGTCTTAAAACAAGCAATTGATTGGAAATCAAAACCACTCCTTGATTTGGTAAATATACTTACAACACTTATAGAGTCACAGTTTAAAGACCTTAGAAAATCACTTGTGGGGGTAGGACAATTGAAACTAGTAGAAACACATGATCATTTCGGTGTTTCAAAATCAGTATGGGTGACTAAACAACTGACGAAAGAGATAGGCTGTACAATAGATTCCGACTTTACATTCCACCAGACAAAATGACACTCACATCAACAGACGGTACTACAGCTATAGTCAGATCACGCACCTTAGGTAAAAAAATTGGTCAACAAAAACGTAAAAAAGTGGACAGGACTACAACTATCAAAAAATCTAAAATACAGTAGATCTTCATCTCCCCATACTCAGTCAGTCTTACAGAACAATCAAATCTATGTTTTGTTTTTACAATGTTTATTTATGATTTTTGTTTAGAATAGGGTTAGTATCAGGAAGTATTCCTCCCCGGCCAGACGGGTGCAGATCAGTGAATACTGTTTGGTGTTGTGTTAGGTTAGAACTTAGAGTAGGCTTAATTAGTATCAGGCAATATTCCTCCCCCGCCAGACGGGTGCAGACCAGTGAATACTGTTTGGTGTTGTGTTAGGTTAGAACTTAGAGTAGGCTTAATTAGTATCAGGCAATATTCCTCCCCCGCCAGACGGGTGCAGACCAGTGAATACTGTTTGGTGTTGTGTTAGGTTAGGTTAGGAATATAATTTTATCTAATGATGTTAATAAAATTATAAATTATTTTTTCTGTCATTTTTCATGAAGTTATTTAATAATTTACTTTTATGTTTATTGCTCTCTTTGACAGAAATATTTTGACTATGAATAATGATAGCGAGAGACGCTTGTGCGGAAATCCTGGCTAGGCGTCGAGAGGCGCTTGTGAGTGGGAAAGAGTTAAACAAAAGGTGGTTATTACCAACTAGACCAGGTGTCACTGGACCAGATGTCAACAGCTGTGTATATATATTGCATGTATACATACAGGGGGGTGGCTGCCTGTCCCAGTAACTACCAACAAACCTGGCTGATGTGTGAATAGTATTATCACAATACTCCCTCAACATGTGGTCACATATGCAACATGCAAATATTATTAATTTTTATGGAACTTTCTATTTTTAATAGACCTGTGTTCAAATAATTTCATTCTTGGATAATACTAACTGCTTTCTAATATCAATGAGTATTTATTTTCTTTTCAAACATGCAAAAACAAGCCAAAAACTCCCATTTGAAGGGGTACAAAACTACTGTAAACAAAAGGAGTCAATTAAGTCCTGAATATGTTGATTTATATTATTTTTAATTAGATTTAATTTTTATTCATTTTTTTTATTTCCTTTTATGTATTTATAATCATGTTAATTCTTATTATAAAATTCCTATATACTATCATTCACTTTTTATAAGCATTAATATTTTTCACGTACAACTTGGAACTAGTAGTTGTCAGCGATCGCGATTTTAGATCGGGCGTGGTATACGGTATACCACGACAACTAGTAATGGCGTCCGATTTTTGTCGATTCTCAGGTAAAATTGGCTATAAAAATGTACGGATAACAATATCATTCAAATAATCACCACCTAAACCCTTTATGTATCCCAACTAATTCATTTTTAGGGGGATTCTACCTTTTTGTCGGGGATTCTTCTTCCTGTAGCGGGATTCTCCTGAAATCCCGGGATTCCTGAAAGTCCTAGCACCGTAACTTCTTGGATTTTTTCCGTTGATTTCAATATTAAAACGTGTAGGCCTATATACCGAAAAGACTTAAAGCGCCAAATTAACTCTGATGTGAAGCAGACAGATTTCGACCTCGAAACGGACGTCCGATATGGAAAAGAAAACTGTCAGTATTGTTGGTTCAGGAAATTGGTAAGATGTGTTGGCAATTCTGTAGACTGTAGAAGAGTAGATCTTCCAGATAACTAGATTAAGTATCAGATTGTAATTACTTCGTTTTTTCGATAGACTGAGATGATCAGTGTACTAATAAATGTGTAGCCGGCTTGTATTTTGATCAGTGCACTCTGCCGTTTTGTTATTTACACTCGTTACTGTGTATAGCATTAAACCTAACTTTGCCACAAATTACTGTTTCAGTGACATGTTTTGATGGTCGTCTCTATGGCTGGACCAATCTCTCAAACATTTTATTGGATGTGGAAAAAAAATGCTTATTTAGCAACATGAGAAAAGGGATAAGTTATTCTCTTTAGAGAAGTGCATGAACAGGCTTTCACCTTCAGATGAAAGCAAAAGCTTGTCTACTTTTCTTAAGAAAATAAATGACAACCTGCCCACTTTTCTAAAGAGAAAAGGGATTGACTATTCTCCTATTGTGTAAAAAAAAAGATTTACTGATTTATCAAGTATTGTAGGGATCTGTTGGTGAAATTTTGAGATGCAGCACTAAGCAGTCTTTGAAAAGTTACATAGAATTCTTAAAGAATTTTAATTTTTGTACTGCCACTGCTCAAATGTTTCCGGAATAACGGATTGTGTACATCACTACTTTTTATTTTACATTTATAAACATTTTCAGTACATTACATTTATTGTGCATGTTCCGCAACTGTCAGTCGCACTTTAATCAGCTCCAGCACTGAGTAAGTGTTGCTTTGTTTTAATATTTATGTATTTCCGAATATATTATGTTCAAAGGTTAATGGAAGAATATAAGTCAGGTATTTTGATTTATTTCATTGCATGTGAATTTCCTAGTCATAAGTCCATTATATGCAAAGATAAGTTTACAATGTTTCAGACATGTGTGTTTACATATAATAAGTCATTTACTCTTATGCGTATATATTTACAATACTAGGGCTGCATCACTCATTGTATATCAAAGTCATAATTCTTTGGACGCAAATTTAACTGAATTAGGGTCATGTTTACATGTGTAAATTGATTGTCACGTGATTCATGTTTGTACTAAGTGTATGTTTTCATATGTTGAGTATTTTACCATTGGATACCATCCATTGAAGATAAACATTCTACACAATTTATTTATGGCAGTGATGCTTTATCTTACTGAGATTTGAATCAGTACAATTTCATTTTCTCCCCTTCTTTCGTCTCCTATGTTTTCATATTCAAAATGTTTAGTATTTTTAATTATTTAAGTTGATGTGAATTCCTTGTACATCAATAAATATTGAAATAAAATAATTGATTCTTCAAGAAAAACTGAAAGATAATGGAAAGAAGTGCAAAACTTTATTGTGGTAAGCATGACACTTGCACTTGTCACCTTTCCATTTATCTCTCAACTTTAATCTTGGAGACCTGAAATTAGGTTCACATTAAATGATGATCTGTTTTAACTTCAATATTCTGATTCTATTATAATCACTTACTGAGGTAAACCCATCCTCTGATAAATAATACACTTAAGAAAAGAAATGCACACATCTAAAGCAAAGAAAGAGTGAAAAGAGAACCTCTGACTGCTTTAAGAACTCAATATATTAAACTATTTTTTGAATAACATTAAACACAAATTCTACTGAAGTCAAAACATGACAAAAATATGGAGAAAAAATTAATTAATCATAAACTAATGAATCATTGATTAAATCTTGTCAACAGCAAATGTGGTAGTTCAAGGGGCAATGATATTTAAAATTCTAAACTTAAACTTTAATAATTTACTTTATATAGCTTGTCAAGATTATTGATGAAAGGGGAGGAACTATGAGCAAGGAGTCACAGACACTAAACAGCTAAAATGTCACTATTTTTTAATGAATTTCAAACATGCAGGAATAATTCTTTGATTAATTACTTTGAAAATATTTTTTCTATTTTTCAGGGGATCTGCTATTGCTAAAATCCTGGGTAAAAATGTTGTGGAGAGAGGAAAGAGATTCAACTCAGAAATTAAGATGTACATGTATGAGGAGATGATAGATGGTAGAAAGTTGACAGAGATTGTAAACACAGAACACGAGAATGTCAAGTATTTACCGGGCATCAAAATCCCAGAAAATGTAGTAAGTTAGCACAGATAATGAATACAAAACATAATGTCAAGTATTTACCTGGCATCAAACTCCCAGAAAATGTAGTAAGTTAGCACAGATAATGAACACAAAACATAAGAATGTCAAGTATTTACCAGGTACTCCCAGAAAATGTGGTAAATTAACACAGATAGAGATGAACATCAAATATGAGAATGTCAAATTTAACCAGGATGTCTAAAAGTTAAAATGCTTTGTTCAATGATCTTTTATTTTAAACATGTAAGCATAACAATTTCAAGTCTTTACTACAGAAATATCATGACACTTGTCATGAACATAACAGCATAGTTGGAATATTGTAATTGAGCTTTACTGAGTAGCCAGAGTCTTTCATCATGTTTTTTTTTAAACTCTGATTTGTCTTGCAGTATTGTTAGATACACTGAATTGTTGATTGTTTTGTAGGACATAATTCTTTTGGTTGTTTGTTGCCTGATATTTTGATATATTTTGTTTGTCAGGTGGCCATTCCTGATTTACTGGAGGCCACAACAGGAGCAGATATCCTGGTCTTCGTTCTTCCACATCAGTACGTCCATAAGATCTGCAGCACTCTGAAAGATAAAATCAAACCCAAGGCAGTCGCTGTCTCCCTAATTAAGGTCAGTGAATAACAATGGGGATAACAAATGTACTTTATTTTGCAGAACTTTGATATTCCGTGAGCAATCTTGACACCCCCCCCCCCATCACCACCAAGAAAGGGGGAGGGGGGAATCATACACACACACACACACGGTCACCTAAGAAATGTAAAGTACTTTCAATCATAAGATAAATCACATTTGATTCAGTGGCCATTTCTCTTAAAAAAGTAGGTACAGACAAATGTGAAAATATTATTTCAGTAGAAAAATCAGACTTAATGAAATGGTAGTCTCCCACATACATTTAACATTATTATACTAATGTTTTAGTGTTTTCTAATTTCTCTGAAGCATTATATTGATTATAGTAATTTTTTTAATTTGGATTACAGGGATTTTCCATTCATGATGATGGGGTTGTGATTCCAATGTCTAAAGTGATTGGGGAGGCATTGGGAATTCCCTGTGCAGCATTAAGTGGGGCAAATCTAGCAACAGAAGTGGCACAAGAACAATTTTGTGAATCCACTATTGGTAAGATGTTAACACACAGTGATCCATGCTATTCTAAAGGGTACATACAGACACATATCATATGCCTTTATGGTTTGTAATGTCTCTGAAGTCTTCTTTATTTTTCAAGAACTCCAATGGAGAAGCTATTTCTATTCCAGGAACATGATATTGTTAAATAGAAAAAATCTAAGTTCATGTCAAGTTGATATTAAATGTATTTGTCCACCACTTTGTTGTACAATGTATGAGTTGAAAGCCTCTGGCAATCACTTGGATGTAAACATTATGATAACAGGGTGTGAGGACGAAGAGATGGGGCAGCTACTGAAGGACTTGTTTGAGACACCATACTTCAGGATAGCTGTCGTTCAGGACAGACAGACCGTGGAGGCTTGTGGAGCTCTAAAGGTATAACTCAGATAGCGGTGGAAAACTTTTTCAGATAGCCAGTCATTCGGACTGGCTAGAAGACAAAATAAGCTGGTCCAAAGTGATTTTTGCGGGTCCGAAATAGTAAGTCGCAAAATTAAAAAAAAAACAACATTTATTTACTTCATTACACATATATTTACTTAATAATAATATAACATTCAGTCTCCATTTCCAAGTCCTCTTCCATTTTCGTTTTTTGCATTTATAACAATACTAGATTTGGCAGGTGACAATGCAGGTTCAGCATAGTAAACATAATTTTTTTGAAACATTTATGCATTTTGGAATTATGCTAACATAGAAAATGAGTCTAAAAAATTGTAGAAATTCTGTGCATCGATAATAAAGATATCAACACGATTGATGAAAAAATGAAATCCGGGACAGTCGGAAGTACTACATTTACCGCTTTTCCCAACTGTGTTTTGATTTCTTTCTGTCGAAATTTTTCATGTTTAGCTTGTCTTTATCTGTTTCTTTATGTTTTCTACCTAATTCTTCCTCAGTTTTAAATTTAATAGGTCACGAGAACATGCTAATTTCACTTTCATTTATAGCCTCGATCTCATGTAAAGAAAAAGTATTGCGCAATCGCATATAAGGTACATGTACGATAATTAAGCTGGGAAGTGCGCTGATGATAAATGGAAAAACAAAAAACTTTAACCAAAAAAAGGGACCGGTCATGTGGGCCAACATCGATAGCATTTTTACTGGTCACACACATTTTTTGCCAGTTTTGCCTACATAACTACATAAGCATACTCTTTTAAAAAGAGGGGTTTCTTATTACAGTTAAGCCTTGTTAATCTGGATTTTGGAAGCATTTGGAATACTGAAACAAATTTTGTGTGGAAGTTGAAACGTCCAGATTATTAGCATCAAGAATAATGAGGCTCCTGTATTTTCCATTATAAAGTGTACAAATGTTAAAAACATGACTGTAGAAAACAGGTATAACTCTTTAGACCTAGATTCATCCTGGGATATGCAAAGAAGTAAAATTAGATTGGTAGGAACATGAAAAATCATGGCATGTGTTCTAAGTATACCCCACACAATGAGCTGTGGAGGGTATAATGTATTTGATCCGTCTGTCACTCAGTCAGTTTGTTCCTTCTGTCCTGTTATTGTCATCACAACTCCTCTAAAATGGCTCAACAGAATTTCATAATGTGTAGATGTGCATATTAAAAGGAAATTTTGATTAAATTTGTATCTGGGAAATGTTTGAAGTTAAAAGTCTTATCCAGACTTAGATATACTACTGCAACAGTTTGTCAGTGCAACTTCTCTTAAATCACTCAACAGAATTTCTTGAAACTTTGTATTTAAGAACAATAATGTGTTGATGTGCATATTCACAGGAAATTCTGATTCAGTTATTTTTTCAAGTTATGCTCCTTTTGAACCTAGAAGTTTGGCCAAAATATACCAGTCTGTGCATCTTGTATGAAACAGTTAGCATGTGCATCATGATTATAAATGCTGAGATGAAGTTGTTTTCTCATTTGATAATATTTATTCAGTGCACCTATGGATGATACAAACAGATCTAATTCTGGTGATAAACATCATTCTGTAAAAGGGAAGAAGGGTGGGGGGGGGGGGGGAGGGGGGTTGAAGGAGGTAGATTTAATGCATAGCATCATAGCATTGCCATCCGTAATGTGTAACACTTTTTAACAATTTGGGAGCTTGCTCTCTTTTTCTTTCATTTCTCACATATTAGTTAAGTAATCATGGTAATACAGCAATAGTGCCAAAAGATTGAAAAAAAAATCATCTTTGGAAGGACCAGCAATTGTTGATGGCCTTGAATGTTGGGTTAACACTAATACTTTTGTTTGACACCATGGTATTTACAGAACATTGTTGATATATGAAAGGGTATTGCTGAGGGTATAACACTAATGCCATACTGCTATTTATTTGACACATTCATTGATATATTCACAGAACTATTTTTGGTGTAGAAGTGGATATTGTTGATATATTTACAAAACTTTGGTATAGAAGCTGGTACTGTTGATATATTTACAGAACATTGTTGGTATAGGAGCAGGTATTGTTGATGGTCTTGGATACGGAGATAACACTAAGGCAGCTGTAATTAGACTGGGTCTGATGGAGATGATTAAAGCTACGGAAATGTTCATCCCAGGTAAGTCTAGTGTATCCCAGGTAATGTCTAGTGTGTCCCTGGTAATGTCTAGTGTGTCCCTGGTAATGTCTAGTGTGTCCCAGGTAATGTCAAGTGTGTTCCAGGTAATGTCTAGTGTGTCCAAGGTAATGTCTAGTGTGTCCCAAATAATGTCAAGTGTGTCCCAGGTAATGTCTAGTGTCCCAGGTAATGTCTAGTGTGTCCCTGGTAATGTCTAGTGTGTCCCAAATAATGTCTAGTGTGTCCCAGGTAATGTCTAGTGTGTCCCAGGTAATGTCTAGTGTGTGCCTGATAATGTCTAGTGTGTCCCAGGTAATGTCAAGTGTTTTCCAGGTAATGTCTAGTGTGTCCAAGGTAATGTCTAGTGTGTCCCAAATAATGTCAAGTGTGTCCCAGGTAATGTCTAGTGTCCCAGGTAATGTCAAGTGTGTCCCAGGTAATGTCTAGTGTATCTCAGGTCATGTCTAGTGTATCCCAGGTAATGTCTAGTGTATCCCAGGTAATGTCTAGTGTGTCTCAGGTAATGTCTAGTGTGTCCCAGGTAATGTCTAGTGTGTCCCAGATAATGTCAAGTGTGTCCCAAATAATGTCTAGTGTCCCAGGTAATGCCAAGTGTGTCCCAGATAATGTCAAGTGTGTCCCAGGTAATGTCTAGTGTCCCTGGTAATGTCAAGTGTGTCCCAGGTAATGTCTAATGTGTCCCAGATAATGTCAAGTGTGTCCCAGGTAATGTCTAGTGTCCCAGGTAATGTCAAGTGTGTCCCAGATAATGTCAAGTGTGTCCCAGGTAATGTCTAGTGTCCCAGGTAATGTCAAGTGTGTCCCAGGTAATGTCTAGTGTATCATAGGTAATGTCAAAAGTGTCCCAGGTAATGTCTAGTGTATCTTAGGTAATGTCTAGTGTATTGTAGCCTGTATAATTTATGTAGTGTAGCCTAGATAATATTTAGTGTAGCCTAGCTAGATAATGTCTAATATAGCTTAGATAATATTTAATCTATCCTAGGTAATTTAGGTAGTCTAGTTTCTTTTTTGCAAATGATGTCACCTGCTAAACTTATGAATGAGGACATGCTACAACTTCTTGTAATTTAGACTTATAATAATGAGCATAACAACGGAAATGTAAATGGTGACTGTGAAGATGTATTTTGAAACTTGATTGTCATGTTCAATTAGTTCCAAATAAACATTACACCCAGATTAGTTTTTTGTGGTATTTTTGACAGAGATGAAAGTGACCACCTTCTTTGAGAGTTGTGGTATTGCAGATTTAGTGACAACTTGTCACGGAGGGAGGAACAGACTACTAGGAGAATCTGTCATCAAATCAGACAAGGTATAGATTAATATACTGGTATCTGCTTATTGCTAAGAAACATTCAGACAAGGTATAGACTAATATACTGGTATCTGCTTATTGCTAAGAAACACTCGGACAAGGTATAAATCAATGCACGTGTATCTGCTTATTGCTAATAAACACTGCTAATCGGTTGAACACAAAATGTGATTATTCGGTTAATCATATCAAAATACATGTACATGTATGTACACTTTTCCTGACTTTTTTCAAGTAAACTCTATTCAAATAAATGAAAAAAGTAAAAAAAAACAAAAAAAAAAAACACAGGTATTAATCTGTTCATGCTTGATCATTATAATTTATAAATTTTATTTCAGTTTCAAATGGCAAAAATTTTTTTAAAAAGTTAATCGTGAAACATCCCTGAGAGATCAAAGACATTGATAATTTTTCAGACAAGATGTCACGGTTTATTCCCCGAACGTCTACTCGCTTAATCAATAATATAATTATCACACTGTTTATCACAATTAAGAGGCCCTCTAAGGGGCACAGGTACCGTTTACCTGTGTTACCTTGATTTGACAGTCTAAATTAAATACATTTATTTTTGTAATAAAAATTATTTATTAAAGCACAGTTTATTTTATTAAATAATAACTATACTTTAAGACACTGAACAAGTATTTTTCATATAATAAATATTTTTTTTTATTTCAAAATACATTTTAATACAAACATTATAAACATTCAGAACATCCTTGACAGGGATTTCCTTTTTCATCTAACTTTCAAAGTGAACTGATTTAATCAGCCTCATTACCAATTATTAATAATTTATGTTGTTGGTTGAAATTAGATTCAAAATTCATAGTGAAGTGATTTGTTTTAAAATCATTTTATATCACGCTTCTTGGTAAATTTTTTTCAAAAGATAAATTGATTATCTTAAGATTTGCTTTTTATCACGCAGACTTAATGATTTTGAAAATGATATATTGTTATATTACATGTTTCTAGAGTAAATGCTTTGAAACTTTAGTTAAAAATTTGAAATAAAAAAATTATTAAGCAAAAATTAACTCAATTGATAAAGGATATATTGAAAAAAAAATTAAATAGGGTATATTTAAAAAAAATGACATGAAAGATTTTTTGTCTATTTAAATACATTAACATTGTTATAATACTAATAGTTGATGCTTTGAAACACTGAATATAAAATAAATAGACTGAATTAAAAATTATTTAGCATCATGAAATATAGTTTTTCCCATTTAAATGAAGGTAGTAAATAATATTTAGAGTAAATGCCTTGAAAACTTCAGTAAAAAATAAATGAAATAGTACTAAAGAAATATTCAATATCTTAATTAAAATATTTAATTCATTTCATAGGAAATATCACAAAAAGATTTGTTTATATTTAAACAGTCATATAAATGCAGGTAGTTAATCCATACAGGTAAACTCTACCTGTTCCCTTTGGAGGACCCCTTAATTGAGTGTGAAAATTATATTGTTGATTTAGCGAGTAGACGTTCTGGGAATAAACCGATGTCACACAGGGTCATTCTACATTGTCACAATAAACAGACAAGGAGTCTGAGCTATCACATAATTAACAATGTTTTACACTGTAATCAGTTTACAGTAATCAATGATCATTAAACTTATATCATTAAAGAAATACAGGAAAGACTGGACAGCAACATGTTGTTTAAACAGCAATTAACACTTCACAAACTGACCAATTACCCCAGTGACCTCATTTCAAAGAGCCTCAATTACATGTAATTACCTCCATATCAGTTGAAATAAATGTGTGAAACTTTATAACCTATCAACATTCAATTTTTTTTTTACATTATAAATTGAAATTTAAGGAAATTTACACATAATTTATTTTTCTGATTAACTTATTACAGATTTTCTAACTGATTACCATAATTCCAACTGATCAATCAGTTAACCGGTTAAATTTGCCCTAATATTAAAAGACCTCATGTGTACATATAATTAAGAAATAATTCCCGCGTCGGAGGAATTGTTGGAGAATACACCCCGATGGCAAATAAAAACCGAGCTTGAAGGGAGAGGTTTTTATTTGCCAACAAAATCTTGAGACTGAGGGGTATATTCTCCAACAATTCCGACGACAAGGGAATTCTTTCTATTCTGCTGCAGTAAAATTGAAACTTCTCTGTAGAGAAATGCAGAAGCTACATTTGGACGTCATCAAAAGTGTCTCATGATGTCACAATAGAATGCTAAACCTCATTCATTTGTATCTCAAGCTTCAGAAAAAGTACAATGTAATCCAAAACAAAAGTAAATTTTTTTCCCACCAATTTGCATCACAATCAAAAGATACCTCTATCCTTTTCCTAGTGAAGGCAGTCAAAATTAGAGGAAAACGATTTAAAATTATCAATAATTTGTTGATGACATGTGTGATTTATGGGAGAATAATGGCTGCGGCATCTCTTTGATCTTTGCAATAACAGTGGTAGAATTACCATGATTTGTATAATAATATTGAGGTCTGTATTTCATCGACTTCATAACAGTCAATAACTGTAGAACAGGCACCTTCCAAACACCTTCAAAACATTATCAGAGCTTTAATTTGTAAAATGTACATAATTGTGATAAATTTAAATGCCCACTGAAAGAAAAAGAGCTCTTGATTGAGTAATTCTAGTCTCAAAAATAAGAGGCAGAACATCCATTTCTGTACAGATGTATATGTATTTGTGGGGCATATTGCTTTCCACCTATCATTTATGCTTCTGGGTGAATTGATGGGTAATAATAATAATTATCATTAATCCGGATTAGTGCAAAGCACCAGTCTTCCTCGGGGCCACAGTTATACAACCTAATGTTTCCACAGTTATACAACCTTATGTATCCACAGTTATACAACATAATGTATCCACAGTTATACAACCTAATGTATCCACAGTTGTACAACATAATGTTTCCACAGTTATACAACCTAATGTATCCACAGTTATACAACCTAATGTATCCACAGCTGTACAACGTACATATGTAATGTTTCCAAAGTTATACAACCTAATGTATCCACAGTTATACAACCTAATGTATCCACAGTTATACAACCTAATGTATCCAGAGCTGTACAACCTAATGTTTCCATAGTTATACAACCTAATGTATCCACAACATAATGTATCCACAGCTGTACAACCTAATGTTTCCACAGTTATACAACCTAATGTATCCACAACATAATGTATCCACAGTTGTACAACCTAATGTATCCACAGTTGTACAACCTAATGTTTCCACAACCTAATGTATCCACAGTTATACAACCTAATGTATCCACAGTTGTACAACCTAATGTATCCACAGTTAAACAACATAATGTATCCACAACCTAATGTATCCACAGTTATACAACATAATGTATCCACAGTTGTACAACCTAATGTATCCACAACTTAATGTATCCACAACATAATGTATCCACAGTTGTACATCCTAATGTATCCACAGTTGTACAACCTAATGTATCCACAACCTAATCCACAGTTGTACAACATAATGTATCCACAGTTGTATAACTTAATGTATCCACAACATAATGTATCCAAGTTATACAACCTAATGTATCCACAGTTATATAACCTAATGTATCCACAGTTGTACAACCTAATGTATCCGCAACCTAATGCATCCACAGTTGTACAACCTAATGTATCCACAGTTGTACAACCTAATGTATCCGCAACCTAATGCATCCACAGTTGTACAACCTAATGTATCCATAGTTATACAACCTAATGCATCCACAGTTGTACAACCTAATGTATCCACAACCTAATGTATAGACAGTTATACAACATAATGTATCCACAATATAATGTATCCACAGTTTTACAACCTAATGTATCCACAACCTAATGTATCCACAACATAATTTATCCACAGTTATAATGGTCTGCTTACAGAGATTAACTTTGGCAGTTAGATAATGCTCATTTCAAGGAAAAGATTGAATTTTAAGGATCTTAATAATGAGAGAATTTTAGTGCTCTGCAATTCTTATTTAAGTGACTTTGGCAATCTCTCTCTTTTAGACAATAAAACAACTCTGCAATTCTTATTTGAGTGACATTGGTGTGGTATTTCTTTCAGACCATTAAGCAGTTAGAAAAGGAGATTATGAAGGGTCAGAGTTTTCAGGGGCCGCTGATAGCCAGGGAAATCTACACAATGTTGGAAAAGAAGAATATGACAGACAAGTAGGTTCAAAGACAACAACAACTGTTTAATTATAATATTTAACAGTTAAATTTTAAATTTTATTCACCTTTTATCCTAAATTTTATGTTTTTGATCTTGCAGTACCGTTTGCTCTGTTTTGTTATAACAGGAAAATAAGAAGTTGCAACTGACAGATTACAAAAACAATCGTTTCTTGATTTACAAATGTATTCATGAGTTAAGAAAATATATGCGTAGTTATTTATCCTTCATTGTATTGACTATATACCTATGCACCTAACCTTTATGAATGCTGTATATCTCCTTTTCATTACAAAATGAGTAAATAATTTTTTTTTAAAAATGCATTTCTTAGAATGCATTTAAAGTTTTCAGGCAATCAAAAAGATTAAGATCTTAAGTGGTGTAATTTTTTTTTTTTGTTAAAGCAGTGAAATAGAGATTGATCATATAAATGTATAACTCATTCATGGTTGAAATTCCCCCCATATGGAAATGTTCATGTTTACAGTATTTTTTCACAGTAAACAGACATGCAGATGATCTTCCTATTTGTATTTTAATTTTCCTCTGTTTATACCATTCATAGAATCTTTAAGTTTTGATTTCCCAGGGTTTATGGTAATAAAATTAGGCTTCCATTGTTGGCAGTCATTCTTAAGATAGGTATCTTGCATCTTCCCACTGTTTATGGCCATTCATAAGATCTTTAAGGTTTCCACTGATTACAGATTTTGTATGGTCTTCATCAATTTGGATTTTATAGTGTATGGTGATTCATAAAGATATTTATAAGACATGTATCTTTAGGATTTCTACTGTTTGAAGCTATTCAAAAAATTGTATCTTGTTGATTTCAACTGTTTATAGGTATATGTAAGACTTCAACTGTTTATAGGTATTTGTAAGATTTCAACTGTTTATAGGTATTTGTAAGATTTTAACTGTTTATAGCTATTTGTAAGATTTCAACTGTTTATAGTTATTTGTAAGATTTCAACTGTTTATAGGTCTTTGTAAGATTTCAACTGTTTTTAGATATTTGTAAGATCTCTCCACTTGACAGCATCTTATGATCTTTAACAGTTGCATTTCCATATTAATGATCATTGATTTAGATATGTAGAATAAAGATTTCTACCATTTATAGGATTCACTAAACTCATCTGTTGGTGTCCACTGTGTAGGGCCATTCATAAGATCTTTATTTCTAAGGTTTCTACTTTTTACACTGGTCATAAAAAATTTGACAGTTTTTGTTTTAGGTTATAGCTGTGTAAGAGTGATTCATAAGATCTCTGTGTATAAACATTTATACAGTCACTCTATAACTTTGAGTGTCTTTTGGGGTTTTGTAATCAGCCTTATCTTTGGTCATCTCTATTCAAAACCATTCATATCATCTACTAGTATCTAATATCTTAAATGTTTTCTATTGTAACCAGCCATTTATGAGATGGTTATCTTTTTTTCAGATTTCCACTGTTTACAGCTATTCATAAGATCTGCATCAGAGAAATGGATCCTAAAGAGTTTATATCATGTCTTAGAAATCACCCAGAACATCTGTAAAACTGTCCATCCATCTAGAGATCTGTTAGTATAACTCAAAGGCATGTCAACAAATGGCTACATGAAGACAACAGGAATCACCCAGAACATCTGTAAAACTGTCCATCCATCTAGAGATCTATTATTATAACTCAAAGGGATGTCAACAAATGGCTACATGAAGACAACAGGAATCACCCAGAACATCTGTAAAACTGTCCATCCATCTAGAGATCTGTTAGTATAACCCAAAGGCATGTCAACAAATGGCTACTTAGAGACATCAGGAAATTCCGAAAAAAACAAAACATAACCTGATTACTAAGGAACTATTTAATGTAAAATGATTAAGTTTGTTTTATTTTACTACAGCATAAAATGGTGCACTCCTCTGACATGTAAATATGTTGGATGATTCTTTAGTTAGTGTAGTATTCTGTTGTTGGAACATTTTGAAGAATCTTTTAGTATTGTTCTTTTTGAATACTAAATGTATCTGTTTTGGGGTGTTTTTATTAACAAAATGTCACTAGATAGTTTCTGTTTAGTTGAAATTTGCTTTTGATCTCGTCTTAGTTAATGAACAAAATTTATAAGAATATAGAACATGTTTGTTGATAATTCAGTTTATCTTTGCAAGCATTGATTCTCTTATGTGTGTGTGTGTGAGACTGTATAAATTAAACTCTCCATAATTCAGTCATAATTTTTCTGATCATGAAGCTACTTGTAGTACATAACTAGGTTTTTCTGAGTTATATGTTTGAAGACTGGCAATGAATTATCTGTTAAATATATGTATATAAGGATAAACCTGAGATTATTTGTAGATTGTGGTATTTCTCTTTAAAGTTGAATGCTCCACTTTGATATTTTTTATCCTTCCTTAAGAACAATGTTCACTTGGGGCCTTTTTTGGCCCTGTGAATTTCAGAAAAACTAAAACTGCTTGGTTTTAGTTAACAGTGCATTAAATATCATTTAGACCTTTGGTGACTGAGTATCTATCAAAAATGATGTAATTTTCTGGCTAGTCAATGCATCATGAAATGCGTCATTTTCCTCATATCCTGAAAAATTCTACAAAAACAGTTAATTTTGAAAGCTATTTTTCGATATTTAATATAGAGCACAACCTCTGATCTAAAATATGCGACTATTAAATGATAAAACTATTTCTGAGGATTACAAAACATGTTTTGATCAGAGGGTGTGCTTGTATTATTTCTCTTCTGTGAAAGTACTCAAGTATACTTGTTTTCTTTAAAATTCAAGAACATTGCAATTCCATGAAGCCTGTTTTCCAAGACCTTGGCTTTAAGAAGAAAATATTTAATAGGAAATGAAAGCACCAAGTCTTTACTTTAGCTTGATGTTTGAAATGGAACATAAAGTGTTAGACAATAAATTGGTATATCTACAGGGCCATTTTATGCATAAAGTGAACCTAGCTCTTTTCCATTATTTTCAAAATTAGGAAGTGATGGTCCAATATTCATGTAGATTTTCTTGATACAATTTTTCTAAATAACAGTGAGAAAATATGAGTCCTTGGTTTGCTTGATTTTTAAAAAAAAAATTATTAATGAGCAAAGAAAACATACAAACCTAAACTTGAAAGTTTTTAAAAGTACCAGTCTGCATTCCTGACTGGATTTTCATTACACCATACTATAGAATATGATTATACATGTATATCATCATATCTGGAGTAGGCAATGTAAACATTTAATCATCTTATGGAAAAAAGAGATCCTTGGTAAGTATCTAGAGATGTATATGTTTTATTTTTCTCTTCACCCTTTAACTTCTGTTTAATGTCTGATGTGTTGCTTGCTATAAGAGTTTGTTCCAATCTTATTTTTCTTTAACTGTGATCAATGTGTTAAATTATTATAATTTTACATTATACTTAAATTTTTGTAGATTCTTATTTTGTTTGCTGTTTATTTTTGCTAAATGTAGATCTATATTGTCAATAATTATTTTTTAAACACATTGAGTTGCAGTTATCTTTTTTTTTTTTCTTTCATGTCTAAGGGATTCTAAGTTTATGAAGATAAAGTGTCAGATCTGACGTGGGTCTATAATAGGTGGAATTAAAATGTAAAGCATTCAGTGTGTCAGAGTACACACATAAGAAAAGTAACCAGATTGTGTTGGACTATGTTATTACTGCTTGTTAGAGTTTTACTGAGTATTAAAGGTGCTGATGTTTGACTAGGTTTTTTATGTATGCTGTATTTTATCAAATATTGTAGCTTTATGTTTACTCTATCCAATAGAATCATGTTGATATTTTATACATTTGAATTTTTTGCCATATGTGCTCCTATACATATGGTAATTATATGAAAAATCCAAGTTTATTGAATATTTATGTATGATAATGGATTGTTTTAAAATTCATTTGTTAAAGTATAGCAATTTTTTTTTTCATATTAATAAAAAATTTACATAAACATTGTGAAAATTTTATCCTGTTTAAATTGTTTATCTCCAGATTCTATTATATATAGTGACATATCAATTAACTATACTTGTCTGATAATATTCAGGATAAAGCCTTTCTTTTACTTTAACATTGATTTCTTAGCTCATCTGAGTCTACAACTGGATTAGCTCTTCAGATCAAAGTTTGTCCATTGTCCATCTTTCACTGCTTGTTGTTTTAATTTATCACATTTTCAAGTTCAGTACCACATGGTCATTTTAATTAAAGTTGTCAGGAACATCCTTGGATTATGGGGATTTAAGTTTGTTCAAACAAAGGACTGCACTTTCAAGGAGAGACACTTAAGAAATAGTGAAAATCAGGGTGTGGTAATTCAAAAATCTACTCACTAACTTCTAATCCAAAAAATGACAAAAGTGAAGTGAAAACTGTAGAATTAAGGTCTAATAGTTGTATTAGATATAAAAGTTTTAATCACAAAATTTGCTAAATTTACCTTTAGAAGACCCAAAGGGCCATAGTCATTTTAAATCTGCAAGCATTCCTTAGAGTATATATAAAATGTTTGGTAAATCATTGTTCTCAGGGATAGGATGGAGCCACAGCAGGGAAACAAAGGTATCATGGGAATAGGAAATAATATTAAGAAAAGCAAAAGACGTGTAGTTTTCAATGGCGGATTTAAGGGGGGGGGGGCGCACCCGGCGCCCTAAAATTGTCAAAGCGTAAATCATAGTTTTGTCGAGAAAAAGTAAAAATGTCTTCTCGGTAGACCTCATTTTTACCCTTCAAAATCTCTAGAATCCAGGAGCTTCCGGGGGCTGGGGCCGCAAGGCGGCCCCCAGACCCAATGCCTACTTCTTGCGCCCCCCCCCCCAACTTCAATTCCTGGATCCGCGCCTGGTTTTATTACTTGATTTAATGCTTGGCTGAAATTCAAAGTTATAGAATTCGGAAAAAGTAATATTCACCTACATCCAGCCCTCAAGGTAAATATAACATTTGATTTTTTTAATCTACTTTAGACCAAAACTAGATCGAAAACCTCCAAATTGATACAATTGGTTATGTTTAGGTTTGTCGTCTTGTGAAATTCCGCGGTCGACAAGGTCTTCAGTTGAAGGTAAACATCCAAGAGAGATGGTGAGATTTATTATGGAAGTTCACTGCTGAAGTTTTGTTTAAATAGCTGTACATAGTCATATCCGTTTCCTCTTACAACTGGGTCATTCTTAGGAGCACACTTCTTGTTTTTCTAACAACATGTATTTATGGATCTGCAAGGGCGGATCCAGGCCGGGGTGGGGTGGGCAGACAACCCTGCCGCCTCAAGGAAAAGTTGTGGACCTGGCTTACGGATTTCTCTCTTTGGTATCCCCTAATTACTTAATAGTAAATACCTGCACTTAAATGCAATGTTTTAAGGACTGTTACAACGCACTTTGAAAAATTACGCACTTTGAAAAAAATTTTCAAAGTGCGTTAATTTTGGGACCACGTTAACGCACTTTGAAAAAAAAAAATTCTTTTCAAAGTGCGTTAATATCGACCATATTAACGCACTTTGAAAAAAAAAAGTTCACGGCTTGGTCAATATTCTTGCAAATTTTAGATATGATAAATAATTATTTGAACCTGGTTGAATGACTTTTTGATGATGACGTCAGGATCTGAGATATAGACGTTTTTAAAAAGATTTTTAGGAGTTATCTTGTTTCCAAAGTTCTCGTAACTGTTTTAAAAGGGAAATGGGTCATTTAGAAATAATGGAGGAATGATTGTTAAATAGCACAGTTTCGTTTCCTGTTTTTCTTTTCTTTTTTAAATTTTATCCAGTCTCTAATAAGTTCGGTAGACATAGATGTCGATAAGTGACTTAAAGCATCGCATTTTTCTTAGTGAAAAGGGAGCAACTATGATTTTTCCATACCATGAAAATTCTCTCTCTCTCATCTATCTTTCTATCATATTCATCTATCTATCTATTGTGAACATATATGAAACATTGGCTGACTCATTTGTTTGATAGTAAGAAAATAAACTTTAGCCACATGACTCACTCCACTGAAATTTTTACCTCGTTCACTAATAACTTTTTCTCAAAAAAGTTATGCAGTCAGATTACTTCTAAATCTGTAATTTTATATCATAAAAACGCTAGACAAGTTCAATAGCATGTTTTAATAACCACGTAAGTGCCTTTTTCTGAGGAATCATTGTGGTAACATTTTGAATAAAGGTTATGCAGCTCTCTTCTTTCATATAATAGGGTACGTAATTTTTTTTTTTTCAGGAATACTCATCTCAATTTTTTCATCTATTTTAAATTAACTCAAATTTATTAACAGAATTTATTGAGAGAAATAATATCAATTTCATACCAGTTATGTAAATACATGTACATCTATTTGTGTAGGAAAGATAGAGAGTTGGGCTGAGGGACTTTCTACCTGTCTTCTCGTTCTCGATGAGGGTAGATCAATTCATCAGTTTTTCGGAAGAAATATAACAAATTATTGCTGTCTATTACTAAAATCTAAGTCCAGAAATTTTGTTTGATACGAATTTTTTCAAAGTGCGTTAAGTGTCTCCATGGTAAAAATGTTGATGTACACTCTTAACGCACTTTGAAAAAAAATTTCAAAGTGCGTTGATTTTGTCCCAAATTTAACGCACTTTGAAAAATTTTTTCAAAGTGCGTTGATTTTGTCCCAAACTTAACGCACTTTGAAAAATTTTTTCAAAGTGCGTAATTTTTTCAAAGTGCGTTGCCACAAAGGACAACCTATATAAAATAAACATTAACATTTGCTGAGGCCACACTTATCTCAACAATATGATCAGAGATATCAGTAATAGATAGTAGTGAATATCTAGAAATCTGTTGAACATGTCGAAGGAGGAGTATTTTAACCTTCCAATATTAAACCTCGATGACGCCTTAAAGAACCCCACTGAAGGAGGACAAGAAGTTGTTAGTGCTCTGGAAAGCGTTGGATTCTTAGGGATTGTTAATATTCGTAATTTTGAGGTGGAGAAATTAAAACACTGCTGCCAATGGTTTTTCAACCAACCCTGGGAAATTAAAAAGGCTCTTTTGAAAAGGTCTTTTAACAGAGAGAATAGCAATGTGTATCGTGGATACTTCCCAGTGGTGGAGAATTCACCGAGCAGGAAGGAGGGGTTTGAGATTGCTGCAGACGTGTCGCCAGACGACACTGACGTCATTAGCGGAAACTGGTTTTACGAAAAGTCAATATGGCCGCCAGAAAATGGAGACTTTGACTTTAAGGCAACGATGATAGACATGTATAGGATTTTACATCAGGTTGCCATGGATATTCTTAAGCTTGCATCTTTTGGATTAGGATTTAAAGAAAATGTATTTGAATATTTGTTTAAGGACAAACCATGTACAACTTTTCGATTGCTGCATTATCCACCGTGGAACGGAAAACCCCCTGAAAACGCCATCTTAGAGGACGGTAAAGTCGTCACCACCCCAGTACATACAGACTCGTGTTTCTTGACCCTTTTGACAACTTTCCATTTTCATGGACTAGAGGTAATGACCCCAGAAAGAAAATGGCTGCCTGTCCGTCCAATTGCCAATGGCCTTGTTATGAATGTAGGCGACCTTTTTAATAGAATGGTTGGAGGTCGTTTTGTAGCAACACAGCACAGAGTCCTTGACATTGGTGTTGATAGATTCGCTGTACCGTTTTTCCTAGAGCCTCGATTTGATGCCGATATTAACGTCAATATTGTAAACCAATCTCAAGAAGGAAAAAAATCGACCCCTGTTGTGAAATACGGTCCTTGGGTCTTAAAACA
Organism: Saccostrea echinata; assembly: GCF_033153115.1. NCBI lineage: Eukaryota > Metazoa > Mollusca > Bivalvia > Ostreida > Ostreidae > Saccostrea > Saccostrea echinata. Next base: position 20,781,766 of record NW_026889763.1, read on the forward strand.
AATGGAAGATAAAGGATTCTTTGAATTTAAAGACCTTCCAAAGTTTTAATTTATTAAAATCTGTAAATATTGTTTTTATAAACAATTTAAAAGTTTAAGCAACACATTGTTTTCTGTACGTACTTAAATTGTAATGTAAAATTTTTAAGATATGACATTTTCAGCTCTAGATTTTGAGTTATTAGAAAACATTACTGACATTAAACATTTTTTAAAAAATATATTAGTATAGTTTCATCTTGTTTGTGTATGTTAGTGATCTGCGAGTTTCCTGAGTTCTTTAGAGAACTTGATGACATCCACTCCACTCAAGAGAAGATCCGATCTCAGGACACTGTACAGCGAGTCTGGTGAAGTAGACTGTAGAAGGCGAAGTTCAGACAGAAGCTCGGGGTCAAGGTCATAGAGTCTACAAAAATAATCAGTACTAGGTCACTGGAAGGAAACAATTATATTCCTTTAATTATTAATACAATGTACAAATGTACCCTTCCTTATATAATCCGCATAAGAAGTTTGGTAACCTTAAACATCTGATCTGAAAGACAGTAAACTGAGGAAGAATGATGCATATATTAACTGTTTTCCTTCAGTGTACCGTCGTTCACTGGTATTGAAGACACTAATGCTTCCCGTACCTTTCTATTGGGCTTGATAAGTTACAGCTATCAATCCATTCCTTTATCCGAGCTTCGGTCCATTGCCAGTAAACATTCTCCCTGTTTTGTACATCACGCACCGACTTTTTATCGTGTACCGTGTCCTGTCGCCCAAGCTTTTCTTTGCCTTATCAAAATCAGAATGTAAATGGAATTTGACGAAACGTGTTGAATAAATTTACGAATTTTTTTTTCCTTGAGCAGAAACATACCATCAGTGATATCGGGCATGTCGAATATTCTACCCCTTGAGCCAAGTTCTTTAATGAGGTTTCCCACCATGAAATCAAATCTTTTTTCTGAAGTGAAGTCGAAGTAGAGTTTAGTCCCTATGATTAATCCTAGCCATCCATCAGGGACGTACCGAGGCTCCAGTCGGAGGGGCACCACGCACTTCCGGAGTTTGTAGGCATACTCCGCCTCTGAAATGTGGGAAATGGAGTTAACAGCATACACTCATATTTTCCACTAAATACCCTTTATATTTGCCATTCTCCAGTTATTACATGTACGACCTTCTTTAATCCATTAGCAATACGTATCAGTTATCAAATCTATACAAATCTAACACACATTATAAACCAGTCAAAACTAAGAAATCATTTTCCTTTTTCATGTCACCTGATCTACAGCTGGGACTTTCTTTGTATTTCTATGACATACAGAATTATCCGATCTACAGCTGGGACTTTCTTTGTATTTTTGTGACATAAAGAATTATCCGATCTACAGCTGGGACTTTCTTTGTATTTTTGTGACATAAAGAATTACCTGATCTACACCTGGGAATTTCTTTGTATTTTTGTGACATACAGAATTATCCGATCTACAGCTGGGACTTTCTTTGTATTTCTGTGACATACAGAATTATCCGATCTACAGCTGGGACTTTCTTTGTATTTTTGTGACATAAAGAATTACCTGATCTACACCTGGGAATTTCTTTGTATTTTTGTGACATACAGAATTACCTGATTTACACTTGGGACTTTCTTTGTATTTCCTTGATATAAAGAATTACCTGATCTACAGCTGGGACTTTCTTTGTATTTCTGTGACATACATATGAGCACAACAGCAGCGTTCTCAATGGCCAGGGACATCGCCTCCACCGTAGATCCGCCTACACTGCGGTAAATCAATATTTATCAGACTTAATAAAGTATTCTGTTGTATGTTTAAACATATATGACTCTTTTCGTATTTGTGGCACAAAATAACTTCTACTGAGGTAAAGCGGATAGCTTTGAAGGTACTGGCACGACAGGCACGTATTATTAGGGGTGTTGCCCCGGCCCTCCCAAATCTTTTCCAATCATAAATTTTTCTGTTGAGAATCTTCATTAAAAGGTAGGTCCCCCCCCCCCCACTTTTCATTGTGGTAGTTAAATCATAGTAATCTGGTAATTTAATAAAGTTTGATTGTGGGAAAACAGTACTAGTTGCACCCCACTCCCACGAAATAGGATGTTGTAGTTTAGACAATTTAGCTTAATTTTTCTTTGGTTCCCCCTACACACAAACGCACTTTCAGAAACGATACTACGTGCATGCATAAACAATTTCAAGGGAGACATAAAACAATTTCAGATTTGCACTTTGTTGAAATAAAGATTCATAAAGATTATATCAAGTGTATATATTAATTTTAAAGTCAAATACCGGAAAGTTTTGTAACTGGTATTTGAAATGTGGTAGTAATGACTTTTGATGATTTTCTTTATTTTCTAGCCACATATATTTTCTTTTGATATATTAAAGTAATATATAGATATAAACCGACTAAAGAAGTACTGACTAATGTTTTCCACATCCATCCACACTTTGTATCCGGCTTGTTTTAGAGAGTCCTTGACCTTTAGCATCACAGGTTGTGAATCCCATTGGTAGCTGATCATCACGTGAGGTCGAGGATCATCTACGGTGTTTAACAAACGTTGTACTGTATTTAGTCAAATCATATTTACACATATATATGTAATGTACTTCTTACAGATAATAAAAGCAAAATGTCAAATTCAGAATGACTAGAAATGTTTGTTCTGAATCAGTGATTTAATAACAATACCATTTATAGGATAAATGCTAAGATTGCTTTGTTTTATTTCCCACAATGCACCAGTGGCAGAATGTCGTATCTTTTCATTTTCGTCAAATTGAAGACGTTCTACAACTGTAACAGAAAAAAACTACTTGATCATTCTGTAAATTCCATTTTTGAATACAAATTTTGGTTCTTATACAAGCAGAAACTTTACGTGATTACATTAAGATTATAGATCAAATAGAACTTAATTTTAGCCAAAAGACCTCATAAATGTAGACCTCATTACTTACCACTAATTAAATCTGGTTCTGATATGATTCTGGAAAAATTTTGATTCAAGAAAGAAATTCTCCAAATAATCATGAGAGTTTGTATGACTTCCCTAGGATTTACTTTGTCTTTTAGGATTTGGACTAGAATAGGCAAAGCACCTCTTGCTACGAGTTCTTCTTTATTTTTGTCGTTTACAGAGAGGTTATTTATACCCTGGAGAACCTCTTGGACATTCATTCCGTGTCTACGGGACACCCTATCTCCGGCCTTCACTGCTTGGCTGAGAATTTGAACAATAAACCCCAGTATATTTGTTTCCAGAAGACCCTCCTCTTCCTCATCATTTTCTGTGAGTAGATATGACAATACAATGATTCCCTTCGCCAGAATCATTGGACTGTCTTCAAACCTAGCTATTGTCTTATGTGTTGTCGTTTTTATATTAAGTTCTCTGAAATGAAATTGAGCGGCTGAGGACACGTGTCTTAGACAATTATGCCAACATCCCAAAATAAATTTAACTAAAAACAATACAGATTCATTTTGTGTAGTGTCTTTTAGAAAATCTAATAATTGTGACGTCTTTTGAATAGCGACAGAACAGACTAACTGATGACAGAGCAAGGAAGACGAGTCCGTGACAATCCAGACAACAGACAGAAAACTCCTCACATTCTGAGAAGCAGCGCCCTTCAAACCTGCGAGCTCGTCCTTGTTTTCCACTAACAATGACAATACATTTTCTGTGAGTCCTTTTATATTGTTTTCCACCAAAGAATCAACTACAAGTGAAAGTATTTCTTTGTTTCTTTTTATTCTATCAATGGTGATCCATATGAATTCAATGTGCGTTTCCACAGCGTCTTCTAGAAGTTCAGAACAATTTACGGCACGGATCTCTTTTTCGATCTTCTGACACAATTCACTGAATTCTGCATTGTTATTGTTCTCCATGCTGGATGTCTAAAACTGACAATCAATATTAACCTCAAAGGAAATCTGCAGTATAAAAATAACAAGAGTAATTCTGTAGACATGATAATGAAGAGACAGACATTAAAAATGCTTACCTACCTCACTGTAATGAATACATGTTATGATCATAAATTTCTTTGTTTAAGGAAAAAGAGATTCTAATATATATATATATATTGATTTCCAATTAATGTTAACATCCAAATTAGTGTTTTTATTATTCATTCATTTTTATTCACCAGATAGTTTTATTTCAAAATACATTTTTGTTATCATTAGTTTTACGGCTTTGATTAATATCTGTATCAACAGCCCCAGAACGATGACGCATATAATATCAATAAATAATTATATATTGTTTATTGCAGAAAAATTCGAAATGTGTATTGTGCTAATTAGAATTGCCATCATATAGCAATAATCCCTTTTTTCGTGTTAAAACTTTACAATAGTGTTACATTTTAAAAAAAAAAGTGGTTAACTTACCTACCTAGAAATGGTCCATCCAATCGATATTTTAGGCCTGTAAAATCCAAAACCGACCTAATGCATCCATCCAGAATTCTCGAGTGTTCCGAAAAAGTCAGTAAGATTGTTTTAAAAACTTCCGCAATTATAAACTTCTCCCGGAAGGTTTTGTATAAAGAAAAACTTCCTTCACGATGATTTAGAGTAGAGCCGCGTTAATCCGAACGCTTACGGACGAAGTTTGTGGTTAATATAATAATAAAACCAAGCCAAGTCTGTTTTAGATATCCGGGCGCTTAAGTAATTCAGACGATCTGCACGGCAACCACATGCGTCCAGATTAACGAGGTGTATAACTGCGTGGAAAACCGAATGCATGTTTTACGCCAATTTATTTTTTCAAAGTATGTACATGTATATCGATGTATCTTATTATAAAAGTGATCACGATTTTTTGTTTTGTTTAAAATGTTCCTTGCTTGTAGTAATTTATCCATGCGATAACTTTGTTATATGTGATTTGCTTAGTATCTATTTTCACATGGAACTTTGGGCTTGAAGCTTTTTTCCACATTTAAACATGCCATTATTTGGCGAAGAAAAATATTAAATACATTATCAAGTTATGTTAAAATTACGGAATGAAGGATTTTTTCAAACAATAATTCTTTATCCTACAAGGTGCGTGTATGCAGTAGTGGGATATTTACATTGTCATTCAAACAGTTATATTTGTCTTGCAAAATTTATCATGAAATAGGGAGATAACGAACAGTTTTCAAGCTCAAATTCCATTAAAACAATACAAATCGGGAGCAGAGCAAACACGGACCTCCAAAAACATCAGAGATGGGATCAGGTGCCATGGAGGAGTGAGCATCCCCTGCCGACCGGTCACATCCGCCGTGTGATCCTTGTCATGATCGGGAAATAACGGAAAAATCCGTCGACAATTCAGTGTGTAAATAATGACCTAACAATTAGTATGAAAAACGTCAGTCAGTATATGACCTAATGATAAATTGTATTTGCTGACAAGATCATTGTATTGACCATAAAACTTACAAAATGATGACTTTAAGCGAGACTGTTGATATTCTTGTTTCATCAATTTGTTTCTCAACAACTTATCTCGATTTAGAAATTGTTCATACGTAGAACATGCTCTTGCATATCGAATAAACTGAGAGATGTACACCCCGTATGCAGGTGACAAGGGTACATTGCTGCATAAGTAAGGGAAATTGACGATTAAAAATTTGAAGTCATCACGTTTATCATAAAGCTTTGTTGTTAGATTGCCATTATTAACTTCTCAAGCTTCTTAAAGTAAAATATCCAAATATAAAACAGATGTGTTAGACTCTGTGGTATCTTTTATTTCAAGCTCATACTTTTAAAATCAGGGACCACATCAGAAAACTATGATTCATATAGGATTTCAGTTTTGACACAATCTGGGATTTTTTTTACATTGAAAATATGTTCAGCAAACTTTGTTATTTTTAGTTGAATAATTTACGTTATATACCCGTACATGTATATGTATTTATGAAATCCAGTCTCACAAATTCTTATGCTTTAATGTTATTTTAGCGAAAAATAAATAAATGTGTTAAATGAAAGAGAAGGACAAATACGTAATACAACAAAGACAATGAAAAAATATATTCTATCGACAAATTTTTGTTATAATTAATCAATGATGAATTTCGTTTTTTCTCAGGAAGTATGAATAATTATTCAACATTTTAGTATTGATTACAAGATATATAAAATTCTTGCGTAGGAATCAATGTTAACATTTTCCTTTTCAAGATCAAGTCGTAAAAGGTCCATCGATTAATTTTTGAATTATTCTCCTGAAAGTGTTAGTAAAAACAAATATAATATTGTTACTGAGGTATTTTTTTTAAATGATAAGAAATATTTTGAAATGGATACCCCCCCCCCCCCCGTATATATTGCTATTTTTATCATATGCCGAAAAATCAATAAACTTTATAATTGCATCCAGTTGTACGCATTAATAAGCATTAGGTGTTCGAAGTAAAAATTCTAAAAATTAATTTCCAGAATTACCATTAATTTGCCTAATCTACATTCAAGAAAATCAAGTTAGCAAAATTTACTCGATTTAGTAATTTAATTTCCTGTACCAAATACCTTCTTTGACAAAAACGCAAATGAATAATTCAATGTTCAGAGTAACCTGAATTTTTGTTGTTTCAGACCGAAATGGAAACCATGTTCTTTTTAAAATATAATAAAAAAAGAGCATTTTTCCTAACGTGTCGAGAGAGAGAGAGAGCATTTCAAAGAGTATTTGATATGCAAACATTATAAGGAAAAAATCGATAAGTATATGTACATGTACATAAATTTATATCCACTAAAACTTATCTTTATTTCTTAAGAAAACCGCGGTATTTAATCAAATATTATACTCGTATAACGCCGTTACGCCAGCCATCTAGAGGTACAGATTTCTTGAGTAATTCCATCAATGAAGCATACAATGACGTCCACATCAATAAAACAATATGAAACATACTTAACCCTACTTTATATGATTACATAGATATAAACAATACAATGTCTTTTTTTCTTTGAACGGAAATTAAAGTTGCATCTATTGCAGGAAAAATTACATACTAGTAATCAGTTTAAGCGGGTTATGTATTTTTTCTGCAAAAGCTGCAACATTATTTCCCGTACAATCTACATGTACCAAAGAAATCATTTTATTGTTTAAATGCATTCCAACATGATCTAAACTGCCCTTATGACAACTATTTACTGAATACGAAAATGTCTCATTCGACCTCCGCTTATAATTATTATCTCAAGAAAGAAAATGATTGTCCTTCCTAAGGATGATTATGAAATGATAAAAGATCGAATTATTTAGACATTGGAGAATTAATTGATATCATATTTAAAATCAAATATACTTACCTTTTAATAATACCATTTACATAAAAAATAGTCCCAATAAAGTGACATTTTTTCAAAGTAAAATAAAATTAAAAATAAGTTGTATCTTTCCTACTTACCCATTAATGATTACTAAGGGACATTTCTTTATATGAGGACAGTTATAGGTGTAAATCGTTAAGTTTTTATATAATTTCTCATCGATTCGTGTGGAAATTTATCTTTTAGTACCTGAAGAATATTTTCTCGAAAGAATAATTCAAAGTTAATGATACATATTTAAACATAGACATTAAAAGTAAAAGTAAAACACAGATACACATCGATAACATGATTATTTGTGTTATTTAAGTAAATACAATTGTAAATCGCTTACAATTTATCTGATTTTTTAATTCATGGCAGTAAACTTCTTTATGTTTGCGAATTCTTATAAGATTAATAATAAAGTAACTTTTAATCTCCCTTACCAAGAAAGCTATTGCCCTCTGAAAATGTTTGCTAATGAAATATGATTTGCAGTATGGTAGGTTATAGACACATTACCTCATCATAAGTTTTATTACGTTTCCTCGAGATTAAAAACAATCCAAAAATTGTTTAATTAAATTTGCGTTTACTTCAAACTTTCAACAAAAGTTGATATGTTCTGAGGTTATAAGTTTAATATTGCAGAATTATAATGTGTATCGTCATTTTCTTCCGATTTTTCTCCGTGATATCATTAGATGTCACATACAGTCCTTAAAGCAGTACAAATAGGCATGACTACATCTTCTGGAACACTTAGCGAGGAACATTTGGTTCACAGAAAAGCATCGCACTCTACAGTTTAAGTAGGCCTTGTCACAGATGCAGTAAGACTCTGTACCAACCATTGTGTACATTGCGACCAAACTTAAAATCCACAAAAGTTTTGGCATAACGGGTTTTGTAAATTTCTGAAAATTAAAAGAAAATATTAAAGAATGCGTTGAGATATAGATTACACGTACTAGTATTATCACAAAGATTTTCCCCATTCAGTTACCTATCAGTTCTGCAAAATCCCCCGAGGCATACAGTGTAGGCTGTGTACAAGACAGGTCTTTATAAAGCCAATTTGTATTAGCTCACTCGGCGGACAGTGTCAAAATTCTATAAATCTACGTTCATAACGCCTTCTCTTTTTATCATCTATAATATGATGATAATTTTTATACGTTCTATGTCGCTGTTTTGATTGTTTATTATATCAAAGTGCGAAAATTGTAAAGGGATGCTACGTTTTAAAATTCGCTTTTCTGAATAATTTAAGATGGCTTAGACAATACAATACACTTTTTTGTTTTTTGATGATGATATTAAAGATAACTATAAATTACATTTAAGTTGAGTTAAAAAAATATTATTAAAATTTATCTAGAAATGCCCCTTTTCATGATTTACTGTATATCTGATAGTTAACCATGTGTTCCTGGCACTGTGAATCATATTTTATTGTCGAGAACTTTATGTAAAGTGTAATCCTGGGCTTATACAAAAAATTTGTATTTTGCAAATGAATGTAAGAATATTGTTTGGCGAAAATAAAGTAACATTTTATTTAAGAAACTAATATCATTTTACATTTTCCGTTTTCTAATGGACTCAAAGCAGCTAAGTGAAACAGATTCAAGGCATTTAAAGATAGTATTTACGGTGAACGTTAGAAGGGAGGTGACATAATTCAATAAAGTTTCAACCTACAGTAGAAATATTACGGAGCCGTCACATGAAAAAGTATTAAATATTCATCAACTATACCAAACGGTCCCTTGATGGTTACCAAGCAGACTGTCTGGTAACAAATTAACCACAATATCATATTATCTAATCAATGAAATGTCATTGAATCCATTGAAATTGCTCTGATAAATATCCTTCTGGGATTTTTTTGTGATCTTTACGAGGTTCCGTGTAATATTTTCCTTACCTAACATCAATTAAATCTCGGTTTTCATCAACGAGCTTTTTGTTAAGATCTTTTAACTTTCTGTCTTACGTAACTATTATGTGCAAATTGTATGATTTCATAGAAAATTAATATTTTGGAGATTGCAGAGGACTAAATGTGTTTCCATTTTCCATTATTCAACTTAATTAATGATGGAATGCACTGGACTTTTTTTATGATTAAGAATGTTACTAATGTTCACAGCATCTTTTCTTTTTAGCAAATTTAAGTTTAATGATCCGACAGGTTGAGTCAGAATTATCTTCTAACACACGTGGTGACTTGAACCCTTAATGGGAAACATCCATACCCACAAACACAAGTACTTGTGACATTAATATAGTTGAAAATGAAGGCCAAAAAGCAATCGTTGTAGTAGGTCCTAAATATAGAAAGCCCGGATTTTTCAATTGTCGACAAAACTTTTTTTTATGAATTCTGTCCAAGATAATGGCATACGTTGGGCTAGATTTGAAAAAGAAGACCTTTACACTTTGTCAAAATGGGTTAATTAAGTGCTTTTAAACATATTCAAGAACCATATCAGAAATTTAAAAGGCAGAACCGTCTATCCTTCCGTTTTCACTCAATCGAATGTGATAAAAGAATTTTAAAGACTCTATAAACTAGTTATAATTGTAACGGGGACCGGTACAGATGTTCCCCAAACGCTCCCCAACTCCCTTTTGGTGACTTATTTCTTGTAAGCTTCATTAAATAAGGCAATGAAGTATATTTTTGCATTTCACGCGCGCGCACATGCATGCATGTGCAGGATTACCATGTCATCCCGTTTGTATTTTAAATGCATCTTTATATTCTCAGTATCAAAACATTTCATCAAAAAATATATAAGTTCCGGCTATATTAAGCATATTGGTCATCTTAGCATTGCACGCACGCGCACCTGCATGCATGTTCATAATGACCATGCCATTTTGTCTACACTTACAATATGTCTGTTTATTCTTAGTATCAAAGCTTTTCATAAAAAAGATATAAAAGTTACAGCTATATTAAGTGTATTGGTCATTTAACACATTGCACGCGCGCGCATGTGCATGCATGTGCATGATGGTCACATCATCTTGTCTACACTTTTAATATTTCTGTATATTCTTAATATCAAAGCTTTTCATCAAAAAATATAAAAATTATGGCTATATGAAGTGAATTGGTCATTTAACACATTGCATGCGCGCGCACGTGCATGCATATGCATGCATGTGCAGGCTGACCATGTCGTCTTGTCTACACCTTTAATATATATAAATATTTTGAGTATCAAAGCATTTCATCAAAAAGTATCAAAGCTACGACTATATCGAGTATATTGGTCATTTTACGCTTTGCACGTGCGCGCACGTGCATGCATGTGCATTCTGACCATGTCATCTTGTTAACACTTTTAATATATCCTTATATTCTGAGTATCAAAGCATTTCATAAAAAAAATATAAAAGTTACAGCTATATCAAGAATATTGGTCATTTTATGCAATGCACGCGCACGCACGTGCATGCACGTGCGCGCAAAATGACCTTCGTTCCGCAAATCTACATAACATGCCTAGTAACCCTAAAAAGGTTTCACATCAATTGGATGTATAGTTTCCGAGATCACTCACGGACAAAAAAGTACCCAGGAAGAAAAATAATAATAATAATAACTAGAAACTCATTGCGAGCAATGAGAGGTCTTCCGTCCGATTCTGAAAATAAAAACGAAAATTCAAGCTGAAAGAGTGATAAAAGAAATTCAGACACTCTGGAGATTTAGCCCTGGTCAACAGCATTAAAATCCAACGTGCTTACCATTAACCATTCACTTTTTTGCATCACTTCCTGTCACGACCGGAAGTAACGGCGACACATGATTTTCATACGATGCAAATAAACTAATGACAGACTATAAGTCCTGAAAGTTTCAGATTTCAGTCGTTTATTGTTGCCAAGCAATTGTGAGAAAAAATTCTAATTTTGAGGACAGGAAAACACGCGACGGGAAGTGAATTTTATAAAAAAAAAAATCTCTAACGTGTCTCTAGACATTGCAGTATCTACAACATGTATTAAAACATTTCAATTCTTTTTCTATAAGCGATATTTATGAGAAAGTTGAATATCGTATTTTATCTCCTAAAACCGGAAGTTGACGTTTTTGTTTCCGGAGGAGTCTAACATATTTCAAAACAGCGAAAGAGATGCAATAAGGTAATGCAAGTTTTAATTTAAACAAGAAAAGTTTAATTTTTGGATTTTTTTATCACTTCCTGTGACGACCGGAAGTGACGGCTGACATTTAACCCAAATGATTTCGCCTACTCTTCAAGGTCTATTATTCATATAAGTTTGTTGTCTTAATCTCTTACCGTTTCTGAGATCTCACTCAGATATTTTCTCACTTTGAGGACAGAAAAACACGCGACCGGAAGTGAATTTTGCAAAGATATTTGACGTTATTATAGACATTTCCAATCTGAATAACATATCTAAAAATCATTTCAAATACTTTACCTATAAAAGATATTTATGGGAAAGTAAAATACTCAAATTGTGTAGTTTTTCTCTTATAAACGGAAGTTGTTTTTTTTTTTTTTTGTTTCGGGTGGTACCAACACATATCAAAACTGTGAAAAAGATACAATTATATGATGCAAGTCTTATTCCAAAAGAGAAAAGTTGAAATTTTCGATTTCTTTGATCACTTCCTGTGACGACCGGAAGTGACGACTGACGCTCTTAACCCAAATGGTTTTGTCTACTCCTCAAGGTCTATTACTCATAAAAGTTTGGTGTCTAAATCTCTTACCGTTTCTGAGATCTCACTCAGATATTTTCTCACTTTGAGGACAGAAAAACACGCGACCGGAAGTGAATTTTGCAAAGATATTTGACGTTATTATAGACATTTTCAATCTGAATAACATATCTAAAAATCATTTCAAATACTTTGCCTATAAAAGATATTTATGGGAAAGTAAAATACTCAAATTATGCAGTTTTTCTCTTATAACCGGAAGTAGTCGTTTTTGTTTCCGGTGGGACCAACATATTTCGAAACTGTGAAAGAGTTGCAATAATGTGATGCAAGATTTGATTAAAAAAAAGAAAAGTTGAAATTTTCGATTTCTTTGAACACTTCCGGTGACGACCGGAAGTACTGACGACGAAAACCAAGGTAATTTCGAACATGTAGAAGTTATGGTCTATCATCTCTAACAAGTCTCCAGTTCATATCTTTAGCCGTTTCTTAGATCCTTCGAGGACAAAATTTCATTTTAAAATCAGGAAATTGTCCATAACTTGGCACTGGAACCGAATTTACCAAAAAACGGAATTTTATATAAAATTCATATAAAGACCTTTTATCCCTGAAAATTTCAAAGAAATTCATTGAATAGTTTTCGAGAAATCGCGTGCACAAAATTTTGTCTAAAAAAAAAAGAATAATAATAATAACTAGAAACTCATTACTAGTAATGAGAAGGTCTTCCGTTATACGACTTCCTGTTTGCATGAACATGTCTTTTCCAACGTCGGTATTAGCCTAAAACTTATGTAGAAACCAAATAACTTAAAATATACTTTTTTGCTTCGTTTCCTCTCACGACCGGAAGTAATGACGACACACGATTTTTACACCAAGCAAATGAACTGATGACTGACTATAAGTCCTGAAAGTTTTAGAGTTCAGTCTTTTACTGTTGCCGAACAATTGTGAGAACAAATTCTAATTTTGAGGACAAGAAAACACACGACCGGAAGTGAACTGAATAAAAATCTCTGAATTTTCTCTTGACTTTTGCAGTATCTACAGCATATGTAAAAAAAAAAAAAAAAAAAAAAAAAAAAAACATTTCAATTACTTATCTATAAGTGATATTTATGAGAAAGCTAAACCACGAAATAACGTAGTTTATCTTTTAAAACCGGAAGTTTAAAGTTTTTTTCCGGTGGAATTTAACATATTTTAAAACAGCGAAAGGGAAGCAATAAAGTGATGAAAATTTTAATTTTAAAAAGAAAAGTTGAAATTTTCGATTTCTTCGATCACTTCCTGTGATGACCGGAAATGACGGCTGACGCTTTTAACCCTATGTGTTTTGCCTTCTCACCAAGTTTTATTACTCCTACAAGTTTGGTGTTTTACTTTCATGCCGTTTCCGAGATCTCGCTGAAATAACTTTTCATTTTGTGGACAAGAAAACACGCGACCGGAAGTGAATTTTATTAAGATATTTCATGTCAATCTAGACAACTGCAGTCTCAATAACATATATAAAAATCATTTAAAGAACTCTATCTATAAGCGATATGTTGGGGGAAATTCAAAACCCCTATTATGTAGTTTTTCTCTTAAAACCGAAAGTTGTCGTTTTTTGTTTCCGGTGGAACCAAGACATCTCGTAACTGTGAAAAAGATACAATTATATGATGCAAGTCTTATTTCAAAAGAGAAAATTTGAAATTTTCGATTTCTTTGATCACTTCCTGTGACGACCGGAAGTGACGACTGACGCTCTTAAGCCAAATTGTTTTGTCTACTTCTCAAGGTTTAATACTCTTATCAGTTTGGTGTCTAAATCTCTTACCGTTTCTGAGATCTCACTCGGACAAGTTCTCATTTTGCGGACATTTAAACGCGCGACCGGAAGTGAATTTTACAAAGATATTTGACGTTACTCTAGACATTTGCAGTCTTGATAACATATTCAAAAATCAGTTCAAATACATTATGTATAAAAAATATTTATGGGAAAGTAAAATACTCAAATTATGCAGTTTTTCACTTATAGCCGGAAGTTGACGTTTTTGGTTCCGGTAAGACTAACATATTTCGAATCTACAAATAAGATGCAACAATGTAATGAAAGAAAAAAATCAAAAAAGAAAAGTTGAAAATTTCGATTTCTTTGATCACTTCCTGTGACGACCGGAAGTGACGGCTGACGCTCTTAACCCAAATGGTTTTGCCTACTCCTCAAGATCTATTAACCGTATAGGTTTGGTGTCTTAATCTCTTACCTTTTCTGAGATATGACTGGGACAAAATATTTTTGAAAAAAACGGAAATCGGACATATCTGACGACCGGAAGTGAATTTTGAAAAAATGAAAAAAACGCCTAGGGGTATTTTCATTCTCTATCATCCCTGAAAATTTCAAGAAAATCCGTCCAGCCATCTCTGAGAAAACGCTCCGACAAGAAAAGGGGAAAAAAAAAATAATAATAACTAGATACTTATTGCCTAGGCAATAACAGGTCTTCCGTTTTCTTGATTCTTTTGTCAACTGGTTTGAAAAAAAGAGCTGTAAATGCAAAAAAAAAAAAAAAAAAAAAAAAAAAAAAATTGTTCTCCCAGCAGGGATCGAACTCAAATCCTTTGGTTTGTAAGGCAGGCGCGCTAACCACTAGACCACGTATTCCGATGAAAATGAAAGTAGTAAATTAATTGTTTATGAATAAATAGGAAATAAATAGGAATAAAAACACGTGTTCTTTTGTTTGTTATGGAATGTAGTAATCAGTATTGAATAAATTGAGAAACACAATTGGTGTATATGGGGTATAATGCAGATTTTCGGTTTAAAAAAATATTTGAGTTTGTCTATATTTGGAATGCATTGAGTTAATCATTCAGAGCCTATGATGCATTAGAACTGCAGTGTCGAGACTTTGTTTACAAATATATGAAAATGTCGGATCGGGTTCAGATGTGACTGAATATCCTGAAATAATAGGTAAGATTAAAATAAGCATCTCTGTGTGGATTGAATTAAATGTAAGAAGCATGAATCAGAATTTCAGATACACATTTTAGGAAGAAAAATGTGTCAATGAGAGCGTGAAAATTTATTTGCTAGGAAAAAATCGCTGTTTTCGACATTCATTCGATTAATATTAATTCTAAATAAAATTGAAATAAATTCCACATACTAAAGAAAGCAAGAATGGTTGGTGTTAAAATATCACATCATATCAAGAGAATCGACTGCTATTCATAACAACTGAAGAAATAACCGAGAAAAACTTTAATTAATTTTATGTTCATCGGCATCTAAATTTCAGATACAAAAAAAAGATGTAGTGTTTGCCGTTAACATTCATAATTTCTATATACTGTAGAGATTCATCGTCAAACTTTCAGGAAACTTTATTTTAGGTTTCTTCTGCACTTAACCGAAATTTTATGTCGTTCAGAGATGTTGTATAAGTTGTAGAGAAATATTCTAGGTTGCTATTGGTTTGATTTTTTTTTTTTTTTTTTTTTTTTTTTTTTTTTTGAAGAGAGGAGTAAATTAGTTATTGATTCTGACCTTTTGGTCAAAGGTCAGGGTCATCAAAGTTCAAGGTCAAAGGTAAAAAAAGGAAATAACTTTTACTTTCTATGTTTTTTTTTTTTACTTCATCATGACCGAAATTACTCCAAACAAATAAAATGTTCATTCTACACGTAAATTATTCACAACTGATCATCCCTAAAAGTTTCTGTGAAACCTTCTGATTTTTGAGACAACTTCCAGTTTTTCTGCCGGCACTTCCGGTGAAAATAATTTGCAATGTCATGGTCTATCTATCATCCGCATTACCCAAACATTTCTATAGAAAGAAAAAAAAAACTTGAAAAATTCACTTTTTTGCATCGCTTCCTGTCACGACCGGAAGTGATGGCAACGTACGATTTTCACATGATGTAGATAAACTGATGACTGACTATCAGTCCTGAAAGTTTTAGACTTCAGTCTTTTACTGATGCCGAACAATTGTGAGAACAAATTCTAATTTTGAGGACAGGAAAACACACGACCGGAAGTGAACTGAATAAAAATCTCTGAATTTTCTCTTGACTTTTGCAGTATCTACAGCATATGTAAAAAACATTTCAAATACTTATCTATAAGTGATATTTTTGAGAAAGTTAAACCACGAAATACGTAGTTTATCTCTTAAAACCGGAAATTTAATTTTTTTTTTTCTGGTGGAATCTAACATATTTCAAAACAGCGAAAGGGAAGCAATAAAGTGATGAAAGTTTTAATTTTAAAAAGAAAAGTTGAAATTTTCGATTTCTTCGATCACTTCCTGTGATGACCGGAAGTGACAGCTGACGCTTTTAACCCTATATGTTTTGCCTTCTCACCAAGTTTTATTACTCCTATAAGTTTGGTGTCTTACTTTCATGCCATTTCCGAGATCTCGCTGAAATAACTTTTCATTTTGAGGACAAGAAAACACGTGACCAGAAGTGAATTTTACTAAGATATTTCATGTCACTCTAGACATCTGCAGTCTTAATAACATATATAAAAATCTTTTAAAGAACTCCATCTATAAGCGATATGTTGGGGAAATTCAAAAGCCCTATTATGTAGTTTTTCTCTTATAACCGGAAGTTGTCGTTTTTTGTTTCCGGTGGGACCAACACATATCGTAACTGTGAAAAAGATACAATTATATGATGCAAGTCTTATTCCAAAAGAGAAAAGTTGAAATTTTTCATTTCTTTGATCACTTCCTGTGACGACCGGAAGTGACGAATGACGCTCTTAACCCAAATGGTTTTGTCTACTCCTCAAGGTCTAATACTCCTATAAGTTTGGTGTCTAAATTTCTTACAGTTTCTGAGATCTCACTTGGACAAGTTCTCATTTTGCGGACATTTAAACGCGCGACCAGAAGTGAATTTTACAAAGAAATTTGACGTTACTCTAGACATTTGCAGTCTTGATAACATATTCAAAAATCAGTTCAAATATGTTATCTATAAAAAATATTTATGGGAAAGTAAGATACTCAAATTATGCAGTTTTTCGCTTATAGCCGGAAGTTAAAATTTTTGTTTCCGGTGGGACCAACATATTTCGAATCTACAAATAAGATGCAACAATGTGATGAAAGAAAAAAATCAAAAAAGAAAAGTTGAAAATTTCGATTTCTTTGATCACTTCCTGTGACAACCGGAAGTGACGGCTGACGCTCTTAACCCAAATGGTTTTGCCTACTCCTCAAGATCTATTAACCATATAAGTTTGGTGTCTTAATCTCTTACCGTTTCAGAGATATGACTGGGACAAAATATTTTTAAAAAAACGGGAATCGGACATATCTGACGACCGGAAGTGAATTTTGAAAAAATGAAAAAAACGCCTGGGCGTATTTTTATTTTCTATCATCCCTGAAAATTTCAAGAAAATCCAACCAGCCATCTCTGAGAAATCGCCCGGAAAAGAAAAGGGGAAAAAAAAAATAATAATAAAGAAGAAACAGTAGAATCACTATAAGGTCTTCCGACTGAAACGGAAGACCTTAATAATAAAAAGAAACAATACAATCACTATAAGTCTTCCGTTGTGAACGGAAGACTTAAAAAGAAACAATACAATCACTATAAGTCTTCCGTTGTGAACGGAAGACTTAATAATAATAAAAAGAAACAATACAAACACTATAAGTCTTCCGTTGTGAACGGAAGACTTAAAAAGAAACAATACAATCACTATAGGTCTTCCGTTGTGAACGGAAGACCTAAAAAGAAACAGTAGAATCACTATAAGGTCTTCCGTCTGAAACGGAAGACCTTAATAATAAAAAGAAACAGTAGAATCACTATAAGGTCTTCCGTCTGAAACGGAAGACCTTAATAACAGAATGCCGTATAAGGTTCACGTCAAAACATGGCTGACGCAAAACAATTCCTGAATTTTCCCCTTCAATTCGAGCATTTCTGCGTTGGACAGGGCTGATGGTTGTTTATGAGATGATAAACTATGTGTAAACTTTCTTAGTTTAGCGGAATCATGAACATTTTCGGCGTGATGAATAATTTGTTTACAGTAGTGATGAGGCTTTCGCGCACCTGCAGGAGCGGATCCAAGGATTTACAAATTAATAAAATTTAATAGAAATGAAGTTTTAATACTTTTAAATATTATTTAATGAAATTATTAATATGCAAGTAATAGATATACAAGAAGACGGCTAATGAATGCAGCTGACAATCGTTACTTTCTAAAGATAAATTAATTCTAAATAAAATAATTATAAATTCTATAGACAAAACAGAAGAAGAATGAATGGTAGCAAAATATCAAACCACATCAGGGGAACTGAATTTTATTAATGAACCTCTTAAGAAGTTCCTTATAAGTTGTATATTTTATATCTGCCTATTCCACCTGGCTACTTCGAGAGGGGGGGGGGGGTCTTGAACATAAACATGTAAATGCCCTTTATTTTGTACAAAGAATTAAGCCTTATCATTTTGAAAACTTCAAGAAGAGTTGCTTGTGATATGAAGGTCAAGGTCATTTTATTTAGAATCCAAAACATAAAAGCGAAATTTGCATTCATTACAATAAAAGAGAAGGGGGGGGGGGTCTGTAAAGATGACAATGGGGCAGATAAAATGCACACACATGATATATATCATATACAACCAGTTTTATTTAATATAAACTCGTTTCCATGGCAACAGGAAGGTTTTTCTGGCCTATCCCAATCACCAGGTAGGTGTTACCTCTACACCTTCTCCTACGTGAATGAGCTCTGAGCAGTCCCCGCAAATTATATATACCGGGAAAAAGTCAATATTTCGTAGTGTTTAAGAAACGTTGGTCCTACGTTTACGGAATTTCTAAGGTATTTAAAGATATTAAATTCCTTCTTAATCCTATCAAGAAACTGGTAATACGTAAAAGCTTCAAAGAGGGGACTTTACGTACCCTATGAATATTACTGAAAAAAGAAGTTAGAAAGACGAAGAAATTGAAAAAATCGATTTTTTAATCCACTTTCTGTGACGACCGGAAGTATTGACGACGGAAAAAATGTTCATGGTGACATCTACAAGTCATTATCTATGATATCTGACAGAGTTAACTTTCATATGTTAAGCTGTTCTAAAGAAATGGAGCGGACAAAGTCCTATACAAAATTTCGTCTATACAATAATATTAAGAATATAACAGAATGCCGTATAAGGTTCACGTCAAAACATGGCTGACGCAAAACAATTCCTGAATTTTCCCCTTCAATTCGAGCATTTCTGCGTTGGACAGGGCTGATGGTTGTTTATGAGATGATAAACTATGTGTAAACTTTCTTAGTTTAGCGGAATCATGAACATTTTCGGCGTGATGAATAATTTGTTTACAGTAGTGATGAGGCTTTCGCGCACCTGCAGGAGCGGATCCAAGGATTTACAAATTAATAAAATTTAATAGAAATGAAGTTTTAATACTTTTAAATATTATTTAATGAAATTATTAATATGCAAGTAATAGATATACAAGAAGACGGCTAATGAATGCAGCTGACAATCACTACTTTCTAAAGATAAATTAATTCTAAATAAAATAATTATAAATTCTATAGACAAAACAGAAGAAGAATGAATGGTAGCAAAATATCAAACCACATCAGGGGAACTGAATTTTATTAATGAACCTCTTAAGAAGTTCCTTATAAGTTGTATATTTTATATCTGCCTATTCCACCTGGCTACTTCGAGAGGGGGGGGGGGGGGTCTTGAACATAAACATGTAAATGCCCTTTATTTTGTACAAAGAATTAAGCCTTATCATTTTGAAAACTTCAAGAAGAGTTGCTTGTGATATGAAGGTCAAGGTCATTTTATTTAGAATCCAAAACATAAAAGCGAAATTTGCATTCATTACAATAAAAGAGAAGGGGGGGGGGTCTGTAAAGATGACAATGGGGCAGATAAAATGCACACACATGATATATATCATATACAACCAGTTTTATTTAATATAAACTCGTTTCCATGGCAACAGGAAGGTTTTTCTGGCCTATCCCAATCACCAGGTAGGTGTTACCTCTACACCTTCTCCTACGTGAATGAGCTCTGAGCAGTCCCCGCAAATTATATATACCGGGAAAAAGTCAATATTTCGTAGTGTTTAAGAAACGTTGGTCCTACGTTTACGGAATTTCTAAGGTATTTAAAGATATTAAATTCCTTCTTAATCCTATCAAGAAACTGGTAATACGTAAAAGCTTCAAAGAGGGGACTTTACGTACCCTATGAATATTACTGAAAAAAGAAGTTAGAAAGACGAAGAAATTGAAAAAATCGATTTTTTAATCCACTTTCTGTGACGACCGGAAGTATTGACGACGGAAAAAATGTTCATGGTGACATCTACAAGTCATTATCTATGATATCTGACAGAGTTAACTTTCATATGTTAAGCTGTTCTAAAGAA
Organism: Saccostrea echinata; assembly: GCF_033153115.1. Classification (NCBI taxonomy): domain Eukaryota; kingdom Metazoa; phylum Mollusca; class Bivalvia; order Ostreida; family Ostreidae; genus Saccostrea; species Saccostrea echinata. The sequence goes on from NW_026889763.1 coordinate 20,802,330, forward strand.
ATGGAGCGGACAAAGTCCTATACAAAATTTCGTCTATACAATAATATTAAGAATATAACAGAATGCCGTATAAGGTTCACGTCAAAACATGGCTGACGCAAAACAATTCCTGAATTTTCCCCTTCAATTCGAGCATTTCTGCGTTGGACAGGGCTGATGGTTGTTTATGAGATGATAAACTATGTGTAAACTTTCTTAGTTTAGCGGAATCATGAACATTTTCGGCGTGATGAATAATTTGTTTACAGTAGTGATGAGGCTTTCGCGCACCTGCAGGAGCGGATCCAAGGATTTACAAATTAATAAAATTTAATAGAAATGAAGTTTTAATACTTTTAAATATTATTTAATGAAATTATTAATATGCAAGTAATAGATATACAAGAAGACGGCTAATGAATGCAGCTGACAATCACTACTTTCTAAAGATAAATTAATTCTAAATAAAATAATTATAAATTCTATAGACAAAACAGAAGAAGAATGAATGGTAGCAAAATATCAAACCACATCAGGGGAACTGAATTTTATTAATGAACCTCTTAAGAAGTTCCTTATAAGTTGTATATTTTATATCTGCCTATTCCACCTGGCTACTTCGAGAGGGGGGGGGGGTCTTGAACATAAACATGTAAATGCCCTTTATTTTGTACAAAGAATTAAGCCTTATCATTTTGAAAACTTCAAGAAGAGTTGCTTGTGATATGAAGGTCAAGGTCATTTTATTTAGAATCCAAAACATAAAAGCGAAATTTGCATTCATTACAATAAAAGAGAAGGGGGGGGGGGTCTGTAAAGATGACAATGGGGCAGATAAAATGCACACACATGATATATATCATATACAACCAGTTTTATTTAATATAAACTCGTTTCCATGGCAACAGGAAGGTTTTTCTGGCCTATCCCAATCACCAGGTAGGTGTTACCTCTACACCTTCTCCTACGTGAATGAGCTCTGAGCAGTCCCCGCAAATTATATATACCGGGAAAAAGTCAATATTTCGTAGTGTTTAAGAAACGTTGGTCCTACGTTTACGGAATTTCTAAGGTATTTAAAGATATTAAATTCCTTCTTAATCCTATCAAGAAACTGGTAATACGTAAAAGCTTCAAAGAGGGGACTTTACGTACCCTATGAATATTACTGAAAAAAGAAGTTAGAAAGACGAAGAAATTGAAAAAATCGATTTTTTAATCCACTTTCTGTGACGACCGGAAGTATTGACGACGGAAAAAATGTTCATGGTGACATCTACAAGTCATTATCTATGATATCTGACAGAGTTAACTTTCATATGTTAAGCTGTTCTAAAGAAATGGAGCGGACAAAGTCCTATACAAAATTTCGTCTATACAATAATATTAAGAATATAACAGAATGCCGTATAAGGTTCACGTCAAAACATGGCTGACGCAAAACAATTCCTGAATTTTCCCCTTCAATTCGAGCATTTCTGCGTTGGACAGGGCTGATGGTTGTTTATGAGATGATAAACTATGTGTAAACTTTCTTAGTTTAGCGGAATCATGAACATTTTCGGCGTGATGAATAATTTGTTTACAGTAGTGATGAGGCTTTCGCGCACCTGCAGGAGCGGATCCAAGGATTTACAAATTAATAAAATTTAATAGAAATGAAGTTTTAATACTTTTAAATATTATTTAATGAAATTATTAATATGCAAGTAATAGATATACAAGAAGACGGCTAATGAATGCAGCTGACAATCACTACTTTCTAAAGATAAATTAATTCTAAATAAAATAATTATAAATTCTATAGACAAAACAGAAGAAGAATGAATGGTAGCAAAATATCAAACCACATCAGGGGAACTGAATTTTATTAATGAACCTCTTAAGAAGTTCCTTATAAGTTGTATATTTTATATCTGCCTATTCCACCTGGCTACTTCGAGAGGGGGGGGGGGGTCTTGAACATAAACATGTAAATGCCCTTTATTTTGTACAAAGAATTAAGCCTTATCATTTTGAAAACTTCAAGAAGAGTTGCTTGTGATATGAAGGTCAAGGTCATTTTATTTAGAATCCAAAACATAAAAGCGAAATTTGCATTCATTACAATAAAAGAGAAGGGGGGGGGGGTCTGTAAAGATGACAATGGGGCAGATAAAATGCACACACATGATATATATCATATACAACCAGTTTTATTTAATATAAACTCGTTTCCATGGCAACAGGAAGGTTTTTCTGGCCTATCCCAATCACCAGGTAGGTGTTACCTCTACACCTTCTCCTACGTGAATGAGCTCTGAGCAGTCCCCGCAAATTATATATACCGGGAAAAAGTCAATATTTCGTAGTGTTTAAGAAACGTTGGTCCTACGTTTACGGAATTTCTAAGGTATTTAAAGATATTAAATTCCTTCTTAATCCTATCAAGAAACTGGTAATACGTAAAAGCTTCAAAGAGGGGACTTTACGTACCCTATGAATATTACTGAAAAAAGAAGTTAGAAAGACGAAGAAATTGAAAAAATCGATTTTTTAATCCACTTTCTGTGACGACCGGAAGTATTGACGACGGAAAAAATGTTCATGGTGACATCTACAAGTCATTATCTATGATATCTGACAGAGTTAACTTTCATATGTTAAGCTGTTCTAAAGAAATGGAGCGGACAAAGTCCTATACAAAATTTCGTCTATACAATAATATTAAGAATACTAGATACTTATTGCCTAGGCAATAACAGGTCTTCCGTTTTCTTGATTCTTTTGTCAACTGGTTTAAAAAAAAAGCTGAAAATGAAAAAATAAAAATGTTCTTCCAGCAGGGATCGAACTCAAAACCTTAGATTTGTAAGACAGGCGCGCTAACCACTAGACCACGCATTGCGATGAAAATGGAAGTAGTAAATTAATTGTTTAGGAATAAATAGAAATAAGAGCACGTGTTCTTTTGTTTGTTATGGAATGTAGTAATCAGAATTTAATAGATTGAGAAACACGATTGATGTATAATGCAAATGCAGATTGTCGGTTTAAAAAATTATTTGAGTTTGTCTATATTTGGAATGCATTGAATTAATCATTCAGAGCCTATGATGCATTAGAACTGCAGTGTCGAGACTTTGTTTACAAATATATGAAAATGTCGGATCGGGTTCGGATGTGACTGAATATCCTGAAATAATAGGTAAGATTAAAATAAGCATCTCTGTGTGGACTGAATTAAATGTAAGTAGCATGAAGCAAAATTTCAGATATGCATTTTAGAAAGAAAAATGTGTCAATGAGAGCGTGAAAATTTATTTGCTAGGAAAAAATCGCTGTTTTCGACATTCATTCGATTAATATTAATTCTAAATAAAATTGAAATAAATTCCACATACTAGAGAAAGCAAGAATACTTGGTGTTAAAATATCATATCATATCAAAAGAATCGAGTGCTATTCATAACAGTTGAAGAAATAACCGAGAAAAGCTTTAATTAATTTTTATGTTCATCGGCACCTAAATTTCAGATACGAAAAAAGATGTAGTGTTTGCCGTTAACATTCATATTTTCTATATACTTCAGAGATTCACCGTCAAATTTTCAGGAAACTTTCTTTCAGGTATCTTCTGCAAAACCCCGAAATTTTATGTCGATCCGAGGAGTTGTATGAGTTCTAGAGAAATATTCTAGGCTGATATTACTCTGATTTTTTTTTTTTTTTTTTTTTTTTTTTTTTGATTTTTTTGGGGAAGGGGAGGGGAGAAAGAGCAGTAAATTAATTATTGATTCTGACCTTTTGGTCAAAGGTCAAGGTCATCAAAGTTCAAGGTCAAAGTCAAAGGTTAAGATCAAAGGTCAAGGTCATGAGAAAATCCCGGAAATAAATTTACTTTCTATGTTTTTTTTTACTTCATCAAGACTGAAATTACTCCAAACAAATAAAATGTTCATTCTACACCTAAATTATTCACAACTGATCATGCCTAAAAGTTTCCATGAAAAACTACTCATGTTTGAAACAACGTCCGGTTTTTAGGCCGGCACTTCCAGTGAAAATGATTTGCATGGTTTTAGTCTATCTAACATCTGCATTAGCCAAACATTTCTGTAAAAAGAAATCAAAACTTGGAAAATTCACTTTTTTTGCACCGCTTTCTGTCACGACGGAAACTGACGGCAACGTACGATTTTCACATGATGTAGAAAAACTGGTGACTGACTATCAGTCCTGAAAGTTTTAGACTTCAGTCGTTTACTGGTGCTGAGCAATTAGGTGAATAAAATCTCAATTTGAGGGCAGGAAAATACGCAACCGGAAGTGAATTATACTAAGATGTTTGACGTCAATTTAGACATCTGCAGTCTCAATAACATATATAAAAATCATTTAAAGAACTCTATCTATAAGCGATATGTATGGGAAAATCCAAAAACCCTATGATGTAGTTTTTCTTTTATAACCGGAAGTTGTTGTTTTTTGTTTCGGGTGGGGCCAACACATATCAAAACTGTGAAAAAGATACAATTATATGATGCAAGTCTTATTCCAAAAGAGAATAGTTGAAATTTTCGATTTCTTTGATCACTTCCTGTGACGACCGGAAGTAACGACTGACGCTCTTAACCCAAATGATTTTGTTTACTCCTCAAGGTCTATTACTCATAAAAGTTTGGTGTCAAAATCTCTTACCGTTTCTGAGATCTCACTCCGACAATTTCTCATTTTACGGACACCTAAACGCGCGACCGGAAGTGAATTTTACAAAGATTTTTGAGGTTACTCTAGACATTTGCAGTCTTAATAACATAAGTAAAAATCAGTTCAAATACGTCATCTATAAAAAATATTTATGGGAAAGAAAAATACCCAAATTATGTAGTTTTTCTCTTATAACCGGAAGTTGTCGTTTTTGTTTCCGGTGGGACTGACATATTTCGAAACTACAAATAAAATGCAATGACGTGATGCAAAAAAAGATTCAAAAAAGAAAAGTTGAAATTTTCGATTTCTATTATCACTTCCTGTGACGACCGGAAGTGACGGCTGACGCTCTTAACCCAAATGGTTTTGCCTACTCCTCAAGATCTTTTAACCATTAGAGTTTGGTGTCTTAATCTCTTACCGTTTCTGAGATATAACTGGGACAAAATATTTTTGAAAAAGACGGAAATCGGACATATCTGACGACCGGAAGTGAATTTTGAAAAAATGAAAAAAACGCCTGGGGGTATTTTCATTTTCTATTATCCCTGAAAATATCAAGAAAATCCGTCCAGCCATCTCTGAGAAATCGAGGGGGACACGAAAAGGGGAAAAAAATAATAATAATAATAAACCGTACAATCACTATAAGGTCTTCCGTCTGAAACGGAAGACCTTAATAACAGAATGCGGTGTAAGGTTCACGTCAAACCATGGCTGACGCAAAACAATTCCTGAATTTTCCCCTTCAATTCGAGCATTTCTGCATTGGACAGGGCTGATGGTTGTTTTTGAGATGAAAAACTATGTGTAAACTTTCTTAGTTTAGCGGAATCATGAACATTTTCGGCGTGATGAATAATTTGTTTACAGTAGTGATGAGGCTTTCGCGCACCTGCAGGAGCGGATCCAAGGATTTACAAATTAATAAAATTTAATAGAAATGAAGTTTCAATACTTTTAAATATTATTTAATGAAATTATTAATATGCAAGTAATAGATATAGAAGAAAACGCGAAATGCTAATGAATGCAGCTGACAATCACTACTTCCTAAAGATAAATTAATTCCAAATAAAATAATTATAAATTCTATAGACAAAACAGAAGAAGAATGAATGGTAGCAAAATATCAAATCACATCAGGGGAACCGAATTTTATTAATGAAACTCTTAAGAAGTTCCTTATAAGTTGTGAATTTTATATCTGTGTATTCTACCTGGTTGCTTCGAGGAAGGGGGGGGGGGTCTTGAACATAAACATGTAAATTAGCATTATTTTGTAGATAGAATTAAGGCTTATAATTTTGAAAACGTCAAGAAGAGTTGCTTGTGATATGAAGGTCAAGGTCATTTTATAAAGAATGCAATACATAAAAGCGAAAGAGAGAAAAAAAGGGGGGGGTAAAGATGGCAATGTCTTCTACAGTTGACAAAAAATAGGGGCGAATAAAATGCACACACATATCATATACAACCGTTTTTATTTAATATAAACTCGTTTCCATGGCAACGGGGAGGTTTTTCTGGCCTATCCCAATCAACTGGTAGGTGTTAACTCTACACCACTTCCTACGTGAATGAGCACTGAGCAGTCGCCGTAAACTATATATACGGGGGAAAAATCAATATTTTGTAGTGTTTAAGAAACGTTGGTCCTACGTTTTCGGAAATTCTAAGATATTTAAAGATATTCAATTCCTTCTTAATCCTATCAAGAAACTGGTAATACGTAAAATCTTCAAAGAGGGGCCTTTACATACCCTACGAATATTACAGAAAAAAGAAGTTAGAAAGACGAAGAAATAGAAAAAATCGATTTTTTAATCCAATTTCTGTGACGACCGGAAGTATTGACGACGGAAAGAATATTCATGGTGACATCTACAAGTCATTATCTATGATATCTGACAAAGTTAACTTTCATATCTTAAGCTGTTCTGGAGAAATGGAGCGGACATAGTCCTTTACCAAATTTCGTCTATACAATAATATTAAGAATACTAGAAACTCATTACTAGTAATGAGAAGGTCTTCCGTTATACGACTTCCTGTTTGCATGAACATGTCTTTTCCAACGTCGGTATTAGCCTAAAACTTATGTAGAAACCAAATAACTTAAAATATACTTTTTTGCTTCGTTTCCTCTCACGACCGGAAGTAATGACGACACACGATTTTTACACCAAGCAAATGAACTGATGACTGACTATAAGTCCTGAAAGTTTTAGAGTTCAGTCTTTTACTGTTGCCGAACAATTGTGAGAACAAATTCTAATTTTGAGGACAAGAAAACACACGACCGGAAGTGAACTGAATAAAAATCTCTGAATTTTCTCTTGACTTTTGCAGTATCTACAGCATATGTAAAAAAAAAAAAAAAAAAAAAAAAAAAAAAAACATTTCAATTACTTATCTATAAGTGATATTTATGAGAAAGCTAAACCACGAAATAACGTAGTTTATCTTTTAAAACCGGAAGTTTAAAGTTTTTTTCCGGTGGAATTTAACATATTTTAAAACAGCGAAAGGGAAGCAATAAAGTGATGAAAATTTTAATTTTAAAAAGAAAAGTTGAAATTTTCGATTTCTTCGATCACTTCCTGTGATGACCGGAAATGACGGCTGACGCTTTTAACCCTATGTGTTTTGCCTTCTCACCAAGTTTTATTACTCCTACAAGTTTGGTGTTTTACTTTCATGCCGTTTCCGAGATCTCGCTGAAATAACTTTTCATTTTGTGGACAAGAAAACACGCGACCGGAAGTGAATTTTATTAAGATATTTCATGTCAATCTAGACAACTGCAGTCTCAATAACATATATAAAAATCATTTAAAGAACTCTATCTATAAGCGATATGTTGGGGGAAATTCAAAACCCCTATTATGTAGTTTTTCTCTTAAAACCGAAAGTTGTCGTTTTTTGTTTCCGGTGGAACCAAGACATCTCGTAACTGTGAAAAAGATACAATTATATGATGCAAGTCTTATTTCAAAAGAGAAAATTTGAAATTTTCGATTTCTTTGATCACTTCCTGTGACGACCGGAAGTGACGACTGACGCTCTTAAGCCAAATTGTTTTGTCTACTTCTCAAGGTTTAATACTCTTATCAGTTTGGTGTCTAAATCTCTTACCGTTTCTGAGATCTCACTCGGACAAGTTCTCATTTTGCGGACATTTAAACGCGCGACCGGAAGTGAATTTTACAAAGATATTTGACGTTACTCTAGACATTTGCAGTCTTGATAACATATTCAAAAATCAGTTCAAATACATTATGTATAAAAAATATTTATGGGAAAGTAAAATACTCAAATTATGCAGTTTTTCACTTATAGCCGGAAGTTGACGTTTTTGGTTCCGGTAAGACTAACATATTTCGAATCTACAAATAAGATGCAACAATGTAATGAAAGAAAAAAATCAAAAAAGAAAAGTTGAAAATTTCGATTTCTTTGATCACTTCCTGTGACGACCGGAAGTGACGGCTGACGCTCTTAACCCAAATGGTTTTGCCTACTCCTCAAGATCTATTAACCGTATAGGTTTGGTGTCTTAATCTCTTACCTTTTCTGAGATATGACTGGGACAAAATATTTTTGAAAAAAACGGAAATCGGACATATCTGACGACCGGAAGTGAATTTTGAAAAAATGAAAAAAACGCCTAGGGGTATTTTCATTCTCTATCATCCCTGAAAATTTCAAGAAAATCCGTCCAGCCATCTCTGAGAAAACGCTCCGACAAGAAAAGGGGAAAAAAAAATAATAATAAAAAGAAACAGTAGAATCACTATAAGGTCTTCCGTCTGAAACGGAAGACCTTAATAACAGAATGCGGTGTAAGGTTCACGTCAAACCATGGCTGACGCAAAACAATTCCTGAATTTTCCCCTTCAATTCGAGCATTTCTGCATTGGACAGGGCTGATGGTTGTTTTTGAGATGAAAAACTATGTGTAAACTTTCTTAGTTTAGCGGAATCATGAACATTTTCGGCGTGATGAATAATTTGTTTACAGTAGTGATGAGGCTTTCGCGCACCTGCAGGAGCGGATCCAAGGATTTACAAATTAATAAAATTTAATAGAAATGAAGTTTCAATACTTTTAAATATTATTTAATGAAATTATTAATATGCAAGTAATAGATATAGAAGAAAACGCGAAATGCTAATGAATGCAGCTGACAATCACTACTTCCTAAAGATAAATTAATTCCAAATAAAATAATTATAAATTCTATAGACAAAACAGAAGAAGAATGAATGGTAGCAAAATATCAAATCACATCAGGGGAACCGAATTTTATTAATGAAACTCTTAAGAAGTTCCTTATAAGTTGTGAATTTTATATCTGTGTATTCTACCTGGTTGCTTCGAGGAAGGGGGGGGGGGGTCTTGAACATAAACATGTAAATTAGCATTATTTTGTAGATAGAATTAAGGCTTATAATTTTGAAAACGTCAAGAAGAGTTGCTTGTGATATGAAGGTCAAGGTCATTTTATAAAGAATGCAATACATAAAAGCGAAAGAGAGAAAAAAAGGGGGGGGTAAAGATGGCAATGTCTTCTACAGTTGACAAAAAATAGGGGCGAATAAAATGCACACACATATCATATACAACCGTTTTTATTTAATATAAACTCGTTTCCATGGCAACGGGGAGGTTTTTCTGGCCTATCCCAATCAACTGGTAGGTGTTAACTCTACACCACTTCCTACGTGAATGAGCACTGAGCACTCGCCGCAAACTATATATACGGGGGAAAAATCAATATTTTGTAGTGTTTAAGAAACGTTGGTCCTACGTTTTCGGAAATTCTAAGATATTTAAAGATATTCAATTCCTTCTTAATCCTATCAAGAAACTGGTAATACGTAAAATCTTCAAAGAGGGGCCTTTACATACCCTACGAATATTACAGAAAAAAGAAGTTAGAAAGACGAAGAAATTGAAAAAATCGACTTTTTAATCCACTTTCTGTGACGACCGGAAGTATTGACGACGGAGAAAATGTCCATGGTGACATCTACAGGTCATTATCTATGATATCTGACAGAGATAACTTTCATATCTTAAGCTGTTCTGGAGAAATGGAGCGGACAAAGGTCCTTTACCAAATTTCGTCTATACAATAATATTAAGAATATAACAGAATGCCGTATAAGGTTCACGTCAAAACATGGCTGACGCAAAACAATTCCTGAATTTTCCCCTTCAATTCGAGCATTTCTGCATTGGACAGGGCTGATGGTTGTTTATGAGATGATAAACTATGTGTAAACTTTCTTAGTTTAGCGGAATCATGAACATTTTCGGCCTGATTAATTATTTGTTTACAGTTGTGATGAGGCTTTCGCGCACCTGCAGGAGCGGATCCAAGGATTTACAAATTAATAAAATATAAAAGAAATGAAGTTTTAATACTTTTAAATATTATTTAATGAGTTTATTAATATGCAAGTAATAGATATACAAGAAAACGCGAAATGCTAATGAATGCAGCTGACAATCACTACTTCCTAAAGATAAATTAATTCTAAATAAAATAATTATAAATTCTATAGACAAAACAGAAGAAGAATGAATGGTAGCAAAATATCAAATCACATCAGGGGGACTGAATTTTATTAATGAAACTCTTAAGAAGTTCCTTATAAGTTGTAAAAATTATATCTGCGTACTGTACCTGGTTGCTTCAAAAAAAGGGGGGGGGGGGCTTAAACATAAACATGTAAATTACCATTATATTGTCGAAAGAATTAAGCTTTATCATTTTGAAAACTTCAACAAGAGTTGCTTGTGATATGAAGGTCAAGGTCATTTTATTAAGAATCCCAAACATAAAAGCGAAAAAGAGAAAGAGATGGTGGTGGGAGGGGGGGGGGTCGGTAAAGATCACAATGTCTTCTATAGTTGACAAAAAAAAAAAAAAAAAAAAAAAGAGGGGCGAATAAAATGCGCACACATGATATACATCATATACAATCGTTTTTATTCAACATAAACTCGTTTCCATGGCAACAGGAAGGTTTCTCTGGCCTATCTCAATCACCAGGTAGGTGTTACTTCTACACCTCCTCCTCCGTGAATGAGCACTGAGCAGTCCCCGCAAACTATAGATACGGCGAAAAAATCAATACTTTGTAGTGTTTAAGAAACGTTGGTCCTACGTTTTCGGAAATTCTAAGATATTTAAAGATATTCAATTCCTTCTTAATCCTATCAAGAAACTGGTAATACGTAAAATCTTCAAAGAGGGGCCTTTACATACCCTACGAATATTACAGAAAAAAGAAGTTAGAAAGACGAAGAAATTGAAAAAATCGACTTTTTAATCCACTTTCTGTGACGACCGGAAGTATTGACGACGGAGAAAATGTCCATGGTGACATCTACAGGTCATTATCTATGATATCTGACAGAGATAACTTTCATATCTTAAGCTGTTCTGGAGAAATGGAGCGGACAAAGGTCCTTTACCAAATTTCGTCTATACAATAATATTAAGAATATAACAGAATGCCGTATAAGGTTCACGTCAAAACATGGCTGACGCAAAACAATTCCTGAATTTTCCCCTTCAATTCGAGCATTTCTGCATTGGACAGGGCTGATGGTTGTTTATGAGATGATAAACTATGTGTAAACTTTCTTAGTTTAGCGGAATCATGAACATTTTCGGCCTGATTAATTATTTGTTTACAGTTGTGATGAGGCTTTCGCGCACCTGCAGGAGCGGATCCAAGGATTTACAAATTAATAAAATATAAAAGAAATGAAGTTTTAATACTTTTAAATATTATTTAATGAGTTTATTAATATGCAAGTAATAGATATACAAGAAAACGCGAAATGCTAATGAATGCAGCTGACAATCACTACTTCCTAAAGATAAATTAATTCTAAATAAAATAATTATAAATTCTATAGACAAAACAGAAGAAGAATGAATGGTAGCAAAATATCAAATCACATCAGGGGGACTGAATTTTATTAATGAAACTCTTAAGAAGTTCCTTATAAGTTGTAAAAATTATATCTGCGTACTGTACCTGGTTGCTTCAAAAAAAGGGGGGGGGGCTTAAACATAAACATGTAAATTACCATTATATTGTCGAAAGAATTAAGCTTTATCATTTTGAAAACTTCAACAAGAGTTGCTTGTGATATGAAGGTCAAGGTCATTTTATTAAGAATCCCAAACATAAAAGCGAAAAAGAGAAAGAGATGGTGGTGGGAGGGGGGGGGGGGGGTCGGTAAAGATCACAATGTCTTCTATAGTTGACAAAAAAAAAAAAAAAAAAAAAAAGAGGGGCGAATAAAATGCGCACACATGATATACATCATATACAATCGTTTTTATTCAACATAAACTCGTTTCCATGGCAACAGGAAGGTTTCTCTGGCCTATCTCAATCACCAGGTAGGTGTTACTTCTACACCTCCTCCTCCGTGAATGAGCACTGAGCAGTCCCCGCAAACTATAGATACGGCGAAAAAATCAATACTTTGTAGTGTTTAAGAAACGTTGGTCCTACGTTGTCGGAAATTCTAAGATATTTGAAGATATTTAATTCCTTCTTAATCCTATCAAGAAACTGGTAATACGTAAAATTTTCAAAGAGGGGCCTTTACTTACCCTATGAATATTACAGAAAAAAGAAGTTAGAAAGACGAAGAAATTGAAAAAATCGACTTTTTAATCCACTTTCTGTGACGACCGGAAGTATTGACGACGGAGAAAATGTCCATGGTGACATCTACAGGTCATTATCTATGATATCTGACAGAGATAACTTTCATATCTTAAGCTGTTCTGGAGAAATGGAGCGGACAAAGGTCCTTTACCAAATTTCGTCTATACAATAATATTAAGAATATAACAGAATGCCGTATAAGGTTCACGTCAAAACATGGCTGACGCAAAACAATTCCTGAATTTTCCCCTTCAATTCGAGCATTTCTGCATTGGACAGGGCTGATGGTTGTTTATGAGATGATAAACTATGTGTAAACTTTCTTAGTTTAGCGGAATCATGAACATTTTCGGCCTGATTAATTATTTGTTTACAGTTGTGATGAGGCTTTCGCGCACCTGCAGGAGCGGATCCAAGGATTTACAAATTAATAAAATATAAAAGAAATGAAGTTTTAATACTTTTAAATATTATTTAATGAGTTTATTAATATGCAAGTAATAGATATACAAGAAAACGCGAAATGCTAATGAATGCAGCTGACAATCACTACTTCCTAAAGATAAATTAATTCTAAATAAAATAATTATAAATTCTATAGACAAAACAGAAGAAGAATGAATGGTAGCAAAATATCAAATCACATCAGGGGGACTGAATTTTATTAATGAAACTCTTAAGAAGTTCCTTATAAGTTGTAAAAATTATATCTGCGTACTGTACCTGGTTGCTTCAAAAAAAGGGGGGGGGGGCTTAAACATAAACATGTAAATTACCATTATATTGTCGAAAGAATTAAGCTTTATCATTTTGAAAACTTCAACAAGAGTTGCTTGTGATATGAAGGTCAAGGTCATTTTATTAAGAATCCCAAACATAAAAGCGAAAAAGAGAAAGAGATGGTGGTGGGAGGGGGGGGGGTCGGTAAAGATCACAATGTCTTCTATAGTTGACAAAAAAAAAAAAAAAAAAAAAAAGAGGGGCGAATAAAGTGCGCACACATGATATACATCATATACAATCGTTTTTATTCAACATAAACTCGTTTCCATGGCAACAGGAAGGTTTCTCTGGCCTATCTCAATCACCAGGTAGGTGTTACTTCTACACCTCCTCCTCCGTGAATGAGCACTGAGCAGTCCCCGCAAACTATAGATACGGCGAAAAAATCAATACTTTGTAGTGTTTAAGAAACGTTGGTCCTACGTTGTCGGAAATTCTAAGATATTTGAAGATATTTAATTCCTTCTTAATCCTATCAAGAAACTGGTAATACGTAAAATTTTCAAAGAGGGGCCTTTACTTACCCTATGAATATTACAGAAAAAAGAAGTTAGAAAGACGAAGAAATTGAAAAAATCGACTTTTTAATCCACTTTCTGTGACGACCGGAAGTATTGACGACGGAGAAAATGTCCATGGTGACATCTACAGGTCATTATCTATGATATCTGACAGAGATAACTTTCATATCTTAAGCTGTTCTGGAGAAATGGAGCGGACAAAGGTCCTTTACCAAATTTCGTCTATACAATAATATTAAGAATATAACAGAATGCCGTATAAGGTTCACGTCAAAACATGGCTGACGCAAAACAATTCCTGAATTTTCCCCTTCAATTCGAGCATTTCTGCATTGGACAGGGCTGATGGTTGTTTATGAGATGATAAACTATGTGTAAACTTTCTTAGTTTAGCGGAATCATGAACATTTTCGGCCTGATTAATTATTTGTTTACAGTTGTGATGAGGCTTTCGCGCACCTGCAGGAGCGGATCCAAGGATTTATAAATTAATAAAATATAAAAGAAATGAAGTTTTAATACTTTTAAATATTATTTAATGAGTTTATTAATATGCAAGTAATAGATATACAAGAAAACGCGAAATGCTAATGAATGCAGCTGACAATCACTACTTCCTAAAGATAAATTAATTCCAAATAAAATAATTATAAATTCTATAGACAAAACAGAAGAAGAATGAATGGTAGCAAAATATCAAATCACATCAGGGGAACCGAATTTTATTAATGAAACTCTTAAGAAGTTCCTTATAAGTTGTGAATTTTATATCTGTGTATTCTACCTGGTTGCTTCGAGGAAGGGGGGGGGGGGGGGGTCTTGAACATAAACATGTAAATTAGCATTATTTTGTAGATAGAATTAAGGCTTATAATTTTGAAAACGTCAAGAAGAGTTGCTTGTGATATGAAGGTCAAGGTCATTTTATAAAGAATGCAATACATAAAAGCGAAAGAGAGAAAAAAAGGGGGGGGTAAAGATGGCAATGTCTTCTACAGTTGACAAAAAATAGGGGCGAATAAAATGCACACACATATCATATACAACCGTTTTTATTTAATATAAACTCGTTTCCATGGCAACGGGGAGGTTTTTCTGGCCTATCCCAATCAACTGGTAGGTGTTAACTCTACACCACTTCCTACGTGAATGAGCACTGAGCACTCGCCGCAAACTATATATACGGGGGAAAAATCAATATTTTGTAGTGTTTAAGAAACGTTGGTCCTACGTTTTCGGAAATTCTAAGATATTTAAAGATATTCAATTCCTTCTTAATCCTATCAAGAAACTGGTAATACGTAAAATCTTCAAAGAGGGGCCTTTACATACCCTACGAATATTACAGAAAAAAGAAGTTAGAAAGACGAAGAAATTGAAAAAATCGACTTTTTAATCCACTTTCTGTGACGACCGGAAGTATTGACGACGGAGAAAATGTCCATGGTGACATCTACAGGTCATTATCTATGATATCTGACAGAGATAACTTTCATATCTTAAGCTGTTCTGGAGAAATGGAGCGGACAAAGGTCCTTTACCAAATTTCGTCTATACAATAATATTAAGAATATAACAGAATGCCGTATAAGGTTCACGTCAAAACATGGCTGACGCAAAACAATTCCTGAATTTTCCCCTTCAATTCGAGCATTTCTGCATTGGACAGGGCTGATGGTTGTTTATGAGATGATAAACTATGTGTAAACTTTCTTAGTTTAGCGGAATCATGAACATTTTCGGCCTGATTAATTATTTGTTTACAGTTGTGATGAGGCTTTCGCGCACCTGCAGGAGCGGATCCAAGGATTTACAAATTAATAAAATATAAAAGAAATGAAGTTTTAATACTTTTAAATATTATTTAATGAGTTTATTAATATGCAAGTAATAGATATACAAGAAAACGCGAAATGCTAATGAATGCAGCTGACAATCACTACTTCCTAAAGATAAATTAATTCTAAATAAAATAATTATAAATTCTATAGACAAAACAGAAGAAGAATGAATGGTAGCAAAATATCAAATCACATCAGGGGGACTGAATTTTATTAATGAAACTCTTAAGAAGTTCCTTATAAGTTGTAAAAATTATATCTGCGTACTGTACCTGGTTGCTTCAAAAAAAGGGGGGGGGGGCTTAAACATAAACATGTAAATTACCATTATATTGTCGAAAGAATTAAGCTTTATCATTTTGAAAACTTCAACAAGAGTTGCTTGTGATATGAAGGTCAAGGTCATTTTATTAAGAATCCCAAACATAAAAGCGAAAAAGAGAAAGAGATGGTGGTGGGAGGGGGGGGGGTCGGTAAAGATCACAATGTCTTCTATAGTTGACAAAAAAAAAAAAAAAAAAAAAAAGAGGGGCGAATAAAATGCGCACACATGATATACATCATATACAATCGTTTTTATTCAACATAAACTCGTTTCCATGGCAACAGGAAGGTTTCTCTGGCCTATCTCAATCACCAGGTAGGTGTTACTTCTACACCTCCTCCTCCGTGAATGAGCACTGAGCAGTCCCCGCAAACTATAGATACGGCGAAAAAATCAATACTTTGTAGTGTTTAAGAAACGTTCGTCCTACGTTGTCGGAAATTCTAAGATATTTGAAGATATTTAATTCCTTCTTAATCCTATCAAGAAACTGGTAATACGTAAAATTTTCAAAGAGGGGCCTTTACTTACCCTATGAATATTACAGAAAAAAGAAGTTAGAAAGACGAAGAAATTGAAAAAATCGACTTTTTAATCCACTTTCTGTGACGACCGGAAGTATTGACGACGGAGAAAATGTCCATGGTGACATCTACAGGTCATTATCTATGATATCTGACAGAGATAACTTTCATATCTTAAGCTGTTCTGGAGAAATGGAGCGGACAAAGGTCCTTTACCAAATTTCGTCTATACAATAATATTAAGAATATAACAGAATGCCGTATAAGGTTCACGTCAAAACATGGCTGACGCAAAACAATTCCTGAATTTTCCCCTTCAATTCGAGCATTTCTGCATTGGACAGGGCTGATGGTTGTTTATGAGATGATAAACTATGTGTAAACTTTCTTAGTTTAGCGGAATCATGAACATTTTCGGCCTGATTAATTATTTGTTTACAGTTGTGATGAGGCTTTCGCGCACCTGCAGGAGCGGATCCAAGGATTTACAAATTAATAAAATATAAAAGAAATGAAGTTTTAATACTTTTAAATATTATTTAATGAGTTTATTAATATGCAAGTAATAGATATACAAGAAAACGCGAAATGCTAATGAATGCAGCTGACAATCACTACTTCCTAAAGATAAATTAATTCTAAATAAAATAATTATAAATTCTATAGACAAAACAGAAGAAGAATGAATGGTAGCAAAATATCAAATCACATCAGGGGGACTGAATTTTATTAATGAAACTCTTAAGAAGTTCCTTATAAGTTGTAAAAATTATATCTGCGTACTGTACCTGGTTGCTTCAAAAAAAGGGGGGGGGGGCTTAAACATAAACATGTAAATTACCATTATATTGTCGAAAGAATTAAGCTTTATCATTTTGAAAACTTCAACAAGAGTTGCTTGTGATATGAAGGTCAAGGTCATTTTATTAAGAATCCCAAACATAAAAGCGAAAAAGAGAAAGAGATGGTGGTGGGAGGGGGGGGGGTCGGTAAAGATCACAATGTCTTCTATAGTTGACAAAAAAAAAAAAAAAAAAAAAAGAGGGGCGAATAAAATGCGCACACATGATATACATCATATACAATCGTTTTTATTCAACATAAACTCGTTTCCATGGCAACAGGAAGGTTTCTCTGGCCTATCTCAATCACCAGGTAGGTGTTACTTCTACACCTCCTCCTCCGTGAATGAGCACTGAGCAGTCCCCGCAAACTATAGATACGGCGAAAAAATCAATACTTTGTAGTGTTTAAGAAACGTTGGTCCTACGTTTTCGGAAATTCTAAGATATTTAAAGATATTCAATTCCTTCTTAATCCTATCAAGAAACTGGTAATACGTAAAATCTTCAAAGAGGGGCCTTTACATACCCTACGAATATTACAGAAAAAAGAAGTTAGAAAGACGAAGAAATTGAAAAAATCGACTTTTTAATCCACTTTCTGTGACGACCGGAAGTATTGACGACGGAGAAAATGTCCATGGTGACATCTACAGGTCATTATCTATGATATCTGACAGAGATAACTTTCATATCTTAAGCTGTTCTGGAGAAATGGAGCGGACAAAGGTCCTTTACCAAATTTCGTCTATACAATAATATTAAGAATATAACAGAATGCCGTATAAGGTTCACGTCAAAACATGGCTGACGCAAAACAATTCCTGAATTTTCCCCTTCAATTCGAGCATTTCTGCATTGGACAGGGCTGATGGTTGTTTATGAGATGATAAACTATGTGTAAACTTTCTTAGTTTAGCGGAATCATGAACATTTTCGGCCTGATTAATTATTTGTTTACAGTTGTGATGAGGCTTTCGCGCACCTGCAGGAGCGGATCCAAGGATTTACAAATTAATAAAATATAAAAGAAATGAAGTTTTAATACTTTTAAATATTATTTAATGAGTTTATTAATATGCAAGTAATAGATATACAAGAAAACGCGAAATGCTAATGAATGCAGCTGACAATCACTACTTCCTAAAGATAAATTAATTCTAAATAAAATAATTATAAATTCTATAGACAAAACAGAAGAAGAATGAATGGTAGCAAAATATCAAATCACATCAGGGGGACTGAATTTTATTAATGAAACTCTTAAGAAGTTCCTTATAAGTTGTAAAAATTATATCTGCGTACTGTACCTGGTTGCTTCAAAAAAAGGGGGGGGGGCTTAAACATAAACATGTAAATTACCATTATATTGTCGAAAGAATTAAGCTTTATCATTTTGAAAACTTCAACAAGAGTTGCTTGTGATATGAAGGTCAAGGTCATTTTATTAAGAATCCCAAACATAAAAGCGAAAAAGAGAAAGAGATGGTGGTGGGAGGGGGGGGGGGGTCGGTAAAGATCACAATGTCTTCTATAGTTGACAAAAAAAAAAAAAAAAAAAAAAAGAGGGGCGAATAAAATGCGCACACATGATATACATCATATACAATCGTTTTTATTCAACATAAACTCGTTTCCATGGCAACAGGAAGGTTTCTCTGGCCTATCTCAATCACCAGGTAGGTGTTACTTCTACACCTCCTCCTCCGTGAATGAGCACTGAGCAGTCCCCGCAAACTATAGATACGGCGAAAAAATCAATACTTTGTAGTGTTTAAGAAACGTTGGTCCTACGTTGTCGGAAATTCTAAGATATTTGAAGATATTTAATTCCTTCTTAATCCTATCAAGAAACTGGTAATACGTAAAATTTTCAAAGAGGGGCCTTTACTTACCCTATGAATATTACAGAAAAAAGAAGTTAGAAAGACGAAGAAATTGAAAAAATCGACTTTTTAATCCACTTTCTGTGACGACCGGAAGTATTGACGACGGAGAAAATGTCCATGGTGACATCTACAGGTCATTATCTATGATATCTGACAGAGATAACTTTCATATCTTAAGCTGTTCTGGAGAAATGGAGCGGACAAAGGTCCTTTACCAAATTTCGTCTATACAATAATATTAAGAATATAACAGAATGCCGTATAAGGTTCACGTCAAAACATGGCTGACGCAAAACAATTCCTGAATTTTCCCCTTCAATTCGAGCATTTCTGCATTGGACAGGGCTGATGGTTGTTTATGAGATGATAAACTATGTGTAAACTTTCTTAGTTTAGCGGAATCATGAACATTTTCGGCCTGATTAATTATTTGTTTACAGTTGTGATGAGGCTTTCGCGCACCTGCAGGAGCGGATCCAAGGATTTACAAATTAATAAAATATAAAAGAAATGAAGTTTTAATACTTTTAAATATTATTTAATGAGTTTATTAATATGCAAGTAATAGATATACAAGAAAACGCGAAATGCTAATGAATGCAGCTGACAATCACTACTTCCTAAAGATAAATTAATTCTAAATAAAATAATTATAAATTCTATAGACAAAACAGAAGAAGAATGAATGGTAGCAAAATATCAAATCACATCAGGGGGACTGAATTTTATTAATGAAACTCTTAAGAAGTTCCTTATAAGTTGTAAAAATTATATCTGCGTACTGTACCTGGTTGCTTCAAAAAAAGGGGGGGGGGGCTTAAACATAAACATGTAAATTACCATTATATTGTCGAAAGAATTAAGCTTTATCATTTTGAAAACTTCAACAAGAGTTGCTTGTGATATGAAGGTCAAGGTCATTTTATTAAGAATCCCAAACATAAAAGCGAAAAAGAGAAAGAGATGGTGGTGGGAGGGGGGGGGGGGGTCGGTAAAGATCACAATGTCTTCTATAGTTGACAAAAAAAAAAAAAAAAAAAAAAAGAGGGGCGAATAAAATGCGCACACATGATATACATCATATACAATCGTTTTTATTCAACATAAACTCGTTTCCATGGCAACAGGAAGGTTTCTCTGGCCTATCTCAATCACCAGGTAGGTGTTACTTCTACACCTCCTCCTCCGTGAATGAGCACTGAGCAGTCCCCGCAAACTATAGATACGGCGAAAAAATCAATACTTTGTAGTGTTTAAGAAACGTTGGTCCTACGTTGTCGGAAATTCTAAGATATTTGAAGATATTTAATTCCTTCTTAATCCTATCAAGAAACTGGTAATACGTAAAATTTTCAAAGAGGGGCCTTTACTTACCCTATGAATATTACAGAAAAAAGAAGTTAGAAAGACGAAGAAATTGAAAAAATCGACTTTTTAATCCACTTTCTGTGACGACCGGAAGTATTGACGACGGAGAAAATGTCCATGGTGACATCTACAGGTCATTATCTATGATATCTGACAGAGATAACTTTCATATCTTAAGCTGTTCTGGAGAAATGGAGCGGACAAAGGTCCTTTACCAAATTTCGTCTATACAATAATATTAAGAATATAACAGAATGCCGTATAAGGTTCACGTCAAAACATGGCTGACGCAAAACAATTCCTGAATTTTCCCCTTCAATTCGAGCATTTCTGCATTGGACAGGGCTGATGGTTGTTTATGAGATGATAAACTATGTGTAAACTTTCTTAGTTTAGCGGAATCATGAACATTTTCGGCCTGATTAATTATTTGTTTACAGTTGTGATGAGGCTTTCGCGCACCTGCAGGAGCGGATCCAAGGATTTACAAATTAATAAAATATAAAAGAAATGAAGTTTTAATACTTTTAAATATTATTTAATGAGTTTATTAATATGCAAGTAATAGATATACAAGAAAACGCGAAATGCTAATGAATGCAGCTGACAATCACTACTTCCTAAAGATAAATTAATTCTAAATAAAATAATTATAAATTCTATAGACAAAACAGAAGAAGAATGAATGGTAGCAAAATATCAAATCACATCAGGGGGACTGAATTTTATTAATGAAACTCTTAAGAAGTTCCTTATAAGTTGTAAAAATTATATCTGCGTACTGTACCTGGTTGCTTCAAAAAAAGGGGGGGGGGCTTAAACATAAACATGTAAATTACCATTATATTGTCGAAAGAATTAAGCTTTATCATTTTGAAAACTTCAACAAGAGTTGCTTGTGATATGAAGGTCAAGGTCATTTTATTAAGAATCCCAAACATAAAAGCGAAAAAGAGAAAGAGATGGTGGTGGGAGGGGGGGGGGGTCGGTAAAGATCACAATGTCTTCTATAGTTGACAAAAAAAAAAAAAAAAAAAAAAAAAGAGGGGCGAATAAAATGCGCACACATGATATACATCATATACAATCGTTTTTATTCAACATAAACTCGTTTCCATGGCAACAGGAAGGTTTCTCTGGCCTATCTCAATCACCAGGTAGGTGTTACTTCTACACCTCCTCCTCCGTGAATGAGCACTGAGCAGTCCCCGCAAACTATAGATACGGCGAAAAAATCAATACTTTGTAGTGTTTAAGAAACGTTGGTCCTACGTTGTCGGAAATTCTAAGATATTTGAAGATATTTAATTCCTTCTTAATCCTATCAAGAAACTGGTAATACGTAAAATTTTCAAAGAGGGGCCTTTACTTACCCTATGAATGTTACAGAAAAAAGAAGTTAGAAAGACGAAGAAATTGAAAAAATCGACTTTTTAATCCACTTTTTGTGACGACCGGAAGTATTGACGACGGAGAAAATGTCCATGGTGACATCTACAGGTCATTATCTATGATATCTGACAGAGATAACTTTCATATCTTAAGCTGTTCTGGAGAAATGGAGCGGACAAAGGTCCTTTACCAAATTTCGTCTATACAATAATATTAAGAATATAACAGAATGCCGTATAAGGTTCACGTCAAAACATGGCTGACGCAAAACAATTCCTGAATTTTCCCCTTCAATTCGAGCATTTCTGCATTGGACAGGGCTGATGGTTGTTTATGAGATGATAAACTATGTGTAAACTTTCTTAGTTTAGCGGAATCATGAACATTTTCGGCCTGATTAATTATTTGTTTACAGTTGTGATGAGGCTTTCGCGCACCTGCAGGAGCGGATCCAAGGATTTACAAATTAATAAAATATAAAAGAAATGAAGTTTTAATACTTTTAAATATTATTTAATGAGTTTATTAATATGCAAGTAATAGATATACAAGAAAACGCGAAATGCTAATGAATGCAGCTGACAATCACTACTTCCTAAAGATAAATTAATTCTAAATAAAATAATTATAAATTCTATAGACAAAACAGAAGAAGAATGAATGGTAGCAAAATATCAAATCACATCAGGGGGACTGAATTTTATTAATGAAACTCTTAAGAAGTTCCTTATAAGTTGTAAAAATTATATCTGCGTACTGTACCTGGTTGCTTCAAAAAAAGGGGGGGGGGCTTAAACATAAACATGTAAATTACCATTATATTGTCGAAAGAATTAAGCTTTATCATTTTGAAAACTTCAACAAGAGTTGCTTGTGATATGAAGGTCAAGGTCATTTTATTAAGAATCCCAAACATAAAAGCGAAAAAGAGAAAGAGATGGTGGTGGGAGGGGGGGGGGGTCGGTAAAGATCACAATGTCTTCTATAGTTGACAAAAAAAAAAAAAAAAAAAAAAAAAGAGGGGCGAATAAAATGCGCACACATGATATACATCATATACAATCGTTTTTATTCAACATAAACTCGTTTCCATGGCAACAGGAAGGTTTCTCTGGCCTATCTCAATCACCAGGTAGGTGTTACTTCTACACCTCCTCCTCCGTGAATGAGCACTGAGCAGTCCCCGCAAACTATAGATACGGCGAAAAAATCAATACTTTGTAGTGTTTAAGAAACGTTGGTCCTACGTTGTCGGAAATTCTAAGATATTTGAAGATATTTAATTCCTTCTTAATCCTATCAAGAAACTGGTAATACGTAAAATTTTCAAAGAGGGGCCTTTACTTACCCTATGAATGTTACAGAAAAAAGAAGTTAGAAAGACGAAGAAATTGAAAAAATCGACTTTTTAATCCACTTTCTGTGACGACCGGAAGTATTGACGACGGAGAAAATGTCCATGGTGACATCTACAGGTCATTATCTATGATATCTGACAGAGATAACTTTCATATCTTAAGCTGTTCTGGAGAAATGGAGCGGACAAAGGTCCTTTACCAAATTTCGTCTATACAATAATATTAAGAATATAACAGAATGCCGTATAAGGTTCACGTCAAAACATGGCTGACGCAAAACAATTCCTGAATTTTCCCCTTCAATTCGAGCATTTCTGCATTGGACAGGGCTGATGGTTGTTTATGAGATGATAAACTATGTGTAAACTTTCTTAGTTTAGCGGAATCATGAACATTTTCGGCCTGATTAATTATTTGTTTACAGTTGTGATGAGGCTTTCGCGCACCTGCAGGAGCGGATCCAAGGATTTACAAATTAATAAAATATAAAAGAAATGAAGTTTTAATACTTTTAAATATTATTTAATGAGTTTATTAATATGCAAGTAATAGATATACAAGAAAACGCGAAATGCTAATGAATGCAGCTGACAATCACTACTTCCTAAAGATAAATTAATTCTAAATAAAATAATTATAAATTCTATAGACAAAACAGAAGAAGAATGAATGGTAGCAAAATATCAAATCACATCAGGGGGACTGAATTTTATTAATGAAACTCTTAAGAAGTTCCTTATAAGTTGTAAAAATTATATCTGCGTACTGTACCTGGTTGCTTCAAAAAAAAGGGGGGGGGGGCTTAAACATAAACATGTAAATTACCATTATATTGTCGAAAGAATTAAGCTTTATCATTTTGAAAACTTCAACAAGAGTTGCTTGTGATATGAAGGTCAAGGTCATTTTATTAAGAATCCCAAACATAAAAGCGAAAAAGAGAAAGAGATGGTGGTGGGAGGGGGGGGGGGGTCGGTAAAGATCACAATGTCTTCTATAGTTGACAAAAAAAAAAAAAAAACAAACAAAGAGGGGCGAATAAAATGCGCACACATGATATACATCATATACAATCGTTTTTATTCAACATAAACTCGTTTCCATGGCAACAGGAAGGTTTCTCTGGCCTATCTCAATCACCAGGTAGGTGTTACTTCTACACCTCCTCCTCCGTGAATGAGCACTGAGCAGTCCCCGCAAACTATAGATACGGCGAAAAAATCAATACTTTGTAGTGTTTAAGAAACGTTGGTCCTACGTTGTCGGAAATTCTAAGATATTTGAAGATATTTAATTCCTTCTTAATCCTATCAAGAAACTGGTAATACGTAAAATTTTCAAAGAGGGGCCTTTACTTACCCTATGAATGTTACAGAAAAAAGAAGTTAGAAAGACGAAGAAATTGAAAAAATCGACTTTTTAATCCACTTTCTGTGACGACCGGAAGTATTGACGACGGAGAAAATGTCCATGGTGACATCTACAGGTCATTATCTATGATATCTGACAGAGATAACTTTCATATCTTAAGCTGTTCTGGAGAAATGGAGCGGACAAAGGTCCTTTACCAAATTTCGTCTATACAATAATATTAAGAATATAACAGAATGCCGTATAAGGTTCACGTCAAAACATGGCTGACGCAAAACAATTCCTGAATTTTCCCCTTCAATTCGAGCATTTCTGCATTGGACAGGGCTGATGGTTGTTTATGAGATGATAAACTATGTGTAAACTTTCTTAGTTTAGCGGAATCATGAACATTTTCGGCCTGATTAATTATTTGTTTACAGTTGTGATGAGGCTTTCGCGCACCTGCAGGAGCGGATCCAAGGATTTACAAATTAATAAAATATAAAAGAAATGAAGTTTTAATACTTTTAAATATTATTTAATGAGTTTATTAATATGCAAGTAATAGATATACAAGAAAACGCGAAATGCTAATGAATGCAGCTGACAATCACTACTTCCTAAAGATAAATTAATTCTAAATAAAATAATTATAAATTCTATAGACAAAACAGAAGAAGAATGAATGGTAGCAAAATATCAAATCACATCAGGGGGACTGAATTTTATTAATGAAACTCTTAAGAAGTTCCTTATAAGTTGTAAAAATTATATCTGCGTACTGTACCTGGTTGCTTCAAAAAAAGGGGGGGGGGGCTTAAACATAAACATGTAAATTACCATTATATTGTCGAAAGAATTAAGCTTTATCATTTTGAAAACTTCAACAAGAGTTGCTTGTGATATGAAGGTCAAGGTCATTTTATTAAGAATCCCAAACATAAAAGCGAAAAAGAGAAAGAGATGGTGGTGGGAGGGGGGGGGGGTCGGTAAAGATCACAATGTCTTCTATAGTTGACAAAAAAAAAAAAAAAAAAAAAAAAAGAGGGGCGAATAAAATGCGCACACATGATATACATCATATACAATCGTTTTTATTCAACATAAACTCGTTTCCATGGCAACAGGAAGGTTTCTCTGGCCTATCTCAATCACCAGGTAGGTGTTACTTCTACACCTCCTCCTCCGTGAATGAGCACTGAGCAGTCCCCGCAAACTATAGATACGGCGAAAAAATCAATACTTTGTAGTGTTTAAGAAACGTTGGTCCTACGTTGTCGGAAATTCTAAGATATTTGAAGATATTTAATTCCTTCTTAATCCTATCAAGAAACTGGTAATACGTAAAATTTTCAAAGAGGGGCCTTTACTTACCCTATGAATGTTACAGAAAAAAGAAGTTAGAAAGACGAAGAAATTGAAAAAATCGACTTTTTAATCCACTTTCTGTGACGACCGGAAGTATTGACGACGGAGAAAATGTCCATGGTGACATCTACAGGTCATTATCTATGATATCTGACAGAGATAACTTTCATATCTTAAGCTGTTCTGGAGAAATGGAGCGGACAAAGGTCCTTTACCAAATTTCGTCTATACAATAATATTAAGAATATAACAGAATGCCGTATAAGGTTCACGTCAAAACATGGCTGACGCAAAACAATTCCTGAATTTTCCCCTTCAATTCGAGCATTTCTGCATTGGACAGGGCTGATGGTTGTTTATGAGATGATAAACTATGTGTAAACTTTCTTAGTTTAGCGGAATCATGAACATTTTCGGCCTGATTAATTATTTGTTTACAGTTGTGATGAGGCTTTCGCGCACCTGCAGGAGCGGATCCAAGGATTTACAAATTAATAAAATATAAAAGAAATGAAGTTTTAATACTTTTAAATATTATTTAATGAGTTTATTAATATGCAAGTAATAGATATACAAGAAAACGCGAAATGCTAATGAATGCAGCTGACAATCACTACTTCCTAAAGATAAATTAATTCTAAATAAAATAATTATAAATTCTATAGACAAAACAGAAGAAGAATGAATGGTAGCAAAATATCAAATCACATCAGGGGGACTGAATTTTATTAATGAAACTCTTAAGAAGTTCCTTATAAGTTGTAAAAATTATATCTGCGTACTGTACCTGGTTGCTTCAAAAAAAGGGGGGGGGCTTAAACATAAACATGTAAATTACCA
Organism: Saccostrea echinata; assembly: GCF_033153115.1. Classification (NCBI taxonomy): domain Eukaryota; kingdom Metazoa; phylum Mollusca; class Bivalvia; order Ostreida; family Ostreidae; genus Saccostrea; species Saccostrea echinata. The sequence continues at coordinate 20,829,112 of NW_026889763.1, forward strand.
TTATATTGTCGAAAGAATTAAGCTTTATCATTTTGAAAACTTCAACAAGAGTTGCTTGTGATATGAAGGTCAAGGTCATTTTATTAAGAATCCCAAACATAAAAGCGAAAAAGAGAAAGAGATGGTGGTGGGAGGGGGGGGGGGGTCGGTAAAGATCACAATGTCTTCTATAGTTGACAAAAAAAAAAAAAAACAAACAAAGAGGGGCGAATAAAATGCGCACACATGATATACATCATATACAATCGTTTTTATTCAACATAAACTCGTTTCCATGGCAACAGGAAGGTTTCTCTGGCCTATCTCAATCACCAGGTAGGTGTTACTTCTACACCTCCTCCTCCGTGAATGAGCACTGAGCAGTCCCCGCAAACTATAGATACGGCGAAAAAATCAATACTTTGTAGTGTTTAAGAAACGTTGGTCCTACGTTGTCGGAAATTCTAAGATATTTGAAGATATTTAATTCCTTCTTAATCCTATCAAGAAACTGGTAATACGTAAAATTTTCAAAGAGGGGCCTTTACTTACCCTATGAATGTTACAGAAAAAAGAAGTTAGAAAGACGAAGAAATTGAAAAAATCGACTTTTTAATCCACTTTCTGTGACGACCGGAAGTATTGACGACGGAGAAAATGTCCATGGTGACATCTACAGGTCATTATCTATGATATCTGACAGAGATAACTTTCATATCTTAAGCTGTTCTGGAGAAATGGAGCGGACAAAGGTCCTTTACCAAATTTCGTCTATACAATAATATTAAGAATATAACAGAATGCCGTATAAGGTTCACGTCAAAACATGGCTGACGCAAAACAATTCCTGAATTTTCCCCTTCAATTCGAGCATTTCTGCATTGGACAGGGCTGATGGTTGTTTATGAGATGATAAACTATGTGTAAACTTTCTTAGTTTAGCGGAATCATGAACATTTTCGGCCTGATTAATTATTTGTTTACAGTTGTGATGAGGCTTTCGCGCACCTGCAGGAGCGGATCCAAGGATTTACAAATTAATAAAATATAAAAGAAATGAAGTTTTAATACTTTTAAATATTATTTAATGAGTTTATTAATATGCAAGTAATAGATATACAAGAAAACGCGAAATGCTAATGAATGCAGCTGACAATCACTACTTCCTAAAGATAAATTAATTCTAAATAAAATAATTATAAATTCTATAGACAAAACAGAAGAAGAATGAATGGTAGCAAAATATCAAATCACATCAGGGGGACTGAATTTTATTAATGAAACTCTTAAGAAGTTCCTTATAAGTTGTAAAAATTATATCTGCGTACTGTACCTGGTTGCTTCAAAAAAAGGGGGGGGGGGGCTTAAACATAAACATGTAAATTACCATTATATTGTCGAAAGAATTAAGCTTTATCATTTTGAAAACTTCAACAAGAGTTGCTTGTGATATGAAGGTCAAGGTCATTTTATTAAGAATCCCAAACATAAAAGCGAAAAAGAGAAAGAGATGGTGGTGGGAGGGGGGGGGGGGGTCGGTAAAGATCACAATGTCTTCTATAGTTGACAAAAAAAAAAAAAAAACAAACAAAGAGGGGCGAATAAAATGCGCACACATGATATACATCATATACAATCGTTTTTATTCAACATAAACTCGTTTCCATGGCAACAGGAAGGTTTCTCTGGCCTATCTCAATCACCAGGTAGGTGTTACTTCTACACCTCCTCCTCCGTGAATGAGCACTGAGCAGTCCCCGCAAACTATAGATACGGCGAAAAAATCAATACTTTGTAGTGTTTAAGAAACGTTGGTCCTACGTTGTCGGAAATTCTAAGATATTTGAAGATATTTAATTCCTTCTTAATCCTATCAAGAAACTGGTAATACGTAAAATTTTCAAAGAGGGGCCTTTACTTACCCTATGAATGTTACAGAAAAAAGAAGTTAGAAAGACGAAGAAATTGAAAAAATCGACTTTTTAATCCACTTTCTGTGACGACCGGAAGTATTGACGACGGAGAAAATGTCCATGGTGACATCTACAGGTCATTATCTATGATATCTGACAGAGATAACTTTCATATCTTAAGCTGTTCTGGAGAAATGGAGCGGACAAAGGTCCTTTACCAAATTTCGTCTATACAATAATATTAAGAATATAACAGAATGCCGTATAAGGTTCACGTCAAAACATGGCTGACGCAAAACAATTCCTGAATTTTCCCCTTCAATTCGAGCATTTCTGCATTGGACAGGGCTGATGGTTGTTTATGAGATGATAAACTATGTGTAAACTTTCTTAGTTTAGCGGAATCATGAACATTTTCGGCCTGATTAATTATTTGTTTACAGTTGTGATGAGGCTTTCGCGCACCTGCAGGAGCGGATCCAAGGATTTACAAATTAATAAAATATAAAAGAAATGAAGTTTTAATACTTTTAAATATTATTTAATGAGTTTATTAATATGCAAGTAATAGATATACAAGAAAACGCGAAATGCTAATGAATGCAGCTGACAATCACTACTTCCTAAAGATAAATTAATTCTAAATAAAATAATTATAAATTCTATAGACAAAACAGAAGAAGAATGAATGGTAGCAAAATATCAAATCACATCAGGGGGACTGAATTTTATTAATGAAACTCTTAAGAAGTTCCTTATAAGTTGTAAAAATTATATCTGCGTACTGTACCTGGTTGCTTCAAAAAAAGGGGGGGGGGCTTAAACATAAACATGTAAATTACCATTATATTGTCGAAAGAATTAAGCTTTATCATTTTGAAAACTTCAACAAGAGTTGCTTGTGATATGAAGGTCAAGGTCATTTTATTAAGAATCCCAAACATAAAAGCGAAAAAGAGAAAGAGATGGTGGTGGGAGGGGGGGGGGGTCGGTAAAGATCACAATGTCTTCTATAGTTGACAAAAAAAAAAAAAAAAAAAAAAAGAGGGGCGAATAAAATGCGCACACATGATATACATCATATACAATCGTTTTTATTCAACATAAACTCGTTTCCATGGCAACAGGAAGGTTTCTCTGGCCTATCTCAATCACCAGGTAGGTGTTACTTCTACACCTCCTCCTCCGTGAATGAGCACTGAGCAGTCCCCGCAAACTATAGATACGGCGAAAAAATCAATACTTTGTAGTGTTTAAGAAACGTTGGTCCTACGTTGTCGGAAATTCTAAGATATTTGAAGATATTTAATTCCTTCTTAATCCTATCAAGAAACTGGTAATACGTAAAATTTTCAAAGAGGGGCCTTTACTTACCCTATGAATGTTACAGAAAAAAGAAGTTAGAAAGACGAAGAAATTGAAAAAATCGACTTTTTAATCCACTTTCTGTGACGACCGGAAGTATTGACGACGGAGAAAATGTCCATGGTGACATCTACAGGTCATTATCTATGATATCTGACAGAGATAACTTTCATATCTTAAGCTGTTCTGGAGAAATGGAGCGGACAAAGGTCCTTTACCAAATTTCGTCTATACAATAATATTAAGAATATAACAGAATGCCGTATAAGGTTCACGTCAAAACATGGCTGACGCAAAACAATTCCTGAATTTTCCCCTTCAATTCGAGCATTTCTGCATTGGACAGGGCTGATGGTTGTTTATGAGATGATAAACTATGTGTAAACTTTCTTAGTTTAGCGGAATCATGAACATTTTCGGCCTGATTAATTATTTGTTTACAGTTGTGATGAGGCTTTCGCGCACCTGCAGGAGCGGATCCAAGGATTTACAAATTAATAAAATATAAAAGAAATGAAGTTTTAATACTTTTAAATATTATTTAATGAGTTTATTAATATGCAAGTAATAGATATACAAGAAAACGCGAAATGCTAATGAATGCAGCTGACAATCACTACTTCCTAAAGATAAATTAATTCTAAATAAAATAATTATAAATTCTATAGACAAAACAGAAGAAGAATGAATGGTAGCAAAATATCAAATCACATCAGGGGGACTGAATTTTATTAATGAAACTCTTAAGAAGTTCCTTATAAGTTGTAAAAATTATATCTGCGTACTGTACCTGGTTGCTTCAAAAAAAGGGGGGGGGGGGGCTTAAACATAAACATGTAAATTACCATTATATTGTCGAAAGAATTAAGCTTTATCATTTTGAAAACTTCAACAAGAGTTGCTTGTGATATGAAGGTCAAGGTCATTTTATTAAGAATCCCAAACATAAAAGCGAAAAAGAGAAAGAGATGGTGGTGGGAGGGGGGGGGGGGGTCGGTAAAGATCACAATGTCTTCTATAGTTGACAAAAAAAAAAAAAAAAAAAAAAAGAGGGGCGAATAAAATGCGCACACATGATATACATCATATACAATCGTTTTTATTCAACATAAACTCGTTTCCATGGCAACAGGAAGGTTTCTCTGGCCTATCTCAATCACCAGGTAGGTGTTACTTCTACACCTCCTCCTCCGTGAATGAGCACTGAGCAGTCCCCGCAAACTATAGATACGGCGAAAAAATCAATACTTTGTAGTGTTTAAGAAACGTTGGTCCTACGTTGTCGGAAATTCTAAGATATTTGAAGATATTTAATTCCTTCTTAATCCTATCAAGAAACTGGTAATACGTAAAATTTTCAAAGAGGGGCCTTTACTTACCCTATGAATATTACAGAAAAAAGAAGTTAGAAAGACGAAGAAATTGAAAAAATCGACTTTTTAATCCACTTTCTGTGACGACCGGAAGTATTGACGACGGAGAAAATGTCCATGGTGACATCTACAGGTCATTATCTATGATATCTGACAGAGATAACTTTCATATCTTAAGCTGTTCTGGAGAAATGGAGCGGACAAAGGTCCTTTACCAAATTTCGTCTATACAATAATATTAAGAATATAACAGAATGCCGTATAAGGTTCACGTCAAAACATGGCTGACGCAAAACAATTCCTGAATTTTCCCCTTCAATTCGAGCATTTCTGCATTGGACAGGGCTGATGGTTGTTTATGAGATGATAAACTATGTGTAAACTTTCTTAGTTTAGCGGAATCATGAACATTTTCGGCCTGATTAATTATTTGTTTACAGTTGTGATGAGGCTTTCGCGCACCTGCAGGAGCGGATCCAAGGATTTACAAATTAATAAAATATAAAAGAAATGAAGTTTTAATACTTTTAAATATTATTTAATGAGTTTATTAATATGCAAGTAATAGATATACAAGAAAACGCGAAATGCTAATGAATGCAGCTGACAATCACTACTTCCTAAAGATAAATTAATTCTAAATAAAATAATTATAAATTCTATAGACAAAACAGAAGAAGAATGAATGGTAGCAAAATATCAAATCACATCAGGGGGACTGAATTTTATTAATGAAACTCTTAAGAAGTTCCTTATAAGTTGTAAAAATTATATCTGCGTACTGTACCTGGTTGCTTCAAAAAAAGGGGGGGGGGCTTAAACATAAACATGTAAATTACCATTATATTGTCGAAAGAATTAAGCTTTATCATTTTGAAAACTTCAACAAGAGTTGCTTGTGATATGAAGGTCAAGGTCATTTTATTAAGAATCCCAAACATAAAAGCGAAAAAGAGAAAGAGATGGTGGTGGGAGGGGGGGGGGGGGTCGGTAAAGATCACAATGTCTTCTATAGTTGACAAAAAAAAAAAAAAAAAAAAAAAAGAGGGGCGAATAAAATGCGCACACATGATATACATCATATACAATCGTTTTTATTCAACATAAACTCGTTTCCATGGCAACAGGAAGGTTTCTCTGGCCTATCTCAATCACCAGGTAGGTGTTACTTCTACACCTCCTCCTCCGTGAATGAGCACTGAGCAGTCCCCGCAAACTATAGATACGGCGAAAAAATCAATACTTTGTAGTGTTTAAGAAACGTTGGTCCTACGTTGTCGGAAATTCTAAGATATTTGAAGATATTTAATTCCTTCTTAATCCTATCAAGAAACTGGTAATACGTAAAATTTTCAAAGAGGGGCCTTTACTTACCCTATGAATATTACAGAAAAAAGAAGTTAGAAAGACGAAGAAATTGAAAAAATCGACTTTTTAATCCACTTTCTGTGACGACCGGAAGTATTGACGACGGAGAAAATGTCCATGGTGACATCTACAGGTCATTATCTATGATATCTGACAGAGATAACTTTCATATCTTAAGCTGTTCTGGAGAAATGGAGCGGACAAAGGTCCTTTACCAAATTTCGTCTATACAATAATATTAAGAATATAACAGAATGCCGTATAAGGTTCACGTCAAAACATGGCTGACGCAAAACAATTCCTGAATTTTCCCCTTCAATTCGAGCATTTCTGCATTGGACAGGGCTGATGGTTGTTTATGAGATGATAAACTATGTGTAAACTTTCTTAGTTTAGCGGAATCATGAACATTTTCGGCCTGATTAATTATTTGTTTACAGTTGTGATGAGGCTTTCGCGCACCTGCAGGAGCGGATCCAAGGATTTACAAATTAATAAAATATAAAAGAAATGAAGTTTTAATACTTTTAAATATTATTTAATGAGTTTATTAATATGCAAGTAATAGATATACAAGAAAACGCGAAATGCTAATGAATGCAGCTGACAATCACTACTTCCTAAAGATAAATTAATTCTAAATAAAATAATTATAAATTCTATAGACAAAACAGAAGAAGAATGAATGGTAGCAAAATATCAAATCACATCAGGGGGACTGAATTTTATTAATGAAACTCTTAAGAAGTTCCTTATAAGTTGTAAAAATTATATCTGCGTACTGTACCTGGTTGCTTCAAAAAAAGGGGGGGGGGGCTTAAACATAAACATGTAAATTACCATTATATTGTCGAAAGAATTAAGCTTTATCATTTTGAAAACTTCAACAAGAGTTGCTTGTGATATGAAGGTCAAGGTCATTTTATTAAGAATCCCAAACATAAAAGCGAAAAAGAGAAAGAGATGGTGGTGGGAGGGGGGGGGGGGTCGGTAAAGATCACAATGTCTTCTATAGTTGACAAAAAAAAAAAAAAAAAAAAAAAGAGGGGCGAATAAAATGCGCACACATGATATACATCATATACAATCGTTTTTATTCAACATAAACTCGTTTCCATGGCAACAGGAAGGTTTCTCTGGCCTATCTCAATCACCAGGTAGGTGTTACTTCTACACCTCCTCCTCCGTGAATGAGCACTGAGCAGTCCCCGCAAACTATAGATACGGCGAAAAAATCAATACTTTGTAGTGTTTAAGAAACGTTGGTCCTACGTTGTCGGAAATTCTAAGATATTTGAAGATATTTAATTCCTTCTTAATCCTATCAAGAAACTGGTAATACGTAAAATTTTCAAAGAGGGGCCTTTACTTACCCTATGAATGTTACAGAAAAAAGAAGTTAGAAAGACGAAGAAATTGAAAAAATCGACTTTTTAATCCACTTTTTGTGACGACCGGAAGTATTGACGACGGAGAAAATGTCCATGGTGACATCTACAGGTCATTATCTATGATATCTGACAGAGATAACTTTCATATCTTAAGCTGTTCTGGAGAAATGGAGCGGACAAAGGTCCTTTACCAAATTTCGTCTATACAATAATATTAAGAATATAACAGAATGCCGTATAAGGTTCACGTCAAAACATGGCTGACGCAAAACAATTCCTGAATTTTCCCCTTCAATTCGAGCATTTCTGCATTGGACAGGGCTGATGGTTGTTTATGAGATGATAAACTATGTGTAAACTTTCTTAGTTTAGCGGAATCATGAACATTTTCGGCCTGATTAATTATTTGTTTACAGTTGTGATGAGGCTTTCGCGCACCTGCAGGAGCGGATCCAAGGATTTACAAATTAATAAAATATAAAAGAAATGAAGTTTTAATACTTTTAAATATTATTTAATGAGTTTATTAATATGCAAGTAATAGATATACAAGAAAACGCGAAATGCTAATGAATGCAGCTGACAATCACTACTTCCTAAAGATAAATTAATTCTAAATAAAATAATTATAAATTCTATAGACAAAACAGAAGAAGAATGAATGGTAGCAAAATATCAAATCACATCAGGGGGACTGAATTTTATTAATGAAACTCTTAAGAAGTTCCTTATAAGTTGTAAAAATTATATCTGCGTACTGTACCTGGTTGCTTCAAAAAAAGGGGGGGGGGCTTAAACATAAACATGTAAATTACCATTATATTGTCGAAAGAATTAAGCTTTATCATTTTGAAAACTTCAACAAGAGTTGCTTGTGATATGAAGGTCAAGGTCATTTTATTAAGAATCCCAAACATAAAAGCGAAAAAGAGAAAGAGATGGTGGTGGGAGGGGGGGGGGGGGTCGGTAAAGATCACAATGTCTTCTATAGTTGACAAAAAAAAAAAAAAAAAAAAAAAAAGAGGGGCGAATAAAATGCGCACACATGATATACATCATATACAATCGTTTTTATTCAACATAAACTCGTTTCCATGGCAACAGGAAGGTTTCTCTGGCCTATCTCAATCACCAGGTAGGTGTTACTTCTACACCTCCTCCTCCGTGAATGAGCACTGAGCAGTCCCCGCAAACTATAGATACGGCGAAAAAATCAATACTTTGTAGTGTTTAAGAAACGTTGGTCCTACGTTGTCGGAAATTCTAAGATATTTGAAGATATTTAATTCCTTCTTAATCCTATCAAGAAACTGGTAATACGTAAAATTTTCAAAGAGGGGCCTTTACTTACCCTATGAATGTTACAGAAAAAAGAAGTTAGAAAGACGAAGAAATTGAAAAAATCGACTTTTTAATCCACTTTTTGTGACGACCGGAAGTATTGACGACGGAGAAAATGTCCATGGTGACATCTACAGGTCATTATCTATGATATCTGACAGAGATAACTTTCATATCTTAAGCTGTTCTGGAGAAATGGAGCGGACAAAGGTCCTTTACCAAATTTCGTCTATACAATAATATTAAGAATATAACAGAATGCCGTATAAGGTTCACGTCAAAACATGGCTGACGCAAAACAATTCCTGAATTTTCCCCTTCAATTCGAGCATTTCTGCATTGGACAGGGCTGATGGTTGTTTATGAGATGATAAACTATGTGTAAACTTTCTTAGTTTAGCGGAATCATGAACATTTTCGGCCTGATTAATTATTTGTTTACAGTTGTGATGAGGCTTTCGCGCACCTGCAGGAGCGGATCCAAGGATTTACAAATTAATAAAATATAAAAGAAATGAAGTTTTAATACTTTTAAATATTATTTAATGAGTTTATTAATATGCAAGTAATAGATATACAAGAAAACGCGAAATGCTAATGAATGCAGCTGACAATCACTACTTCCTAAAGATAAATTAATTCTAAATAAAATAATTATAAATTCTATAGACAAAACAGAAGAAGAATGAATGGTAGCAAAATATCAAATCACATCAGGGGGACTGAATTTTATTAATGAAACTCTTAAGAAGTTCCTTATAAGTTGTAAAAATTATATCTGCGTACTGTACCTGGTTGCTTCAAAAAAAGGGGGGGGGGGCTTAAACATAAACATGTAAATTACCATTATATTGTCGAAAGAATTAAGCTTTATCATTTTGAAAACTTCAACAAGAGTTGCTTGTGATATGAAGGTCAAGGTCATTTTATTAAGAATCCCAAACATAAAAGCGAAAAAGAGAAAGAGATGGTGGTGGGAGGGGGGGGGGGGGTCGGTAAAGATCACAATGTCTTCTATAGTTGACAAAAAAAAAAAAAAAAAAAAAAAAAGAGGGGCGAATAAAATGCGCACACATGATATACATCATATACAATCGTTTTTATTCAACATAAACTCGTTTCCATGGCAACAGGAAGGTTTCTCTGGCCTATCTCAATCACCAGGTAGGTGTTACTTCTACACCTCCTCCTCCGTGAATGAGCACTGAGCAGTCCCCGCAAACTATAGATACGGCGAAAAAATCAATACTTTGTAGTGTTTAAGAAACGTTGGTCCTACGTTGTCGGAAATTCTAAGATATTTGAAGATATTTAATTCCTTCTTAATCCTATCAAGAAACTGGTAATACGTAAAATTTTCAAAGAGGGGCCTTTACTTACCCTATGAATGTTACAGAAAAAAGAAGTTAGAAAGACGAAGAAATTGAAAAAATCGACTTTTTAATCCACTTTCTGTGACGACCGGAAGTATTGACGACGGAGAAAATGTCCATGGTGACATCTACAGGTCATTATCTATGATATCTGACAGAGATAACTTTCATATCTTAAGCTGTTCTGGAGAAATGGAGCGGACAAAGGTCCTTTACCAAATTTCGTCTATACAATAATATTAAGAATATAACAGAATGCCGTATAAGGTTCACGTCAAAACATGGCTGACGCAAAACAATTCCTGAATTTTCCCCTTCAATTCGAGCATTTCTGCATTGGACAGGGCTGATGGTTGTTTATGAGATGATAAACTATGTGTAAACTTTCTTAGTTTAGCGGAATCATGAACATTTTCGGCCTGATTAATTATTTGTTTACAGTTGTGATGAGGCTTTCGCGCACCTGCAGGAGCGGATCCAAGGATTTACAAATTAATAAAATATAAAAGAAATGAAGTTTTAATACTTTTAAATATTATTTAATGAGTTTATTAATATGCAAGTAATAGATATACAAGAAAACGCGAAATGCTAATGAATGCAGCTGACAATCACTACTTCCTAAAGATAAATTAATTCTAAATAAAATAATTATAAATTCTATAGACAAAACAGAAGAAGAATGAATGGTAGCAAAATATCAAATCACATCAGGGGGACTGAATTTTATTAATGAAACTCTTAAGAAGTTCCTTATAAGTTGTAAAAATTATATCTGCGTACTGTACCTGGTTGCTTCAAAAAAAGGGGGGGGGGGGCTTAAACATAAACATGTAAATTACCATTATATTGTCGAAAGAATTAAGCTTTATCATTTTGAAAACTTCAACAAGAGTTGCTTGTGATATGAAGGTCAAGGTCATTTTATTAAGAATCCCAAACATAAAAGCGAAAAAGAGAAAGAGATGGTGGTGGGAGGGGGGGGGGTCGGTAAAGATCACAATGTCTTCTATAGTTGACAAAAAAAAAAAAAAAAAAAAAAAAAGAGGGGCGAATAAAATGCGCACACATGATATACATCATATACAATCGTTTTTATTCAACATAAACTCGTTTCCATGGCAACAGGAAGGTTTCTCTGGCCTATCTCAATCACCAGGTAGGTGTTACTTCTACACCTCCTCCTCCGTGAATGAGCACTGAGCAGTCCCCGCAAACTATAGATACGGCGAAAAAATCAATACTTTGTAGTGTTTAAGAAACGTTGGTCCTACGTTGTCGGAAATTCTAAGATATTTGAAGATATTTAATTCCTTCTTAATCCTATCAAGAAACTGGTAATACGTAAAATTTTCAAAGAGGGGCCTTTACTTACCCTATGAATGTTACAGAAAAAAGAAGTTAGAAAGACGAAGAAATTGAAAAAATCGACTTTTTAATCCACTTTCTGTGACGACCGGAAGTATTGACGACGGAGAAAATGTCCATGGTGACATCTACAGGTCATTATCTATGATATCTGACAGAGATAACTTTCATATCTTAAGCTGTTCTGGAGAAATGGAGCGGACAAAGGTCCTTTACCAAATTTCGTCTATACAATAATATTAAGAATATAACAGAATGCCGTATAAGGTTCACGTCAAAACATGGCTGACGCAAAACAATTCCTGAATTTTCCCCTTCAATTCGAGCATTTCTGCATTGGACAGGGCTGATGGTTGTTTATGAGATGATAAACTATGTGTAAACTTTCTTAGTTTAGCGGAATCATGAACATTTTCGGCCTGATTAATTATTTGTTTACAGTTGTGATGAGGCTTTCGCGCACCTGCAGGAGCGGATCCAAGGATTTACAAATTAATAAAATATAAAAGAAATGAAGTTTTAATACTTTTAAATATTATTTAATGAGTTTATTAATATGCAAGTAATAGATATACAAGAAAACGCGAAATGCTAATGAATGCAGCTGACAATCACTACTTCCTAAAGATAAATTAATTCTAAATAAAATAATTATAAATTCTATAGACAAAACAGAAGAAGAATGAATGGTAGCAAAATATCAAATCACATCAGGGGGACTGAATTTTATTAATGAAACTCTTAAGAAGTTCCTTATAAGTTGTAAAAATTATATCTGCGTACTGTACCTGGTTGCTTCAAAAAAAGGGGGGGGGGGCTTAAACATAAACATGTAAATTACCATTATATTGTCGAAAGAATTAAGCTTTATCATTTTGAAAACTTCAACAAGAGTTGCTTGTGATATGAAGGTCAAGGTCATTTTATTAAGAATCCCAAACATAAAAGCGAAAAAGAGAAAGAGATGGTGGTGGGAGGGGGGGGGGGGGTCGGTAAAGATCACAATGTCTTCTATAGTTGACAAAAAAAAAAAAAACAAACAAAGAGGGGCGAATAAAATGCGCACACATGATATACATCATATACAATCGTTTTTATTCAACATAAACTCGTTTCCATGGCAACAGGAAGGTTTCTCTGGCCTATCTCAATCACCAGGTAGGTGTTACTTCTACACCTCCTCCTCCGTGAATGAGCACTGAGCAGTCCCCGCAAACTATAGATACGGCGAAAAAATCAATACTTTGTAGTGTTTAAGAAACGTTGGTCCTACGTTGTCGGAAATTCTAAGATATTTGAAGATATTTAATTCCTTCTTAATCCTATCAAGAAACTGGTAATACGTAAAATTTTCAAAGAGGGGCCTTTACTTACCCTATGAATGTTACAGAAAAAAGAAGTTAGAAAGACGAAGAAATTGAAAAAATCGACTTTTTAATCCACTTTTTGTGACGACCGGAAGTATTGACGACGGAGAAAATGTCCATGGTGACATCTACAGGTCATTATCTATGATATCTGACAGAGATAACTTTCATATCTTAAGCTGTTCTGGAGAAATGGAGCGGACAAAGGTCCTTTACCAAATTTCGTCTATACAATAATATTAAGAATATAACAGAATGCCGTATAAGGTTCACGTCAAAACATGGCTGACGCAAAACAATTCCTGAATTTTCCCCTTCAATTCGAGCATTTCTGCATTGGACAGGGCTGATGGTTGTTTATGAGATGATAAACTATGTGTAAACTTTCTTAGTTTAGCGGAATCATGAACATTTTCGGCCTGATTAATTATTTGTTTACAGTTGTGATGAGGCTTTCGCGCACCTGCAGGAGCGGATCCAAGGATTTACAAATTAATAAAATATAAAAGAAATGAAGTTTTAATACTTTTAAATATTATTTAATGAGTTTATTAATATGCAAGTAATAGATATACAAGAAAACGCGAAATGCTAATGAATGCAGCTGACAATCACTACTTCCTAAAGATAAATTAATTCTAAATAAAATAATTATAAATTCTATAGACAAAACAGAAGAAGAATGAATGGTAGCAAAATATCAAATCACATCAGGGGGACTGAATTTTATTAATGAAACTCTTAAGAAGTTCCTTATAAGTTGTAAAAATTATATCTGCGTACTGTACCTGGTTGCTTCAAAAAAAGGGGGGGGGGCTTAAACATAAACATGTAAATTACCATTATATTGTCGAAAGAATTAAGCTTTATCATTTTGAAAACTTCAACAAGAGTTGCTTGTGATATGAAGGTCAAGGTCATTTTATTAAGAATCCCAAACATAAAAGCGAAAAAGAGAAAGAGATGGTGGTGGGAGGGGGGGGGGGTCGGTAAAGATCACAATGTCTTCTATAGTTGACAAAAAAAAAAAAAAAAAAAAAAAAAGAGGGGCGAATAAAATGCGCACACATGATATACATCATATACAATCGTTTTTATTCAACATAAACTCGTTTCCATGGCAACAGGAAGGTTTCTCTGGCCTATCTCAATCACCAGGTAGGTGTTACTTCTACACCTCCTCCTCCGTGAATGAGCACTGAGCAGTCCCCGCAAACTATAGATACGGCGAAAAAATCAATACTTTGTAGTGTTTAAGAAACGTTGGTCCTACGTTGTCGGAAATTCTAAGATATTTGAAGATATTTAATTCCTTCTTAATCCTATCAAGAAACTGGTAATACGTAAAATTTTCAAAGAGGGGCCTTTACTTACCCTATGAATGTTACAGAAAAAAGAAGTTAGAAAGACGAAGAAATTGAAAAAATCGACTTTTTAATCCACTTTCTGTGACGACCGGAAGTATTGACGACGGAGAAAATGTCCATGGTGACATCTACAGGTCATTATCTATGATATCTGACAGAGATAACTTTCATATCTTAAGCTGTTCTGGAGAAATGGAGCGGACAAAGGTCCTTTACCAAATTTCGTCTATACAATAATATTAAGAATATAACAGAATGCCGTATAAGGTTCACGTCAAAACATGGCTGACGCAAAACAATTCCTGAATTTTCCCCTTCAATTCGAGCATTTCTGCATTGGACAGGGCTGATGGTTGTTTATGAGATGATAAACTATGTGTAAACTTTCTTAGTTTAGCGGAATCATGAACATTTTCGGCCTGATTAATTATTTGTTTACAGTTGTGATGAGGCTTTCGCGCACCTGCAGGAGCGGATCCAAGGATTTACAAATTAATAAAATATAAAAGAAATGAAGTTTTAATACTTTTAAATATTATTTAATGAGTTTATTAATATGCAAGTAATAGATATACAAGAAAACGCGAAATGCTAATGAATGCAGCTGACAATCACTACTTCCTAAAGATAAATTAATTCTAAATAAAATAATTATAAATTCTATAGACAAAACAGAAGAAGAATGAATGGTAGCAAAATATCAAATCACATCAGGGGGACTGAATTTTATTAATGAAACTCTTAAGAAGTTCCTTATAAGTTGTAAAAATTATATCTGCGTACTGTACCTGGTTGCTTCAAAAAAAGGGGGGGGGGGCTTAAACATAAACATGTAAATTACCATTATATTGTCGAAAGAATTAAGCTTTATCATTTTGAAAACTTCAACAAGAGTTGCTTGTGATATGAAGGTCAAGGTCATTTTATTAAGAATCCCAAACATAAAAGCGAAAAAGAGAAAGAGATGGTGGTGGGAGGGGGGGGGGGTCGGTAAAGATCACAATGTCTTCTATAGTTGACAAAAAAAAAAAAAAAAAAAAAAAAAGAGGGGCGAATAAAATGCGCACACATGATATACATCATATACAATCGTTTTTATTCAACATAAACTCGTTTCCATGGCAACAGGAAGGTTTCTCTGGCCTATCTCAATCACCAGGTAGGTGTTACTTCTACACCTCCTCCTCCGTGAATGAGCACTGAGCAGTCCCCGCAAACTATAGATACGGCGAAAAAATCAATACTTTGTAGTGTTTAAGAAACGTTGGTCCTACGTTGTCGGAAATTCTAAGATATTTGAAGATATTTAATTCCTTCTTAATCCTATCAAGAAACTGGTAATACGTAAAATTTTCAAAGAGGGGCCTTTACTTACCCTATGAATGTTACAGAAAAAAGAAGTTAGAAAGACGAAGAAATTGAAAAAATCGACTTTTTAATCCACTTTCTGTGACGACCGGAAGTATTGACGACGGAGAAAATGTCCATGGTGACATCTACAGGTCATTATCTATGATATCTGACAGAGATAACTTTCATATCTTAAGCTGTTCTGGAGAAATGGAGCGGACAAAGGTCCTTTACCAAATTTCGTCTATACAATAATATTAAGAATATAACAGAATGCCGTATAAGGTTCACGTCAAAACATGGCTGACGCAAAACAATTCCTGAATTTTCCCCTTCAATTCGAGCATTTCTGCATTGGACAGGGCTGATGGTTGTTTATGAGATGATAAACTATGTGTAAACTTTCTTAGTTTAGCGGAATCATGAACATTTTCGGCCTGATTAATTATTTGTTTACAGTTGTGATGAGGCTTTCGCGCACCTGCAGGAGCGGATCCAAGGATTTACAAATTAATAAAATATAAAAGAAATGAAGTTTTAATACTTTTAAATATTATTTAATGAGTTTATTAATATGCAAGTAATAGATATACAAGAAAACGCGAAATGCTAATGAATGCAGCTGACAATCACTACTTCCTAAAGATAAATTAATTCTAAATAAAATAATTATAAATTCTATAGACAAAACAGAAGAAGAATGAATGGTAGCAAAATATCAAATCACATCAGGGGGACTGAATTTTATTAATGAAACTCTTAAGAAGTTCCTTATAAGTTGTAAAAATTATATCTGCGTACTGTACCTGGTTGCTTCAAAAAAAGGGGGGGGGGGCTTAAACATAAACATGTAAATTACCATTATATTGTCGAAAGAATTAAGCTTTATCATTTTGAAAACTTCAACAAGAGTTGCTTGTGATATGAAGGTCAAGGTCATTTTATTAAGAATCCCAAACATAAAAGCGAAAAAGAGAAAGAGATGGTGGTGGGAGGGGGGGGGGGGTCGGTAAAGATCACAATGTCTTCTATAGTTGACAAAAAAAAAAAAAAACAAACAAAGAGGGGCGAATAAAATGCGCACACATGATATACATCATATACAATCGTTTTTATTCAACATAAACTCGTTTCCATGGCAACAGGAAGGTTTCTCTGGCCTATCTCAATCACCAGGTAGGTGTTACTTCTACACCTCCTCCTCCGTGAATGAGCACTGAGCAGTCCCCGCAAACTATAGATACGGCGAAAAAATCAATACTTTGTAGTGTTTAAGAAACGTTGGTCCTACGTTGTCGGAAATTCTAAGATATTTGAAGATATTTAATTCCTTCTTAATCCTATCAAGAAACTGGTAATACGTAAAATTTTCAAAGAGGGGCCTTTACTTACCCTATGAATGTTACAGAAAAAAGAAGTTAGAAAGACGAAGAAATTGAAAAAATCGACTTTTTAATCCACTTTTTGTGACGACCGGAAGTATTGACGACGGAGAAAATGTCCATGGTGACATCTACAGGTCATTATCTATGATATCTGACAGAGATAACTTTCATATCTTAAGCTGTTCTGGAGAAATGGAGCGGACAAAGGTCCTTTACCAAATTTCGTCTATACAATAATATTAAGAATATAACAGAATGCCGTATAAGGTTCACGTCAAAACATGGCTGACGCAAAACAATTCCTGAATTTTCCCCTTCAATTCGAGCATTTCTGCATTGGACAGGGCTGATGGTTGTTTATGAGATGATAAACTATGTGTAAACTTTCTTAGTTTAGCGGAATCATGAACATTTTCGGCCTGATTAATTATTTGTTTACAGTTGTGATGAGGCTTTCGCGCACCTGCAGGAGCGGATCCAAGGATTTACAAATTAATAAAATATAAAAGAAATGAAGTTTTAATACTTTTAAATATTATTTAATGAGTTTATTAATATGCAAGTAATAGATATACAAGAAAACGCGAAATGCTAATGAATGCAGCTGACAATCACTACTTCCTAAAGATAAATTAATTCTAAATAAAATAATTATAAATTCTATAGACAAAACAGAAGAAGAATGAATGGTAGCAAAATATCAAATCACATCAGGGGGACTGAATTTTATTAATGAAACTCTTAAGAAGTTCCTTATAAGTTGTAAAAATTATATCTGCGTACTGTACCTGGTTGCTTCAAAAAAAGGGGGGGGGGGGCTTAAACATAAACATGTAAATTACCATTATATTGTCGAAAGAATTAAGCTTTATCATTTTGAAAACTTCAACAAGAGTTGCTTGTGATATGAAGGTCAAGGTCATTTTATTAAGAATCCCAAACATAAAAGCGAAAAAGAGAAAGAGATGGTGGTGGGAGGGGGGGGGGGGTCGGTAAAGATCACAATGTCTTCTATAGTTGACAAAAAAAAAAAAAAAAAAACAAAGAGGGGCGAATAAAATGCGCACACATGATATACATCATATACAATCGTTTTTATTCAACATAAACTCGTTTCCATGGCAACAGGAAGGTTTCTCTGGCCTATCTCAATCACCAGGTAGGTGTTACTTCTACACCTCCTCCTCCGTGAATGAGCACTGAGCAGTCCCCGCAAACTATAGATACGGCGAAAAAATCAATACTTTGTAGTGTTTAAGAAACGTTGGTCCTACGTTGTCGGAAATTCTAAGATATTTGAAGATATTTAATTCCTTCTTAATCCTATCAAGAAACTGGTAATACGTAAAATTTTCAAAGAGGGGCCTTTACTTACCCTATGAATGTTACAGAAAAAAGAAGTTAGAAAGACGAAGAAATTGAAAAAATCGACTTTTTAATCCACTTTCTGTGACGACCGGAAGTATTGACGACGGAGAAAATGTCCATGGTGACATCTACAGGTCATTATCTATGATATCTGACAGAGATAACTTTCATATCTTAAGCTGTTCTGGAGAAATGGAGCGGACAAAGGTCCTTTACCAAATTTCGTCTATACAATAATATTAAGAATATAACAGAATGCCGTATAAGGTTCACGTCAAAACATGGCTGACGCAAAACAATTCCTGAATTTTCCCCTTCAATTCGAGCATTTCTGCATTGGACAGGGCTGATGGTTGTTTATGAGATGATAAACTATGTGTAAACTTTCTTAGTTTAGCGGAATCATGAACATTTTCGGCCTGATTAATTATTTGTTTACAGTTGTGATGAGGCTTTCGCGCACCTGCAGGAGCGGATCCAAGGATTTACAAATTAATAAAATATAAAAGAAATGAAGTTTTAATACTTTTAAATATTATTTAATGAGTTTATTAATATGCAAGTAATAGATATACAAGAAAACGCGAAATGCTAATGAATGCAGCTGACAATCACTACTTCCTAAAGATAAATTAATTCTAAATAAAATAATTATAAATTCTATAGACAAAACAGAAGAAGAATGAATGGTAGCAAAATATCAAATCACATCAGGGGGACTGAATTTTATTAATGAAACTCTTAAGAAGTTCCTTATAAGTTGTAAAAATTATATCTGCGTACTGTACCTGGTTGCTTCAAAAAAAGGGGGGGGGGGGCTTAAACATAAACATGTAAATTACCATTATATTGTCGAAAGAATTAAGCTTTATCATTTTGAAAACTTCAACAAGAGTTGCTTGTGATATGAAGGTCAAGGTCATTTTATTAAGAATCCCAAACATAAAAGCGAAAAAGAGAAAGAGATGGTGGTGGGAGGGGGGGGGGGTCGGTAAAGATCACAATGTCTTCTATAGTTGACAAAAAAAAAAAAAACAAAACAAAGAGGGGCGAATAAAATGCGCACACATGATATACATCATATACAATCGTTTTTATTCAACATAAACTCGTTTCCATGGCAACAGGAAGGTTTCTCTGGCCTATCTCAATCACCAGGTAGGTGTTACTTCTACACCTCCTCCTCCGTGAATGAGCACTGAGCAGTCCCCGCAAACTATAGATACGGCGAAAAAATCAATACTTTGTAGTGTTTAAGAAACGTTGGTCCTACGTTGTCGGAAATTCTAAGATATTTGAAGATATTTAATTCCTTCTTAATCCTATCAAGAAACTGGTAATACGTAAAATTTTCAAAGAGGGGCCTTTACTTACCCTATGAATGTTACAGAAAAAAGAAGTTAGAAAGACGAAGAAATTGAAAAAATCGACTTTTTAATCCACTTTCTGTGACGACCGGAAGTATTGACGACGGAGAAAATGTCCATGGTGACATCTACAGGTCATTATCTATGATATCTGACAGAGATAACTTTCATATCTTAAGCTGTTCTGGAGAAATGGAGCGGACAAAGGTCCTTTACCAAATTTCGTCTATACAATAATATTAAGAATATAACAGAATGCCGTATAAGGTTCACGTCAAAACATGGCTGACGCAAAACAATTCCTGAATTTTCCCCTTCAATTCGAGCATTTCTGCATTGGACAGGGCTGATGGTTGTTTATGAGATGATAAACTATGTGTAAACTTTCTTAGTTTAGCGGAATCATGAACATTTTCGGCCTGATTAATTATTTGTTTACAGTTGTGATGAGGCTTTCGCGCACCTGCAGGAGCGGATCCAAGGATTTACAAATTAATAAAATATAAAAGAAATGAAGTTTTAATACTTTTAAATATTATTTAATGAGTTTATTAATATGCAAGTAATAGATATACAAGAAAACGCGAAATGCTAATGAATGCAGCTGACAATCACTACTTCCTAAAGATAAATTAATTCTAAATAAAATAATTATAAATTCTATAGACAAAACAGAAGAAGAATGAATGGTAGCAAAATATCAAATCACATCAGGGGGACTGAATTTTATTAATGAAACTCTTAAGAAGTTCCTTATAAGTTGTAAAAATTATATCTGCGTACTGTACCTGGTTGCTTCAAAAAAAGGGGGGGGCTTAAACATAAACATGTAAATTACCATTATATTGTCGAAAGAATTAAGCTTTATCATTTTGAAAACTTCAACAAGAGTTGCTTGTGATATGAAGGTCAAGGTCATTTTATTAAGAATCCCAAACATAAAAGCGAAAAAGAGAAAGAGATGGTGGTGGGAGGGGGGGGGGGGGTCGGTAAAGATCACAATGTCTTCTATAGTTGACAAAAAAAAAAAAAACAAAACAAAGAGGGGCGAATAAAATGCGCACACATGATATACATCATATACAATCGTTTTTATTCAACATAAACTCGTTTCCATGGCAACAGGAAGGTTTCTCTGGCCTATCTCAATCACCAGGTAGGTGTTACTTCTACACCTCCTCCTCCGTGAATGAGCACTGAGCAGTCCCCGCAAACTATAGATACGGCGAAAAAATCAATACTTTGTAGTGTTTAAGAAACGTTGGTCCTACGTTGTCGGAAATTCTAAGATATTTGAAGATATTTAATTCCTTCTTAATCCTATCAAGAAACTGGTAATACGTAAAATTTTCAAAGAGGGGCCTTTACTTACCCTATGAATGTTACAGAAAAAAGAAGTTAGAAAGACGAAGAAATTGAAAAAATCGACTTTTTAATCCACTTTCTGTGACGACCGGAAGTATTGACGACGGAGAAAATGTCCATGGTGACATCTACAGGTCATTATCTATGATATCTGACAGAGATAACTTTCATATCTTAAGCTGTTCTGGAGAAATGGAGCGGACAAAGGTCCTTTACCAAATTTCGTCTATACAATAATATTAAGAATATAACAGAATGCCGTATAAGGTTCACGTCAAAACATGGCTGACGCAAAACAATTCCTGAATTTTCCCCTTCAATTCGAGCATTTCTGCATTGGACAGGGCTGATGGTTGTTTATGAGATGATAAACTATGTGTAAACTTTCTTAGTTTAGCGGAATCATGAACATTTTCGGCCTGATTAATTATTTGTTTACAGTTGTGATGAGGCTTTCGCGCACCTGCAGGAGCGGATCCAAGGATTTACAAATTAATAAAATATAAAAGAAATGAAGTTTTAATACTTTTAAATATTATTTAATGAGTTTATTAATATGCAAGTAATAGATATACAAGAAAACGCGAAATGCTAATGAATGCAGCTGACAATCACTACTTCCTAAAGATAAATTAATTCTAAATAAAATAATTATAAATTCTATAGACAAAACAGAAGAAGAATGAATGGTAGCAAAATATCAAATCACATCAGGGGGACTGAATTTTATTAATGAAACTCTTAAGAAGTTCCTTATAAGTTGTAAAAATTATATCTGCGTACTGTACCTGGTTGCTTCAAAAAAAGGGGGGGGGGGCTTAAACATAAACATGTAAATTACCATTATATTGTCGAAAGAATTAAGCTTTATCATTTTGAAAACTTCAACAAGAGTTGCTTGTGATATGAAGGTCAAGGTCATTTTATTAAGAATCCCAAACATAAAAGCGAAAAAGAGAAAGAGATGGTGGTGGGAGGGGGGGGGGGGTCGGTAAAGATCACAATGTCTTCTATAGTTGACAAAAAAAAAAAAAAAAAAACAAAGAGGGGCGAATAAAATGCGCACACATGATATACATCATATACAATCGTTTTTATTCAACATAAACTCGTTTCCATGGCAACAGGAAGGTTTCTCTGGCCTATCTCAATCACCAGGTAGGTGTTACTTCTACACCTCCTCCTCCGTGAATGAGCACTGAGCAGTCCCCGCAAACTATAGATACGGCGAAAAAATCAATACTTTGTAGTGTTTAAGAAACGTTGGTCCTACGTTGTCGGAAATTCTAAGATATTTGAAGATATTTAATTCCTTCTTAATCCTATCAAGAAACTGGTAATACGTAAAATTTTCAAAGAGGGGCCTTTACTTACCCTATGAATGTTACAGAAAAAAGAAGTTAGAAAGACGAAGAAATTGAAAAAATCGACTTTTTAATCCACTTTCTGTGACGACCGGAAGTATTGACGACGGAGAAAATGTCCATGGTGACATCTACAGGTCATTATCTATGATATCTGACAGAGATAACTTTCATATCTTAAGCTGTTCTGGAGAAATGGAGCGGACAAAGGTCCTTTACCAAATTTCGTCTATACAATAATATTAAGAATATAACAGAATGCCGTATAAGGTTCACGTCAAAACATGGCTGACGCAAAACAATTCCTGAATTTTCCCCTTCAATTCGAGCATTTCTGCATTGGACAGGGCTGATGGTTGTTTATGAGATGATAAACTATGTGTAAACTTTCTTAGTTTAGCGGAATCATGAACATTTTCGGCCTGATTAATTATTTGTTTACAGTTGTGATGAGGCTTTCGCGCACCTGCAGGAGCGGATCCAAGGATTTACAAATTAATAAAATATAAAAGAAATGAAGTTTTAATACTTTTAAATATTATTTAATGAGTTTATTAATATGCAAGTAATAGATATACAAGAAAACGCGAAATGCTAATGAATGCAGCTGACAATCACTACTTCCTAAAGATAAATTAATTCTAAATAAAATAATTATAAATTCTATAGACAAAACAGAAGAAGAATGAATGGTAGCAAAATATCAAATCACATCAGGGGGACTGAATTTTATTAATGAAACTCTTAAGAAGTTCCTTATAAGTTGTAAAAATTATATCTGCGTACTGTACCTGGTTGCTTCAAAAAAAGGGGGGGGGGGGGGCTTAAACATAAACATGTAAATTACCATTATATTGTCGAAAGAATTAAGCTTTATCATTTTGAAAACTTCAACAAGAGTTGCTTGTGATATGAAGGTCAAGGTCATTTTATTAAGAATCCCAAACATAAAAGCGAAAAAGAGAAAGAGATGGTGGTGGGAGGGGGGGGGGTCGGTAAAGATCACAATGTCTTCTATAGTTGACAAAAAAAAAAAAAAAAAAAAAAAGAGGGGCGAATAAAATGCGCACACATGATATACATCATATACAATCGTTTTTATTCAACATAAACTCGTTTCCATGGCAACAGGAAGGTTTCTCTGGCCTATCTCAATCACCAGGTAGGTGTTACTTCTACACCTCCTCCTCCGTGAATGAGCACTGAGCAGTCCCCGCAAACTATAGATACGGCGAAAAAATCAATACTTTGTAGTGTTTAAGAAACGTTGGTCCTACGTTGTCGGAAATTCTAAGATATTTGAAGATATTTAATTCCTTCTTAATCCTATCAAGAAACTGGTAATACGTAAAATTTTCAAAGAGGGGCCTTTACTTACCCTATGAATGTTACAGAAAAAAGAAGTTAGAAAGACGAAGAAATTGAAAAAATCGACTTTTTAATCCACTTTTTGTGACGACCGGAAGTATTGACGACGGAGAAAATGTCCATGGTGACATCTACAGGTCATTATCTATGATATCTGACAGAGATAACTTTCATATCTTAAGCTGTTCTGGAGAAATGGAGCGGACAAAGGTCCTTTACCAAATTTCGTCTATACAATAATATTAAGAATATAACAGAATGCCGTATAAGGTTCACGTCAAAACATGGCTGACGCAAAACAATTCCTGAATTTTCCCCTTCAATTCGAGCATTTCTGCATTGGACAGGGCTGATGGTTGTTTATGAGATGATAAACTATGTGTAAACTTTCTTAGTTTAGCGGAATCATGAACATTTTCGGCCTGATTAATTATTTGTTTACAGTTGTGATGAGGCTTTCGCGCACCTGCAGGAGCGGATCCAAGGATTTACAAATTAATAAAATATAAAAGAAATGAAGTTTTAATACTTTTAAATATTATTTAATGAGTTTATTAATATGCAAGTAATAGATATACAAGAAAACGCGAAATGCTAATGAATGCAGCTGACAATCACTACTTCCTAAAGATAAATTAATTCTAAATAAAATAATTATAAATTCTATAGACAAAACAGAAGAAGAATGAATGGTAGCAAAATATCAAATCACATCAGGGGGACTGAATTTTATTAATGAAACTCTTAAGAAGTTCCTTATAAGTTGTAAAAATTATATCTGCGTACTGTACCTGGTTGCTTCAAAAAAAGGGGGGGGGGGCTTAAACATAAACATGTAAATTACCATTATATTGTCGAAAGAATTAAGCTTTATCATTTTGAAAACTTCAACAAGAGTTGCTTGTGATATGAAGGTCAAGGTCATTTTATTAAGAATCCCAAACATAAAAGCGAAAAAGAGAAAGAGATGGTGGTGGGAGGGGGGGGGGGTCGGTAAAGATCACAATGTCTTCTATAGTTGACAAAAAAAAAAAAAAAAAAACAAAGAGGGGCGAATAAAATGCGCACACATGATATACATCATATACAATCGTTTTTATTCAACATAAACTCGTTTCCATGGCAACAGGAAGGTTTCTCTGGCCTATCTCAATCACCAGGTAGGTGTTACTTCTACACCTCCTCCTCCGTGAATGAGCACTGAGCAGTCCCCGCAAACTATAGATACGGCGAAAAAATCAATACTTTGTAGTGTTTAAGAAACGTTGGTCCTACGTTGTCGGAAATTCTAAGATATTTGAAGATATTTAATTCCTTCTTAATCCTATCAAGAAACTGGTAATACGTAAAATTTTCAAAGAGGGGCCTTTACTTACCCTATGAATGTTACAGAAAAAAGAAGTTAGAAAGACGAAGAAATTGAAAAAATCGACTTTTTAATCCACTTTCTGTGACGACCGGAAGTATTGACGACGGAGAAAATGTCCATGGTGACATCTACAGGTCATTATCTATGATATCTGACAGAGATAACTTTCATATCTTAAGCTGTTCTGGAGAAATGGAGCGGACAAAGGTCCTTTACCAAATTTCGTCTATACAATAATATTAAGAATATAACAGAATGCCGTATAAGGTTCACGTCAAAACATGGCTGACGCAAAACAATTCCTGAATTTTCCCCTTCAATTCGAGCATTTCTGCATTGGACAGGGCTGATGGTTGTTTATGAGATGATAAACTATGTGTAAACTTTCTTAGTTTAGCGGAATCATGAACATTTTCGGCCTGATTAATTATTTGTTTACAGTTGTGATGAGGCTTTCGCGCACCTGCAGGAGCGGATCCAAGGATTTACAAATTAATAAAATATAAAAGAAATGAAGTTTTAATACTTTTAAATATTATTTAATGAGTTTATTAATATGCAAGTAATAGATATACAAGAAAACGCGAAATGCTAATGAATGCAGCTGACAATCACTACTTCCTAAAGATAAATTAATTCTAAATAAAATAATTATAAATTCTATAGACAAAACAGAAGAAGAATGAATGGTAGCAAAATATCAAATCACATCAGGGGGACTGAATTTTATTAATGAAACTCTTAAGAAGTTCCTTATAAGTTGTAAAAATTATATCTGCGTACTGTACCTGGTTGCTTCAAAAAAAGGGGGGGGGGGGCTTAAACATAAACATGTAAATTACCATTATATTGTCGAAAGAATTAAGCTTTATCATTTTGAAAACTTCAACAAGAGTTGCTTGTGATATGAAGGTCAAGGTCATTTTATTAAGAATCCCAAACATAAAAGCGAAAAAGAGAAAGAGATGGTGGTGGGAGGGGGGGGGGTCGGTAAAGATCACAATGTCTTCTATAGTTGACAAAAAAAAAAAAAAAAAAACAAAGAGGGGCGAATAAAATGCGCACACATGATATACATCATATACAATCGTTTTTATTCAACATAAACTCGTTTCCATGGCAACAGGAAGGTTTCTCTGGCCTATCTCAATCACCAGGTAGGTGTTACTTCTACACCTCCTCCTCCGTGAATGAGCACTGAGCAGTCCCCGCAAACTATAGATACGGCGAAAAAATCAATACTTTGTAGTGTTTAAGAAACGTTGGTCCTACGTTGTCGGAAATTCTAAGATATTTGAAGATATTTAATTCCTTCTTAATCCTATCAAGAAACTGGTAATACGTAAAATTTTCAAAGAGGGGCCTTTACTTACCCTATGAATGTTACAGAAAAAAGAAGTTAGAAAGACGAAGAAATTGAAAAAATCGACTTTTTAATCCACTTTTTGTGACGACCGGAAGTATTGACGACGGAGAAAATGTCCATGGTGACATCTACAGGTCATTATCTATGATATCTGACAGAGATAACTTTCATATCTTAAGCTGTTCTGGAGAAATGGAGCGGACAAAGGTCCTTTACCAAATTTCGTCTATACAATAATATTAAGAATATAACAGAATGCCGTATAAGGTTCACGTCAAAACATGGCTGACGCAAAACAATTCCTGAATTTTCCCCTTCAATTCGAGCATTTCTGCATTGGACAGGGCTGATGGTTGTTTATGAGATGATAAACTATGTGTAAACTTTCTTAGTTTAGCGGAATCATGAACATTTTCGGCCTGATTAATTATTTGTTTACAGTTGTGATGAGGCTTTCGCGCACCTGCAGGAGCGGATCCAAGGATTTACAAATTAATAAAATATAAAAGAAATGAAGTTTTAATACTTTTAAATATTATTTAATGAGTTTATTAATATGCAAGTAATAGATATACAAGAAAACGCGAAATGCTAATGAATGCAGCTGACAATCACTACTTCCTAAAGATAAATTAATTCTAAATAAAATAATTATAAATTCTATAGACAAAACAGAAGAAGAATGAATGGTAGCAAAATATCAAATCACATCAGGGGGACTGAATTTTATTAATGAAACTCTTAAGAAGTTCCTTATAAGTTGTAAAAATTATATCTGCGTACTGTACCTGGTTGCTTCAAAAAAAGGGGGGGGGGGCTTAAACATAAACATGTAAATTACCATTATATTGTCGAAAGAATTAAGCTTTATCATTTTGAAAACTTCAACAAGAGTTGCTTGTGATATGAAGGTCAAGGTCATTTTATTAAGAATCCCAAACATAAAAGCGAAAAAGAGAAAGAGATGGTGGTGGGAGGGGGGGGGGGGTCGGTAAAGATCACAATGTCTTCTATAGTTGACAAAAAAAAAAAAAAAAAAACAAAGAGGGGCGAATAAAATGCGCACACATGATATACATCATATACAATCGTTTTTATTCAACATAAACTCGTTTCCATGGCAACAGGAAGGTTTCTCTGGCCTATCTCAATCACCAGGTAGGTGTTACTTCTACACCTCCTCCTCCGTGAATGAGCACTGAGCAGTCCCCGCAAACTATAGATACGGCGAAAAAATCAATACTTTGTAGTGTTTAAGAAACGTTGGTCCTACGTTGTCGGAAATTCTAAGATATTTGAAGATATTTAATTCCTTCTTAATCCTATCAAGAAACTGGTAATACGTAAAATTTTCAAAGAGGGGCCTTTACTTACCCTATGAATGTTACAGAAAAAAGAAGTTAGAAAGACGAAGAAATTGAAAAAATCGACTTTTTAATCCACTTTCTGTGACGACCGGAAGTATTGACGACGGAGAAAATGTCCATGGTGACATCTACAGGTCATTATCTATGATATCTGACAGAGATAACTTTCATATCTTAAGCTGTTCTGGAGAAATGGAGCGGACAAAGGTCCTTTACCAAATTTCGTCTATACAATAATATTAAGAATATAACAGAATGCCGTATAAGGTTCACGTCAAAACATGGCTGACGCAAAACAATTCCTGAATTTTCCCCTTCAATTCGAGCATTTCTGCATTGGACAGGGCTGATGGTTGTTTATGAGATGATAAACTATGTGTAAACTTTCTTAGTTTAGCGGAATCATGAACATTTTCGGCCTGATTAATTATTTGTTTACAGTTGTGATGAGGCTTTCGCGCACCTGCAGGAGCGGATCCAAGGATTTACAAATTAATAAAATATAAAAGAAATGAAGTTTTAATACTTTTAAATATTATTTAATGAGTTTATTAATATGCAAGTAATAGATATACAAGAAAACGCGAAATGCTAATGAATGCAGCTGACAATCACTACTTCCTAAAGATAAATTAATTCTAAATAAAATAATTATAAATTCTATAGACAAAACAGAAGAAGAATGAATGGTAGCAAAATATCAAATCACATCAGGGGGACTGAATTTTATTAATGAAACTCTTAAGAAGTTCCTTATAAGTTGTAAAAATTATATCTGCGTACTGTACCTGGTTGCTTCAAAAAAAGGGGGGGGGGGCTTAAACATAAACATGTAAATTACCATTATATTGTCGAAAGAATTAAGCTTTATCATTTTGAAAACTTCAACAAGAGTTGCTTGTGATATGAAGGTCAAGGTCATTTTATTAAGAATCCCAAACATAAAAGCGAAAAAGAGAAAGAGATGGTGGTGGGAGGGGGGGGGGGGGTCGGTAAAGATCACAATGTCTTCTATAGTTGACAAAAAAAAAAAAAAAAAAACAAAGAGGGGCGAATAAAATGCGCACACATGATATACATCATATACAATCGTTTTTATTCAACATAAACTCGTTTCCATGGCAACAGGAAGGTTTCTCTGGCCTATCTCAATCACCAGGTAGGTGTTACTTCTACACCTCCTCCTCCGTGAATGAGCACTGAGCAGTCCCCGCAAACTATAGATACGGCGAAAAAATCAATACTTTGTAGTGTTTAAGAAACGTTGGTCCTACGTTGTCGGAAATTCTAAGATATTTGAAGATATTTAATTCCTTCTTAATCCTATCAAGAAACTGGTAATACGTAAAATTTTCAAAGAGGGGCCTTTACTTACCCTATGAATGTTACAGAAAAAAGAAGTTAGAAAGACGAAGAAATTGAAAAAATCGACTTTTTAATCCACTTTCTGTGACGACCGGAAGTATTGACGACGGAGAAAATGTCCATGGTGACATCTACAGGTCATTATCTATGATATCTGACAGAGATAACTTTCATATCTTAAGCTGTTCTGGAGAAATGGAGCGGACAAAGGTCCTTTACCAAATTTCGTCTATACAATAATATTAAGAATATAACAGAATGCCGTATAAGGTTCACGTCAAAACATGGCTGACGCAAAACAATTCCTGAATTTTCCCCTTCAATTCGAGCATTTCTGCATTGGACAGGGCTGATGGTTGTTTATGAGATGATAAACTATGTGTAAACTTTCTTAGTTTAGCGGAATCATGAACATTTTCGGCCTGATTAATTATTTGTTTACAGTTGTGATGAGGCTTTCGCGCACCTGCAGGAGCGGATCCAAGGATTTACAAATTAATAAAATATAAAAGAAATGAAGTTTTAATACTTTTAAATATTATTTAATGAGTTTATTAATATGCAAGTAATAGATATACAAGAAAACGCGAAATGCTAATGAATGCAGCTGACAATCACTACTTCCTAAAGATAAATTAATTCTAAATAAAATAATTATAAATTCTATAGACAAAACAGAAGAAGAATGAATGGTAGCAAAATATCAAATCACATCAGGGGGACTGAATTTTATTAATGAAACTCTTAAGAAGTTCCTTATAAGTTGTAAAAATTATATCTGCGTACTGTACCTGGTTGCTTCAAAAAAAGGGGGGGGGGGCTTAAACATAAACATGTAAATTACCATTATATTGTCGAAAGAATTAAGCTTTATCATTTTGAAAACTTCAACAAGAGTTGCTTGTGATATGAAGGTCAAGGTCATTTTATTAAGAATCCCAAACATAAAAGCGAAAAAGAGAAAGAGATGGTGGTGGGAGGGGGGGGGGTCGGTAAAGATCACAATGTCTTCTATAGTTGACAAAAAAAAAAAAAAAAAAACAAAGAGGGGCGAATAAAATGCGCACACATGATATACATCATATACAATCGTTTTTATTCAACATAAACTCGTTTCCATGGCAACAGGAAGGTTTCTCTGGCCTATCTCAATCACCAGGTAGGTGTTACTTCTACACCTCCTCCTCCGTGAATGAGCACTGAGCAGTCCCCGCAAACTATAGATACGGCGAAAAAATCAATACTTTGTAGTGTTTAAGAAACGTTGGTCCTACGTTGTCGGAAATTCTAAGATATTTGAAGATATTTAATTCCTTCTTAATCCTATCAAGAAACTGGTAATACGTAAAATTTTCAAAGAGGGGCCTTTACTTACCCTATGAATGTTACAGAAAAAAGAAGTTAGAAAGACGAAGAAATTGAAAAAATCGACTTTTTAATCCACTTTCTGTGACGACCGGAAGTATTGACGACGGAGAAAATGTCCATGGTGACATCTACAGGTCATTATCTATGATATCTGACAGAGATAACTTTCATATCTTAAGCTGTTCTGGAGAAATGGAGCGGACAAAGGTCCTTTACCAAATTTCGTCTATACAATAATATTAAGAATATAACAGAATGCCGTATAAGGTTCACGTCAAAACATGGCTGACGCAAAACAATTCCTGAATTTTCCCCTTCAATTCGAGCATTTCTGCATTGGACAGGGCTGATGGTTGTTTATGAGATGATAAACTATGTGTAAACTTTCTTAGTTTAGCGGAATCATGAACATTTTCGGCCTGATTAATTATTTGTTTACAGTTGTGATGAGGCTTTCGCGCACCTGCAGGAGCGGATCCAAGGATTTACAAATTAATAAAATATAAAAGAAATGAAGTTTTAATACTTTTAAATATTATTTAATGAGTTTATTAATATGCAAGTAATAGATATACAAGAAAACGCGAAATGCTAATGAATGCAGCTGACAATCACTACTTCCTAAAGATAAATTAATTCTAAATAAAATAATTATAAATTCTATAGACAAAACAGAAGAAGAATGAATGGTAGCAAAATATCAAATCACATCAGGGGGACTGAATTTTATTAATGAAACTCTTAAGAAGTTCCTTATAAGTTGTAAAAATTATATCTGCGTACTGTACCTGGTTGCTTCAAAAAAAGGGGGGGGGGGCTTAAACATAAACATGTAAATTACCATTATATTGTCGAAAGAATTAAGCTTTATCATTTTGAAAACTTCAACAAGAGTTGCTTGTGATATGAAGGTCAAGGTCATTTTATTAAGAATCCCAAACATAAAAGCGAAAAAGAGAAAGAGATGGTGGTGGGAGGGGGGGGGGGGTCGGTAAAGATCACAATGTCTTCTATAGTTGACAAAAAAAAAAAAAAAAAAACAAAGAGGGGCGAATAAAATGCGCACACATGATATACATCATATACAATCGTTTTTATTCAACATAAACTCGTTTCCATGGCAACAGGAAGGTTTCTCTGGCCTATCTCAATCACCAGGTAGGTGTTACTTCTACACCTCCTCCTCCGTGAATGAGCACTGAGCAGTCCCCGCAAACTATAGATACGGCGAAAAAATCAATACTTTGTAGTGTTTAAGAAACGTTGGTCCTACGTTGTCGGAAATTCTAAGATATTTGAAGATATTTAATTCCTTCTTAATCCTATCAAGAAACTGGTAATACGTAAAATTTTCAAAGAGGGGCCTTTACTTACCCTATGAATGTTACAGAAAAAAGAAGTTAGAAAGACGAAGAAATTGAAAAAATCGACTTTTTAATCCACTTTCTGTGACGACCGGAAGTATTGACGACGGAGAAAATGTCCATGGTGACATCTACAGGTCATTATCTATGATATCTGACAGAGATAACTTTCATATCTTAAGCTGTTCTGGAGAAATGGAGCGGACAAAGGTCCTTTACCAAATTTCGTCTATACAATAATATTAAGAATATAACAGAATGCCGTATAAGGTTCACGTCAAAACATGGCTGACGCAAAACAATTCCTGAATTTTCCCCTTCAATTCGAGCATTTCTGCATTGGACAGGGCTGATGGTTGTTTATGAGATGATAAACTATGTGTAAACTTTCTTAGTTTAGCGGAATCATGAACATTTTCGGCCTGATTAATTATTTGTTTACAGTTGTGATGAGGCTTTCGCGCACCTGCAGGAGCGGATCCAAGGATTTACAAATTAATAAAATATAAAAGAAATGAAGTTTTAATACTTTTAAATATTATTTAATGAGTTTATTAATATGCAAGTAATAGATATACAAGAAAACGCGAAATGCTAATGAATGCAGCTGACAATCACTACTTCCTAAAGATAAATTAATTCTAAATAAAATAATTATAAATTCTATAGACAAAACAGAAGAAGAATGAATGGTAGCAAAATATCAAATCACATCAGGGGGACTGAATTTTATTAATGAAACTCTTAAGAAGTTCCTTATAAGTTGTAAAAATTATATCTGCGTACTGTACCTGGTTGCTTCAAAAAAAGGGGGGGGGGGGCTTAAACATAAACATGTAAATTACCATTATATTGTCGAAAGAATTAAGCTTTATCATTTTGAAAACTTCAACAAGAGTTGCTTGTGATATGAAGGTCAAGGTCATTTTATTAAGAATCCCAAACATAAAAGCGAAAAAGAGAAAGAGATGGTGGTGGGAGGGGGGGGGGTCGGTAAAGATCACAATGTCTTCTATAGTTGACAAAAAAAAAAAAAAAAAAAAAAAGAGGGGCGAATAAAATGCGCACACATGATATACATCATATACAATCGTTTTTATTCAACATAAACTCGTTTCCATGGCAACAGGAAGGTTTCTCTGGCCTATCTCAATCACCAGGTAGGTGTTACTTCTACACCTCCTCCTCCGTGAATGAGCACTGAGCAGTCCCCGCAAACTATAGATACGGCGAAAAAATCAATACTTTGTAGTGTTTAAGAAACGTTGGTCCTACGTTGTCGGAAATTCTAAGATATTTGAAGATATTTAATTCCTTCTTAATCCTATCAAGAAACTGGTAATACGTAAAATTTTCAAAGAGGGGCCTTTACTTACCCTATGAATGTTACAGAAAAAAGAAGTTAGAAAGACGAAGAAATTGAAAAAATCGACTTTTTAATCCACTTTTTGTGACGACCGGAAGTATTGACGACGGAGAAAATGTCCATGGTGACATCTACAGGTCATTATCTATGATATCTGACAGAGATAACTTTCATATCTTAAGCTGTTCTGGAGAAATGGAGCGGACAAAGGTCCTTTACCAAATTTCGTCTATACAATAATATTAAGAATATAACAGAATGCCGTATAAGGTTCACGTCAAAACATGGCTGACGCAAAACAATTCCTGAATTTTCCCCTTCAATTCGAGCATTTCTGCATTGGACAGGGCTGATGGTTGTTTATGAGATGATAAACTATGTGTAAACTTTCTTAGTTTAGCGGAATCATGAACATTTTCGGCCTGATTAATTATTTGTTTACAGTTGTGATGAGGCTTTCGCGCACCTGCAGGAGCGGATCCAAGGATTTACAAATTAATAAAATATAAAAGAAATGAAGTTTTAATACTTTTAAATATTATTTAATGAGTTTATTAATATGCAAGTAATAGATATACAAGAAAACGCGAAATGCTAATGAATGCAGCTGACAATCACTACTTCCTAAAGATAAATTAATTCTAAATAAAATAATTATAAATTCTATAGACAAAACAGAAGAAGAATGAATGGTAGCAAAATATCAAATCACATCAGGGGGACTGAATTTTATTAATGAAACTCTTAAGAAGTTCCTTATAAGTTGTAAAAATTATATCTGCGTACTGTACCTGGTTGCTTCAAAAAAAGGGGGGGGGGGCTTAAACATAAACATGTAAATTACCATTATATTGTCGAAAGAATTAAGCTTTATCATTTTGAAAACTTCAACAAGAGTTGCTTGTGATATGAAGGTCAAGGTCATTTTATTAAGAATCCCAAACATAAAAGCGAAAAAGAGAAAGAGATGGTGGTGGGAGGGGGGGGGGGGTCGGTAAAGATCACAATGTCTTCTATAGTTGACAAAAAAAAAAAAAAAAAAACAAAGAGGGGCGAATAAAATGCGCACACATGATATACATCATATACAATCGTTTTTATTCAACATAAACTCGTTTCCATGGCAACAGGAAGGTTTCTCTGGCCTATCTCAATCACCAGGTAGGTGTTACTTCTACACCTCCTCCTCCGTGAATGAGCACTGAGCAGTCCCCGCAAACTATAGATACGGCGAAAAAATCAATACTTTGTAGTGTTTAAGAAACGTTGGTCCTACGTTGTCGGAAATTCTAAGATATTTGAAGATATTTAATTCCTTCTTAATCCTATCAAGAAACTGGTAATACGTAAAATTTTCAAAGAGGGGCCTTTACTTACCCTATGAATGTTACAGAAAAAAGAAGTTAGAAAGACGAAGAAATTGAAAAAATCGACTTTTTAATCCACTTTCTGTGACGACCGGAAGTATTGACGACGGAGAAAATGTCCATGGTGACATCTACAGGTCATTATCTATGATATCTGACAGAGATAACTTTCATATCTTAAGCTGTTCTGGAGAAATGGAGCGGACAAAGGTCCTTTACCAAATTTCGTCTATACAATAATATTAAGAATATAACAGAATGCCGTATAAGGTTCACGTCAAAACATGGCTGACGCAAAACAATTCCTGAATTTTCCCCTTCAATTCGAGCATTTCTGCATTGGACAGGGCTGATGGTTGTTTATGAGATGATAAACTATGTGTAAACTTTCTTAGTTTAGCGGAATCATGAACATTTTCGGCCTGATTAATTATTTGTTTACAGTTGTGATGAGGCTTTCGCGCACCTGCAGGAGCGGATCCAAGGATTTACAAATTAATAAAATATAAAAGAAATGAAGTTTTAATACTTTTAAATATTATTTAATGAGTTTATTAATATGCAAGTAATAGATATACAAGAAAACGCGAAATGCTAATGAATGCAGCTGACAATCACTACTTCCTAAAGATAAATTAATTCTAAATAAAATAATTATAAATTCTATAGACAAAACAGAAGAAGAATGAATGGTAGCAAAATATCAAATCACATCAGGGGGACTGAATTTTATTAATGAAACTCTTAAGAAGTTCCTTATAAGTTGTAAAAATTATATCTGCGTACTGTACCTGGTTGCTTCAAAAAAAGGGGGGGGGGGCTTAAACATAAACATGTAAATTACCATTATATTGTCGAAAGAATTAAGCTTTATCATTTTGAAAACTTCAACAAGAGTTGCTTGTGATATGAAGGTCAAGGTCATTTTATTAAGAATCCCAAACATAAAAGCGAAAAAGAGAAAGAGATGGTGGTGGGAGGGGGGGGGGGGTCGGTAAAGATCACAATGTCTTCTATAGTTGACAAAAAAAAAAAAAAAAAAACAAAGAGGGGCGAATAAAATGCGCACACATGATATACATCATATACAATCGTTTTTATTCAACATAAACTCGTTTCCATGGCAACAGGAAGGTTTCTCTGGCCTATCTCAATCACCAGGTAGGTGTTACTTCTACACCTCCTCCTCCGTGAATGAGCACTGAGCAGTCCCCGCAAACTATAGATACGGCGAAAAAATCAATACTTTGTAGTGTTTAAGAAACGTTGGTCCTACGTTGTCGGAAATTCTAAGATATTTGAAGATATTTAATTCCTTCTTAATCCTATCAAGAAACTGGTAATACGTAAAATTTTCAAAGAGGGGCCTTTACTTACCCTATGAATGTTACAGAAAAAAGAAGTTAGAAAGACGAAGAAATTGAAAAAATCGACTTTTTAATCCACTTTCTGTGACGACCGGAAGTATTGACGACGGAGAAAATGTCCATGGTGACATCTACAGGTCATTATCTATGATATCTGACAGAGATAACTTTCATATCTTAAGCTGTTCTGGAGAAATGGAGCGGACAAAGGTCCTTTACCAAATTTCGTCTATACAATAATATTAAGAATATAACAGAATGCCGTATAAGGTTCACGTCAAAACATGGCTGACGCAAAACAATTCCTGAATTTTCCCCTTCAATTCGAGCATTTCTGCATTGGACAGGGCTGATGGTTGTTTATGAGATGATAAACTATGTGTAAACTTTCTTAGTTTAGCGGAATCATGAACATTTTCGGCCTGATTAATTATTTGTTTACAGTTGTGATGAGGCTTTCGCGCACCTGCAGGAGCGGATCCAAGGATTTACAAATTAATAAAATATAAAAGAAATGAAGTTTTAATACTTTTAAATATTATTTAATGAGTTTATTAATATGCAAGTAATAGATATACAAGAAAACGCGAAATGCTAATGAATGCAGCTGACAATCACTACTTCCTAAAGATAAATTAATTCTAAATAAAATAATTATAAATTCTATAGACAAAACAGAAGAAGAATGAATGGTAGCAAAATATCAAATCACATCAGGGGGACTGAATTTTATTAATGAAACTCTTAAGAAGTTCCTTATAAGTTGTAAAAATTATATCTGCGTACTGTACCTGGTTGCTTCAAAAAAAGGGGGGGGGGGCTTAAACATAAACATGTAAATTACCATTATATTGTCGAAAGAATTAAGCTTTATCATTTTGAAAACTTCAACAAGAGTTGCTTGTGATATGAAGGTCAAGGTCATTTTATTAAGAATCCCAAACATAAAAGCGAAAAAGAGAAAGAGATGGTGGTGGGAGGGGGGGGGGTCGGTAAAGATCACAATGTCTTCTATAGTTGACAAAAAAAAAAAAAAAAAAACAAAGAGGGGCGAATAAAATGCGCACACATGATATACATCATATACAATCGTTTTTATTCAACATAAACTCGTTTCCATGGCAACAGGAAGGTTTCTCTGGCCTATCTCAATCACCAGGTAGGTGTTACTTCTACACCTCCTCCTCCGTGAATGAGCACTGAGCAGTCCCCGCAAACTATAGATACGGCGAAAAAATCAATACTTTGTAGTGTTTAAGAAACGTTGGTCCTACGTTGTCGGAAATTCTAAGATATTTGAAGATATTTAATTCCTTCTTAATCCTATCAAGAAACTGGTAATACGTAAAATTTTCAAAGAGGGGCCTTTACTTACCCTATGAATGTTACAGAAAAAAGAAGTTAGAAAGACGAAGAAATTGAAAAAATCGACTTTTTAATCCACTTTCTGTGACGACCGGAAGTATTGACGACGGAGAAAATGTCCATGGTGACATCTACAGGTCATTATCTATGATATCTGACAGAGATAACTTTCATATCTTAAGCTGTTCTGGAGAAATGGAGCGGACAAAGGTCCTTTACCAAATTTCGTCTATACAATAATATTAAGAATATAACAGAATGCCGTATAAGGTTCACGTCAAAACATGGCTGACGCAAAACAATTCCTGAATTTTCCCCTTCAATTCGAGCATTTCTGCATTGGACAGGGCTGATGGTTGTTTATGAGATGATAAACTATGTGTAAACTTTCTTAGTTTAGCGGAATCATGAACATTTTCGGCCTGATTAATTATTTGTTTACAGTTGTGATGAGGCTTTCGCGCACCTGCAGGAGCGGATCCAAGGATTTACAAATTAATAAAATATAAAAGAAATGAAGTTTTAATACTTTTAAATATTATTTAATGAGTTTATTAATATGCAAGTAATAGATATACAAGAAAACGCGAAATGCTAATGAATGCAGCTGACAATCACTACTTCCTAAAGATAAATTAATTCTAAATAAAATAATTATAAATTCTATAGACAAAACAGAAGAAGAATGAATGGTAGCAAAATATCAAATCACATCAGGGGGACTGAATTTTATTAATGAAACTCTTAAGAAGTTCCTTATAAGTTGTAAAAATTATATCTGCGTACTGTACCTGGTTGCTTCAAAAAAAGGGGGGGGGGGGCTTAAACATAAACATGTAAATTACCATTATATTGTCGAAAGAATTAAGCTTTATCATTTTGAAAACTTCAACAAGAGTTGCTTGTGATATGAAGGTCAAGGTCATTTTATTAAGAATCCCAAACATAAAAGCGAAAAAGAGAAAGAGATGGTGGTGGGAGGGGGGGGGGGGGTCGGTAAAGATCACAATGTCTTCTATAGTTGACAAAAAAAAAAAAAAAAAAACAAAGAGGGGCGAATAAAATGCGCACACATGATATACATCATATACAATCGTTTTTATTCAACATAAACTCGTTTCCATGGCAACAGGAAGGTTTCTCTGGCCTATCTCAATCACCAGGTAGGTGTTACTTCTACACCTCCTCCTCCGTGAATGAGCACTGAGCAGTCCCCGCAAACTATAGATACGGCGAAAAAATCAATACTTTGTAGTGTTTAAGAAACGTTGGTCCTACGTTGTCGGAAATTCTAAGATATTTGAAGATATTTAATTCCTTCTTAATCCTATCAAGAAACTGGTAATACGTAAAATTTTCAAAGAGGGGCCTTTACTTACCCTATGAATGTTACAGAAAAAAGAAGTTAGAAAGACGAAGAAATTGAAAAAATCGACTTTTTAATCCACTTTTTGTGACGACCGGAAGTATTGACGACGGAGAAAATGTCCATGGTGACATCTACAGGTCATTATCTATGATATCTGACAGAGATAACTTTCATATCTTAAGCTGTTCTGGAGAAATGGAGCGGACAAAGGTCCTTTACCAAATTTCGTCTATACAATAATATTAAGAATATAACAGAATGCCGTATAAGGTTCACGTCAAAACATGGCTGACGCAAAACAATTCCTGAATTTTCCCCTTCAATTCGAGCATTTCTGCATTGGACAGGGCTGATGGTTGTTTATGAGATGATAAACTATGTGTAAACTTTCTTAGTTTAGCGGAATCATGAACATTTTCGGCCTGATTAATTATTTGTTTACAGTTGTGATGAGGCTTTCGCGCACCTGCAGGAGCGGATCCAAGGATTTACAAATTAATAAAATATAAAAGAAATGAAGTTTTAATACTTTTAAATATTATTTAATGAGTTTATTAATATGCAAGTAATAGATATACAAGAAAACGCGAAATGCTAATGAATGCAGCTGACAATCACTACTTCCTAAAGATAAATTAATTCTAAATAAAATAATTATAAATTCTATAGACAAAACAGAAGAAGAATGAATGGTAGCAAAATATCAAATCACATCAGGGGGACTGAATTTTATTAATGAAACTCTTAAGAAGTTCCTTATAAGTTGTAAAAATTATATCTGCGTACTGTACCTGGTTGCTTCAAAAAAAGGGGGGGGGGCTTAAACATAAACATGTAAATTACCATTATATTGTCGAAAGAATTAAGCTTTATCATTTTGAAAACTTCAACAAGAGTTGCTTGTGATATGAAGGTCAAGGTCATTTTATTAAGAATCCCAAACATAAAAGCGAAAAAGAGAAAGAGATGGTGGTGGGAGGGGGGGGGGGGTCGGTAAAGATCACAATGTCTTCTATAGTTGACAAAAAAAAAAAAAAAAAAAACAAAGAGGGGCGAATAAAATGCGCACACATGATATACATCATATACAATCGTTTTTATTCAACATAAACTCGTTTCCATGGCAACAGGAAGGTTTCTCTGGCCTATCTCAATCACCAGGTAGGTGTTACTTCTACACCTCCTCCTCCGTGAATGAGCACTGAGCAGTCCCCGCAAACTATAGATACGGCGAAAAAATCAATACTTTGTAGTGTTTAAGAAACGTTGGTCCTACGTTGTCGGAAATTCTAAGATATTTGAAGATATTTAATTCCTTCTTAATCCTATCAAGAAACTGGTAATACGTAAAATTTTCAAAGAGGGGCCTTTACTTACCCTATGAATGTTACAGAAAAAAGAAGTTAGAAAGACGAAGAAATTGAAAAAATCGACTTTTTAATCCACTTTTTGTGACGACCGGAAGTATTGACGACGGAGAAAATGTCCATGGTGACATCTACAGGTCATTATCTATGATATCTGACAGAGATAACTTTCATATCTTAAGCTGTTCTGGAGAAATGGAGCGGACAAAGGTCCTTTACCAAATTTCGTCTATACAATAATATTAAGAATATAACAGAATGCCGTATAAGGTTCACGTCAAAACATGGCTGACGCAAAACAATTCCTGAATTTTCCCCTTCAATTCGAGCATTTCTGCATTGGACAGGGCTGATGGTTGTTTATGAGATGATAAACTATGTGTAAACTTTCTTAGTTTAGCGGAATCATGAACATTTTCGGCCTGATTAATTATTTGTTTACAGTTGTGATGAGGCTTTCGCGCACCTGCAGGAGCGGATCCAAGGATTTACAAATTAATAAAATATAAAAGAAATGAAGTTTTAATACTTTTAAATATTATTTAATGAGTTTATTAATATGCAAGTAATAGATATACAAGAAAACGCGAAATGCTAATGAATGCAGCTGACAATCACTACTTCCTAAAGATAAATTAATTCTAAATAAAATAATTATAAATTCTATAGACAAAACAGAAGAAGAATGAATGGTAGCAAAATATCAAATCACATCAGGGGGACTGAATTTTATTAATGAAACTCTTAAGAAGTTCCTTATAAGTTGTAAAAATTATATCTGCGTACTGTACCTGGTTGCTTCAAAAAAAGGGGGGGGGCTTAAACATAAACATGTAAATTACCATTATATTGTCGAAAGAATTAAGCTTTATCATTTTGAAAACTTCAACAAGAGTTGCTTGTGATATGAAGGTCAAGGTCATTTTATTAAGAATCCCAAACATAAAAGCGAAAAAGAGAAAGAGATGGTGGTGGGAGGGGGGGGGGTCGGTAAAGATCACAATGTCTTCTATAGTTGACAAAAAAAAAAAAAAAAAAACAAAGAGGGGCGAATAAAATGCGCACACATGATATACATCATATACAATCGTTTTTATTCAACATAAACTCGTTTCCATGGCAACAGGAAGGTTTCTCTGGCCTATCTCAATCACCAGGTAGGTGTTACTTCTACACCTCCTCCTCCGTGAATGAGCACTGAGCAGTCCCCGCAAACTATAGATACGGCGAAAAAATCAATACTTTGTAGTGTTTAAGAAACGTTGGTCCTACGTTGTCGGAAATTCTAAGATATTTGAAGATATTTAATTCCTTCTTAATCCTATCAAGAAACTGGTAATACGTAAAATTTTCAAAGAGGGGCCTTTACTTACCCTATGAATGTTACAGAAAAAAGAAGTTAGAAAGACGAAGAAATTGAAAAAATCGACTTTTTAATCCACTTTTTGTGACGACCGGAAGTATTGACGACGGAGAAAATGTCCATGGTGACATCTACAGGTCATTATCTATGATATCTGACAGAGATAACTTTCATATCTTAAGCTGTTCTGGAGAAATGGAGCGGACAAAGGTCCTTTACCAAATTTCGTCTATACAATAATATTAAGAATATAACAGAATGCCGTATAAGGTTCACGTCAAAACATGGCTGACGCAAAACAATTCCTGAATTTTCCCCTTCAATTCGAGCATTTCTGCATTGGACAGGGCTGATGGTTGTTTATGAGATGATAAACTATGTGTAAACTTTCTTAGTTTAGCGGAATCATGAACATTTTCGGCCTGATTAATTATTTGTTTACAGTTGTGATGAGGCTTTCGCGCACCTGCAGGAGCGGATCCAAGGATTTACAAATTAATAAAATATAAAAGAAATGAAGTTTTAATACTTTTAAATATTATTTAATGAGTTTATTAATATGCAAGTAATAGATATACAAGAAAACGCGAAATGCTAATGAATGCAGCTGACAATCACTACTTCCTAAAGATAAATTAATTCTAAATAAAATAATTATAAATTCTATAGACAAAACAGAAGAAGAATGAATGGTAGCAAAATATCAAATCACATCAGGGGGACTGAATTTTATTAATGAAACTCTTAAGAAGTTCCTTATAAGTTGTAAAAATTATATCTGCGTACTGTACCTGGTTGCTTCAAAAAAAGGGGGGGGGGGCTTAAACATAAACATGTAAATTACCATTATATTGTCGAAAGAATTAAGCTTTATCATTTTGAAAACTTCAACAAGAGTTGCTTGTGATATGAAGGTCAAGGTCATTTTATTAAGAATCCCAAACATAAAAGCGAAAAAGAGAAAGAGATGGTGGTGGGAGGGGGGGGGGGGTCGGTAAAGATCACAATGTCTTCTATAGTTGACAAAAAAAAAAAAAAAAAACAAAGAGGGGCGAATAAAATGCGCACACATGATATACATCATATACAATCGTTTTTATTCAACATAAACTCGTTTCCATGGCAACAGGAAGGTTTCTCTGGCCTATCTCAATCACCAGGTAGGTGTTACTTCTACACCTCCTCCTCCGTGAATGAGCACTGAGCAGTCCCCGCAAACTATAGATACGGCGAAAAAATCAATACTTTGTAGTGTTTAAGAAACGTTGGTCCTACGTTGTCGGAAATTCTAAGATATTTGAAGATATTTAATTCCTTCTTAATCCTATCAAGAAACTGGTAATACGTAAAATTTTCAAAGAGGGGCCTTTACTTACCCTATGAATGTTACAGAAAAAAGAAGTTAGAAAGACGAAGAAATTGAAAAAATCGACTTTTTAATCCACTTTTTGTGACGACCGGAAGTATTGACGACGGAGAAAATGTCCATGGTGACATCTACAGGTCATTATCTATGATATCTGACAGAGATAACTTTCATATCTTAAGCTGTTCTGGAGAAATGGAGCGGACAAAGGTCCTTTACCAAATTTCGTCTATACAATAATATTAAGAATATAACAGAATGCCGTATAAGGTTCACGTCAAAACATGGCTGACGCAAAACAATTCCTGAATTTTCCCCTTCAATTCGAGCATTTCTGCATTGGACAGGGCTGATGGTTGTTTATGAGATGATAAACTATGTGTAAACTTTCTTAGTTTAGCGGAATCATGAACATTTTCGGCCTGATTAATTATTTGTTTACAGTTGTGATGAGGCTTTCGCGCACCTGCAGGAGCGGATCCAAGGATTTACAAATTAATAAAATATAAAAGAAATGAAGTTTTAATACTTTTAAATATTATTTAATGAGTTTATTAATATGCAAGTAATAGATATACAAGAAAACGCGAAATGCTAATGAATGCAGCTGACAATCACTACTTCCTAAAGATAAATTAATTCTAAATAAAATAATTATAAATTCTATAGACAAAACAGAAGAAGAATGAATGGTAGCAAAATATCAAATCACATCAGGGGGACTGAATTTTATTAATGAAACTCTTAAGAAGTTCCTTATAAGTTGTAAAAATTATATCTGCGTACTGTACCTGGTTGCTTCAAAAAAAGGGGGGGGGGGCTTAAACATAAACATGTAAATTACCATTATATTGTCGAAAGAATTAAGCTTTATCATTTTGAAAACTTCAACAAGAGTTGCTTGTGATATGAAGGTCAAGGTCATTTTATTAAGAATCCCAAACATAAAAGCGAAAAAGAGAAAGAGATGGTGGTGGGAGGGGGGGGGGGTCGGTAAAGATCACAATGTCTTCTATAGTTGACAAAAAAAAAAAAAAAAAACAAAGAGGGGCGAATAAAATGCGCACACATGATATACATCATATACAATCGTTTTTATTCAACATAAACTCGTTTCCATGGCAACAGGAAGGTTTCTCTGGCCTATCTCAATCACCAGGTAGGTGTTACTTCTACACCTCCTCCTCCGTGAATGAGCACTGAGCAGTCCCCGCAAACTATAGATACGGCGAAAAAATCAATACTTT
The DNA here is from genome assembly GCF_033153115.1 of Saccostrea echinata. NCBI lineage: Eukaryota > Metazoa > Mollusca > Bivalvia > Ostreida > Ostreidae > Saccostrea > Saccostrea echinata. The sequence continues at coordinate 20,873,260 of NW_026889763.1, forward strand.
GTAGTGTTTAAGAAACGTTGGTCCTACGTTGTCGGAAATTCTAAGATATTTGAAGATATTTAATTCCTTCTTAATCCTATCAAGAAACTGGTAATACGTAAAATTTTCAAAGAGGGGCCTTTACTTACCCTATGAATGTTACAGAAAAAAGAAGTTAGAAAGACGAAGAAATTGAAAAAATCGACTTTTTAATCCACTTTCTGTGACGACCGGAAGTATTGACGACGGAGAAAATGTCCATGGTGACATCTACAGGTCATTATCTATGATATCTGACAGAGATAACTTTCATATCTTAAGCTGTTCTGGAGAAATGGAGCGGACAAAGGTCCTTTACCAAATTTCGTCTATACAATAATATTAAGAATATAACAGAATGCCGTATAAGGTTCACGTCAAAACATGGCTGACGCAAAACAATTCCTGAATTTTCCCCTTCAATTCGAGCATTTCTGCATTGGACAGGGCTGATGGTTGTTTATGAGATGATAAACTATGTGTAAACTTTCTTAGTTTAGCGGAATCATGAACATTTTCGGCCTGATTAATTATTTGTTTACAGTTGTGATGAGGCTTTCGCGCACCTGCAGGAGCGGATCCAAGGATTTACAAATTAATAAAATATAAAAGAAATGAAGTTTTAATACTTTTAAATATTATTTAATGAGTTTATTAATATGCAAGTAATAGATATACAAGAAAACGCGAAATGCTAATGAATGCAGCTGACAATCACTACTTCCTAAAGATAAATTAATTCTAAATAAAATAATTATAAATTCTATAGACAAAACAGAAGAAGAATGAATGGTAGCAAAATATCAAATCACATCAGGGGGACTGAATTTTATTAATGAAACTCTTAAGAAGTTCCTTATAAGTTGTAAAAATTATATCTGCGTACTGTACCTGGTTGCTTCAAAAAAAGGGGGGGGGGGCTTAAACATAAACATGTAAATTACCATTATATTGTCGAAAGAATTAAGCTTTATCATTTTGAAAACTTCAACAAGAGTTGCTTGTGATATGAAGGTCAAGGTCATTTTATTAAGAATCCCAAACATAAAAGCGAAAAAGAGAAAGAGATGGTGGTGGGAGGGGGGGGGGGTCGGTAAAGATCACAATGTCTTCTATAGTTGACAAAAAAAAAAAAAAAAAAAAAAAGAGGGGCGAATAAAATGCGCACACATGATATACATCATATACAATCGTTTTTATTCAACATAAACTCGTTTCCATGGCAACAGGAAGGTTTCTCTGGCCTATCTCAATCACCAGGTAGGTGTTACTTCTACACCTCCTCCTCCGTGAATGAGCACTGAGCAGTCCCCGCAAACTATAGATACGGCGAAAAAATCAATACTTTGTAGTGTTTAAGAAACGTTGGTCCTACGTTGTCGGAAATTCTAAGATATTTGAAGATATTTAATTCCTTCTTAATCCTATCAAGAAACTGGTAATACGTAAAATTTTCAAAGAGGGGCCTTTACTTACCCTATGAATATTACAGAAAAAAGAAGTTAGAAAGACGAAGAAATTGAAAAAAATCGACTTTTTAATCCACTTTCTGTGACGACCGGAAGTATTGACGACGGAGAAAATGTCCATGGTGACATCTACAGGTCATTATCTATGATATCTGACAGAGATAACTTTCATATCTTAAGCTGTTCTGGAGAAATGGAGCGGACAAAGGTCCTTTACCAAATTTCGTCTATACAATAATATTAAGAATATAACAGAATGCCGTATAAGGTTCACGTCAAAACATGGCTGACGCAAAACAATTCCTGAATTTTCCCCTTCAATTCGAGCATTTCTGCATTGGACAGGGCTGATGGTTGTTTATGAGATGATAAACTATGTGTAAACTTTCTTAGTTTAGCGGAATCATGAACATTTTCGGCCTGATTAATTATTTGTTTACAGTTGTGATGAGGCTTTCGCGCACCTGCAGGAGCGGATCCAAGGATTTACAAATTAATAAAATATAAAAGAAATGAAGTTTTAATACTTTTAAATATTATTTAATGAGTTTATTAATATGCAAGTAATAGATATACAAGAAAACGCGAAATGCTAATGAATGCAGCTGACAATCACTACTTCCTAAAGATAAATTAATTCTAAATAAAATAATTATAAATTCTATAGACAAAACAGAAGAAGAATGAATGGTAGCAAAATATCAAATCACATCAGGGGGACTGAATTTTATTAATGAAACTCTTAAGAAGTTCCTTATAAGTTGTAAAAATTATATCTGCGTACTGTACCTGGTTGCTTCAAAAAAAGGGGGGGGGGGCTTAAACATAAACATGTAAATTACCATTATATTGTCGAAAGAATTAAGCTTTATCATTTTGAAAACTTCAACAAGAGTTGCTTGTGATATGAAGGTCAAGGTCATTTTATTAAGAATCCCAAACATAAAAGCGAAAAAGAGAAAGAGATGGTGGTGGGAGGGGGGGGGGGGTCGGTAAAGATCACAATGTCTTCTATAGTTGACAAAAAAAAAAAAAAAAAAACAAAGAGGGGCGAATAAAATGCGCACACATGATATACATCATATACAATCGTTTTTATTCAACATAAACTCGTTTCCATGGCAACAGGAAGGTTTCTCTGGCCTATCTCAATCACCAGGTAGGTGTTACTTCTACACCTCCTCCTCCGTGAATGAGCACTGAGCAGTCCCCGCAAACTATAGATACGGCGAAAAAATCAATACTTTGTAGTGTTTAAGAAACGTTGGTCCTACGTTGTCGGAAATTCTAAGATATTTGAAGATATTTAATTCCTTCTTAATCCTATCAAGAAACTGGTAATACGTAAAATTTTCAAAGAGGGGCCTTTACTTACCCTATGAATGTTACAGAAAAAAGAAGTTAGAAAGACGAAGAAATTGAAAAAATCGACTTTTTAATCCACTTTTTGTGACGACCGGAAGTATTGACGACGGAGAAAATGTCCATGGTGACATCTACAGGTCATTATCTATGATATCTGACAGAGATAACTTTCATATCTTAAGCTGTTCTGGAGAAATGGAGCGGACAAAGGTCCTTTACCAAATTTCGTCTATACAATAATATTAAGAATATAACAGAATGCCGTATAAGGTTCACGTCAAAACATGGCTGACGCAAAACAATTCCTGAATTTTCCCCTTCAATTCGAGCATTTCTGCATTGGACAGGGCTGATGGTTGTTTATGAGATGATAAACTATGTGTAAACTTTCTTAGTTTAGCGGAATCATGAACATTTTCGGCCTGATTAATTATTTGTTTACAGTTGTGATGAGGCTTTCGCGCACCTGCAGGAGCGGATCCAAGGATTTACAAATTAATAAAATATAAAAGAAATGAAGTTTTAATACTTTTAAATATTATTTAATGAGTTTATTAATATGCAAGTAATAGATATACAAGAAAACGCGAAATGCTAATGAATGCAGCTGACAATCACTACTTCCTAAAGATAAATTAATTCTAAATAAAATAATTATAAATTCTATAGACAAAACAGAAGAAGAATGAATGGTAGCAAAATATCAAATCACATCAGGGGGACTGAATTTTATTAATGAAACTCTTAAGAAGTTCCTTATAAGTTGTAAAAATTATATCTGCGTACTGTACCTGGTTGCTTCAAAAAAAGGGGGGGGGGGCTTAAACATAAACATGTAAATTACCATTATATTGTCGAAAGAATTAAGCTTTATCATTTTGAAAACTTCAACAAGAGTTGCTTGTGATATGAAGGTCAAGGTCATTTTATTAAGAATCCCAAACATAAAAGCGAAAAAGAGAAAGAGATGGTGGTGGGAGGGGGGGGGGGTCGGTAAAGATCACAATGTCTTCTATAGTTGACAAAAAAAAAAAAAAAAAAAAAAAGAGGGGCGAATAAAATGCGCACACATGATATACATCATATACAATCGTTTTTATTCAACATAAACTCGTTTCCATGGCAACAGGAAGGTTTCTCTGGCCTATCTCAATCACCAGGTAGGTGTTACTTCTACACCTCCTCCTCCGTGAATGAGCACTGAGCAGTCCCCGCAAACTATAGATACGGCGAAAAAATCAATACTTTGTAGTGTTTAAGAAACGTTGGTCCTACGTTGTCGGAAATTCTAAGATATTTGAAGATATTTAATTCCTTCTTAATCCTATCAAGAAACTGGTAATACGTAAAATTTTCAAAGAGGGGCCTTTACTTACCCTATGAATATTACAGAAAAAAGAAGTTAGAAAGACGAAGAAATTGAAAAAAATCGACTTTTTAATCCACTTTCTGTGACGACCGGAAGTATTGACGACGGAGAAAATGTCCATGGTGACATCTACAGGTCATTATCTATGATATCTGACAGAGATAACTTTCATATCTTAAGCTGTTCTGGAGAAATGGAGCGGACAAAGGTCCTTTACCAAATTTCGTCTATACAATAATATTAAGAATATAACAGAATGCCGTATAAGGTTCACGTCAAAACATGGCTGACGCAAAACAATTCCTGAATTTTCCCCTTCAATTCGAGCATTTCTGCATTGGACAGGGCTGATGGTTGTTTATGAGATGATAAACTATGTGTAAACTTTCTTAGTTTAGCGGAATCATGAACATTTTCGGCCTGATTAATTATTTGTTTACAGTTGTGATGAGGCTTTCGCGCACCTGCAGGAGCGGATCCAAGGATTTACAAATTAATAAAATATAAAAGAAATGAAGTTTTAATACTTTTAAATATTATTTAATGAGTTTATTAATATGCAAGTAATAGATATACAAGAAAACGCGAAATGCTAATGAATGCAGCTGACAATCACTACTTCCTAAAGATAAATTAATTCTAAATAAAATAATTATAAATTCTATAGACAAAACAGAAGAAGAATGAATGGTAGCAAAATATCAAATCACATCAGGGGGACTGAATTTTATTAATGAAACTCTTAAGAAGTTCCTTATAAGTTGTAAAAATTATATCTGCGTACTGTACCTGGTTGCTTCAAAAAAAGGGGGGGGGGGCTTAAACATAAACATGTAAATTACCATTATATTGTCGAAAGAATTAAGCTTTATCATTTTGAAAACTTCAACAAGAGTTGCTTGTGATATGAAGGTCAAGGTCATTTTATTAAGAATCCCAAACATAAAAGCGAAAAAGAGAAAGAGATGGTGGTGGGAGGGGGGGGGGGGTCGGTAAAGATCACAATGTCTTCTATAGTTGACAAAAAAAAAAAAAAAAAAACAAAGAGGGGCGAATAAAATGCGCACACATGATATACATCATATACAATCGTTTTTATTCAACATAAACTCGTTTCCATGGCAACAGGAAGGTTTCTCTGGCCTATCTCAATCACCAGGTAGGTGTTACTTCTACACCTCCTCCTCCGTGAATGAGCACTGAGCAGTCCCCGCAAACTATAGATACGGCGAAAAAATCAATACTTTGTAGTGTTTAAGAAACGTTGGTCCTACGTTGTCGGAAATTCTAAGATATTTGAAGATATTTAATTCCTTCTTAATCCTATCAAGAAACTGGTAATACGTAAAATTTTCAAAGAGGGGCCTTTACTTACCCTATGAATGTTACAGAAAAAAGAAGTTAGAAAGACGAAGAAATTGAAAAAATCGACTTTTTAATCCACTTTTTGTGACGACCGGAAGTATTGACGACGGAGAAAATGTCCATGGTGACATCTACAGGTCATTATCTATGATATCTGACAGAGATAACTTTCATATCTTAAGCTGTTCTGGAGAAATGGAGCGGACAAAGGTCCTTTACCAAATTTCGTCTATACAATAATATTAAGAATATAACAGAATGCCGTATAAGGTTCACGTCAAAACATGGCTGACGCAAAACAATTCCTGAATTTTCCCCTTCAATTCGAGCATTTCTGCATTGGACAGGGCTGATGGTTGTTTATGAGATGATAAACTATGTGTAAACTTTCTTAGTTTAGCGGAATCATGAACATTTTCGGCCTGATTAATTATTTGTTTACAGTTGTGATGAGGCTTTCGCGCACCTGCAGGAGCGGATCCAAGGATTTACAAATTAATAAAATATAAAAGAAATGAAGTTTTAATACTTTTAAATATTATTTAATGAGTTTATTAATATGCAAGTAATAGATATACAAGAAAACGCGAAATGCTAATGAATGCAGCTGACAATCACTACTTCCTAAAGATAAATTAATTCTAAATAAAATAATTATAAATTCTATAGACAAAACAGAAGAAGAATGAATGGTAGCAAAATATCAAATCACATCAGGGGGACTGAATTTTATTAATGAAACTCTTAAGAAGTTCCTTATAAGTTGTAAAAATTATATCTGCGTACTGTACCTGGTTGCTTCAAAAAAAGGGGGGGGGGCTTAAACATAAACATGTAAATTACCATTATATTGTCGAAAGAATTAAGCTTTATCATTTTGAAAACTTCAACAAGAGTTGCTTGTGATATGAAGGTCAAGGTCATTTTATTAAGAATCCCAAACATAAAAGCGAAAAAGAGAAAGAGATGGTGGTGGGAGGGGGGGGGGGGGGTCGGTAAAGATCACAATGTCTTCTATAGTTGACAAAAAAAAAAAAAAAAAAAAAAAGAGGGGCGAATAAAATGCGCACACATGATATACATCATATACAATCGTTTTTATTCAACATAAACTCGTTTCCATGGCAACAGGAAGGTTTCTCTGGCCTATCTCAATCACCAGGTAGGTGTTACTTCTACACCTCCTCCTCCGTGAATGAGCACTGAGCAGTCCCCGCAAACTATAGATACGGCGAAAAAATCAATACTTTGTAGTGTTTAAGAAACGTTGGTCCTACGTTGTCGGAAATTCTAAGATATTTGAAGATATTTAATTCCTTCTTAATCCTATCAAGAAACTGGTAATACGTAAAATTTTCAAAGAGGGGCCTTTACTTACCCTATGAATATTACAGAAAAAAGAAGTTAGAAAGACGAAGAAATTGAAAAAATCGACTTTTTAATCCACTTTCTGTGACGACCGGAAGTATTGACGACGGAGAAAATGTCCATGGTGACATCTACAGGTCATTATCTATGATATCTGACAGAGATAACTTTCATATCTTAAGCTGTTCTGGAGAAATGGAGCGGACAAAGGTCCTTTACCAAATTTCGTCTATACAATAATATTAAGAATATAACAGAATGCCGTATAAGGTTCACGTCAAAACATGGCTGACGCAAAACAATTCCTGAATTTTCCCCTTCAATTCGAGCATTTCTGCATTGGACAGGGCTGATGGTTGTTTATGAGATGATAAACTATGTGTAAACTTTCTTAGTTTAGCGGAATCATGAACATTTTCGGCCTGATTAATTATTTGTTTACAGTTGTGATGAGGCTTTCGCGCACCTGCAGGAGCGGATCCAAGGATTTACAAATTAATAAAATATAAAAGAAATGAAGTTTTAATACTTTTAAATATTATTTAATGAGTTTATTAATATGCAAGTAATAGATATACAAGAAAACGCGAAATGCTAATGAATGCAGCTGACAATCACTACTTCCTAAAGATAAATTAATTCTAAATAAAATAATTATAAATTCTATAGACAAAACAGAAGAAGAATGAATGGTAGCAAAATATCAAATCACATCAGGGGGACTGAATTTTATTAATGAAACTCTTAAGAAGTTCCTTATAAGTTGTAAAAATTATATCTGCGTACTGTACCTGGTTGCTTCAAAAAAAGGGGGGGGGGGGCTTAAACATAAACATGTAAATTACCATTATATTGTCGAAAGAATTAAGCTTTATCATTTTGAAAACTTCAACAAGAGTTGCTTGTGATATGAAGGTCAAGGTCATTTTATTAAGAATCCCAAACATAAAAGCGAAAAAGAGAAAGAGATGGTGGTGGGAGGGGGGGGGGGGTCGGTAAAGATCACAATGTCTTCTATAGTTGACAAAAAAAAAAAAAAAAAAAAAAAAGAGGGGCGAATAAAATGCGCACACATGATATACATCATATACAATCGTTTTTATTCAACATAAACTCGTTTCCATGGCAACAGGAAGGTTTCTCTGGCCTATCTCAATCACCAGGTAGGTGTTACTTCTACACCTCCTCCTCCGTGAATGAGCACTGAGCAGTCCCCGCAAACTATAGATACGGCGAAAAAATCAATACTTTGTAGTGTTTAAGAAACGTTGGTCCTACGTTGTCGGAAATTCTAAGATATTTGAAGATATTTAATTCCTTCTTAATCCTATCAAGAAACTGGTAATACGTAAAATTTTCAAAGAGGGGCCTTTACTTACCCTATGAATGTTACAGAAAAAAGAAGTTAGAAAGACGAAGAAATTGAAAAAATCGACTTTTTAATCCACTTTCTGTGACGACCGGAAGTATTGACGACGGAGAAAATGTCCATGGTGACATCTACAGGTCATTATCTATGATATCTGACAGAGATAACTTTCATATCTTAAGCTGTTCTGGAGAAATGGAGCGGACAAAGGTCCTTTACCAAATTTCGTCTATACAATAATATTAAGAATATAACAGAATGCCGTATAAGGTTCACGTCAAAACATGGCTGACGCAAAACAATTCCTGAATTTTCCCCTTCAATTCGAGCATTTCTGCATTGGACAGGGCTGATGGTTGTTTATGAGATGATAAACTATGTGTAAACTTTCTTAGTTTAGCGGAATCATGAACATTTTCGGCCTGATTAATTATTTGTTTACAGTTGTGATGAGGCTTTCGCGCACCTGCAGGAGCGGATCCAAGGATTTACAAATTAATAAAATATAAAAGAAATGAAGTTTTAATACTTTTAAATATTATTTAATGAGTTTATTAATATGCAAGTAATAGATATACAAGAAAACGCGAAATGCTAATGAATGCAGCTGACAATCACTACTTCCTAAAGATAAATTAATTCTAAATAAAATAATTATAAATTCTATAGACAAAACAGAAGAAGAATGAATGGTAGCAAAATATCAAATCACATCAGGGGGACTGAATTTTATTAATGAAACTCTTAAGAAGTTCCTTATAAGTTGTAAAAATTATATCTGCGTACTGTACCTGGTTGCTTCAAAAAAAGGGGGGGGGGGCTTAAACATAAACATGTAAATTACCATTATATTGTCGAAAGAATTAAGCTTTATCATTTTGAAAACTTCAACAAGAGTTGCTTGTGATATGAAGGTCAAGGTCATTTTATTAAGAATCCCAAACATAAAAGCGAAAAAGAGAAAGAGATGGTGGTGGGAGGGGGGGGGGGTCGGTAAAGATCACAATGTCTTCTATAGTTGACAAAAAAAAAAAAAAAAAACAAAGAGGGGCGAATAAAATGCGCACACATGATATACATCATATACAATCGTTTTTATTCAACATAAACTCGTTTCCATGGCAACAGGAAGGTTTCTCTGGCCTATCTCAATCACCAGGTAGGTGTTACTTCTACACCTCCTCCTCCGTGAATGAGCACTGAGCAGTCCCCGCAAACTATAGATACGGCGAAAAAATCAATACTTTGTAGTGTTTAAGAAACGTTGGTCCTACGTTGTCGGAAATTCTAAGATATTTGAAGATATTTAATTCCTTCTTAATCCTATCAAGAAACTGGTAATACGTAAAATTTTCAAAGAGGGGCCTTTACTTACCCTATGAATGTTACAGAAAAAAGAAGTTAGAAAGACGAAGAAATTGAAAAAATCGACTTTTTAATCCACTTTTTGTGACGACCGGAAGTATTGACGACGGAGAAAATGTCCATGGTGACATCTACAGGTCATTATCTATGATATCTGACAGAGATAACTTTCATATCTTAAGCTGTTCTGGAGAAATGGAGCGGACAAAGGTCCTTTACCAAATTTCGTCTATACAATAATATTAAGAATATAACAGAATGCCGTATAAGGTTCACGTCAAAACATGGCTGACGCAAAACAATTCCTGAATTTTCCCCTTCAATTCGAGCATTTCTGCATTGGACAGGGCTGATGGTTGTTTATGAGATGATAAACTATGTGTAAACTTTCTTAGTTTAGCGGAATCATGAACATTTCGGCCTGATTAATTATTTGTTTACAGTTGTGATGAGGCTTTCGCGCACCTGCAGGAGCGGATCCAAGGATTTACAAATTAATAAAATATAAAAGAAATGAAGTTTTAATACTTTTAAATATTATTTAATGAGTTTATTAATATGCAAGTAATAGATATACAAGAAAACGCGAAATGCTAATGAATGCAGCTGACAATCACTACTTCCTAAAGATAAATTAATTCTAAATAAAATAATTATAAATTCTATAGACAAAACAGAAGAAGAATGAATGGTAGCAAAATATCAAATCACATCAGGGGGACTGAATTTTATTAATGAAACTCTTAAGAAGTTCCTTATAAGTTGTAAAAATTATATCTGCGTACTGTACCTGGTTGCTTCAAAAAAAGGGGGGGGGGGCTTAAACATAAACATGTAAATTACCATTATATTGTCGAAAGAATTAAGCTTTATCATTTTGAAAACTTCAACAAGAGTTGCTTGTGATATGAAGGTCAAGGTCATTTTATTAAGAATCCCAAACATAAAAGCGAAAAAGAGAAAGAGATGGTGGTGGGAGGGGGGGGGGGTCGGTAAAGATCACAATGTCTTCTATAGTTGACAAAAAAAAAAAAAAAAAAACAAAGAGGGGCGAATAAAATGCGCACACATGATATACATCATATACAATCGTTTTTATTCAACATAAACTCGTTTCCATGGCAACAGGAAGGTTTCTCTGGCCTATCTCAATCACCAGGTAGGTGTTACTTCTACACCTCCTCCTCCGTGAATGAGCACTGAGCAGTCCCCGCAAACTATAGATACGGCGAAAAAATCAATACTTTGTAGTGTTTAAGAAACGTTGGTCCTACGTTGTCGGAAATTCTAAGATATTTGAAGATATTTAATTCCTTCTTAATCCTATCAAGAAACTGGTAATACGTAAAATTTTCAAAGAGGGGCCTTTACTTACCCTATGAATGTTACAGAAAAAAGAAGTTAGAAAGACGAAGAAATTGAAAAAATCGACTTTTTAATCCACTTTCTGTGACGACCGGAAGTATTGACGACGGAGAAAATGTCCATGGTGACATCTACAGGTCATTATCTATGATATCTGACAGAGATAACTTTCATATCTTAAGCTGTTCTGGAGAAATGGAGCGGACAAAGGTCCTTTACCAAATTTCGTCTATACAATAATATTAAGAATATAACAGAATGCCGTATAAGGTTCACGTCAAAACATGGCTGACGCAAAACAATTCCTGAATTTTCCCCTTCAATTCGAGCATTTCTGCATTGGACAGGGCTGATGGTTGTTTATGAGATGATAAACTATGTGTAAACTTTCTTAGTTTAGCGGAATCATGAACATTTTCGGCCTGATTAATTATTTGTTTACAGTTGTGATGAGGCTTTCGCGCACCTGCAGGAGCGGATCCAAGGATTTACAAATTAATAAAATATAAAAGAAATGAAGTTTTAATACTTTTAAATATTATTTAATGAGTTTATTAATATGCAAGTAATAGATATACAAGAAAACGCGAAATGCTAATGAATGCAGCTGACAATCACTACTTCCTAAAGATAAATTAATTCTAAATAAAATAATTATAAATTCTATAGACAAAACAGAAGAAGAATGAATGGTAGCAAAATATCAAATCACATCAGGGGGACTGAATTTTATTAATGAAACTCTTAAGAAGTTCCTTATAAGTTGTAAAAATTATATCTGCGTACTGTACCTGGTTGCTTCAAAAAAAGGGGGGGGGGGCTTAAACATAAACATGTAAATTACCATTATATTGTCGAAAGAATTAAGCTTTATCATTTTGAAAACTTCAACAAGAGTTGCTTGTGATATGAAGGTCAAGGTCATTTTATTAAGAATCCCAAACATAAAAGCGAAAAAGAGAAAGAGATGGTGGTGGGAGGGGGGGGGGGGGTCGGTAAAGATCACAATGTCTTCTATAGTTGACAAAAAAAAAAAAAAAAAAACAAAGAGGGGCGAATAAAATGCGCACACATGATATACATCATATACAATCGTTTTTATTCAACATAAACTCGTTTCCATGGCAACAGGAAGGTTTCTCTGGCCTATCTCAATCACCAGGTAGGTGTTACTTCTACACCTCCTCCTCCGTGAATGAGCACTGAGCAGTCCCCGCAAACTATAGATACGGCGAAAAAATCAATACTTTGTAGTGTTTAAGAAACGTTGGTCCTACGTTGTCGGAAATTCTAAGATATTTGAAGATATTTAATTCCTTCTTAATCCTATCAAGAAACTGGTAATACGTAAAATTTTCAAAGAGGGGCCTTTACTTACCCTATGAATGTTACAGAAAAAAGAAGTTAGAAAGACGAAGAAATTGAAAAAATCGACTTTTTAATCCACTTTTTGTGACGACCGGAAGTATTGACGACGGAGAAAATGTCCATGGTGACATCTACAGGTCATTATCTATGATATCTGACAGAGATAACTTTCATATCTTAAGCTGTTCTGGAGAAATGGAGCGGACAAAGGTCCTTTACCAAATTTCGTCTATACAATAATATTAAGAATATAACAGAATGCCGTATAAGGTTCACGTCAAAACATGGCTGACGCAAAACAATTCCTGAATTTTCCCCTTCAATTCGAGCATTTCTGCATTGGACAGGGCTGATGGTTGTTTATGAGATGATAAACTATGTGTAAACTTTCTTAGTTTAGCGGAATCATGAACATTTTCGGCCTGATTAATTATTTGTTTACAGTTGTGATGAGGCTTTCGCGCACCTGCAGGAGCGGATCCAAGGATTTACAAATTAATAAAATATAAAAGAAATGAAGTTTTAATACTTTTAAATATTATTTAATGAGTTTATTAATATGCAAGTAATAGATATACAAGAAAACGCGAAATGCTAATGAATGCAGCTGACAATCACTACTTCCTAAAGATAAATTAATTCTAAATAAAATAATTATAAATTCTATAGACAAAACAGAAGAAGAATGAATGGTAGCAAAATATCAAATCACATCAGGGGGACTGAATTTTATTAATGAAACTCTTAAGAAGTTCCTTATAAGTTGTAAAAATTATATCTGCGTACTGTACCTGGTTGCTTCAAAAAAAGGGGGGGGGGCTTAAACATAAACATGTAAATTACCATTATATTGTCGAAAGAATTAAGCTTTATCATTTTGAAAACTTCAACAAGAGTTGCTTGTGATATGAAGGTCAAGGTCATTTTATTAAGAATCCCAAACATAAAAGCGAAAAAGAGAAAGAGATGGTGGTGGGAGGGGGGGGGGGGGGTCGGTAAAGATCACAATGTCTTCTATAGTTGACAAAAAAAAAAAAAAAAAAAAAAAGAGGGGCGAATAAAATGCGCACACATGATATACATCATATACAATCGTTTTTATTCAACATAAACTCGTTTCCATGGCAACAGGAAGGTTTCTCTGGCCTATCTCAATCACCAGGTAGGTGTTACTTCTACACCTCCTCCTCCGTGAATGAGCACTGAGCAGTCCCCGCAAACTATAGATACGGCGAAAAAATCAATACTTTGTAGTGTTTAAGAAACGTTGGTCCTACGTTGTCGGAAATTCTAAGATATTTGAAGATATTTAATTCCTTCTTAATCCTATCAAGAAACTGGTAATACGTAAAATTTTCAAAGAGGGGCCTTTACTTACCCTATGAATATTACAGAAAAAAGAAGTTAGAAAGACGAAGAAATTGAAAAAATCGACTTTTTAATCCACTTTCTGTGACGACCGGAAGTATTGACGACGGAGAAAATGTCCATGGTGACATCTACAGGTCATTATCTATGATATCTGACAGAGATAACTTTCATATCTTAAGCTGTTCTGGAGAAATGGAGCGGACAAAGGTCCTTTACCAAATTTCGTCTATACAATAATATTAAGAATATAACAGAATGCCGTATAAGGTTCACGTCAAAACATGGCTGACGCAAAACAATTCCTGAATTTTCCCCTTCAATTCGAGCATTTCTGCATTGGACAGGGCTGATGGTTGTTTATGAGATGATAAACTATGTGTAAACTTTCTTAGTTTAGCGGAATCATGAACATTTTCGGCCTGATTAATTATTTGTTTACAGTTGTGATGAGGCTTTCGCGCACCTGCAGGAGCGGATCCAAGGATTTACAAATTAATAAAATATAAAAGAAATGAAGTTTTAATACTTTTAAATATTATTTAATGAGTTTATTAATATGCAAGTAATAGATATACAAGAAAACGCGAAATGCTAATGAATGCAGCTGACAATCACTACTTCCTAAAGATAAATTAATTCTAAATAAAATAATTATAAATTCTATAGACAAAACAGAAGAAGAATGAATGGTAGCAAAATATCAAATCACATCAGGGGGACTGAATTTTATTAATGAAACTCTTAAGAAGTTCCTTATAAGTTGTAAAAATTATATCTGCGTACTGTACCTGGTTGCTTCAAAAAAAGGGGGGGGGGGCTTAAACATAAACATGTAAATTACCATTATATTGTCGAAAGAATTAAGCTTTATCATTTTGAAAACTTCAACAAGAGTTGCTTGTGATATGAAGGTCAAGGTCATTTTATTAAGAATCCCAAACATAAAAGCGAAAAAGAGAAAGAGATGGTGGTGGGAGGGGGGGGGGGGTCGGTAAAGATCACAATGTCTTCTATAGTTGACAAAAAAAAAAAAAAAAAAAAAAAAGAGGGGCGAATAAAATGCGCACACATGATATACATCATATACAATCGTTTTTATTCAACATAAACTCGTTTCCATGGCAACAGGAAGGTTTCTCTGGCCTATCTCAATCACCAGGTAGGTGTTACTTCTACACCTCCTCCTCCGTGAATGAGCACTGAGCAGTCCCCGCAAACTATAGATACGGCGAAAAAATCAATACTTTGTAGTGTTTAAGAAACGTTGGTCCTACGTTGTCGGAAATTCTAAGATATTTGAAGATATTTAATTCCTTCTTAATCCTATCAAGAAACTGGTAATACGTAAAATTTTCAAAGAGGGGCCTTTACTTACCCTATGAATGTTACAGAAAAAAGAAGTTAGAAAGACGAAGAAATTGAAAAAATCGACTTTTTAATCCACTTTCTGTGACGACCGGAAGTATTGACGACGGAGAAAATGTCCATGGTGACATCTACAGGTCATTATCTATGATATCTGACAGAGATAACTTTCATATCTTAAGCTGTTCTGGAGAAATGGAGCGGACAAAGGTCCTTTACCAAATTTCGTCTATACAATAATATTAAGAATATAACAGAATGCCGTATAAGGTTCACGTCAAAACATGGCTGACGCAAAACAATTCCTGAATTTTCCCCTTCAATTCGAGCATTTCTGCATTGGACAGGGCTGATGGTTGTTTATGAGATGATAAACTATGTGTAAACTTTCTTAGTTTAGCGGAATCATGAACATTTTCGGCCTGATTAATTATTTGTTTACAGTTGTGATGAGGCTTTCGCGCACCTGCAGGAGCGGATCCAAGGATTTACAAATTAATAAAATATAAAAGAAATGAAGTTTTAATACTTTTAAATATTATTTAATGAGTTTATTAATATGCAAGTAATAGATATACAAGAAAACGCGAAATGCTAATGAATGCAGCTGACAATCACTACTTCCTAAAGATAAATTAATTCTAAATAAAATAATTATAAATTCTATAGACAAAACAGAAGAAGAATGAATGGTAGCAAAATATCAAATCACATCAGGGGGACTGAATTTTATTAATGAAACTCTTAAGAAGTTCCTTATAAGTTGTAAAAATTATATCTGCGTACTGTACCTGGTTGCTTCAAAAAAAGGGGGGGGGGCTTAAACATAAACATGTAAATTACCATTATATTGTCGAAAGAATTAAGCTTTATCATTTTGAAAACTTCAACAAGAGTTGCTTGTGATATGAAGGTCAAGGTCATTTTATTAAGAATCCCAAACATAAAAGCGAAAAAGAGAAAGAGATGGTGGTGGGAGGGGGGGGGGGTCGGTAAAGATCACAATGTCTTCTATAGTTGACAAAAAAAAAAAAAAAAAAAAAAAAAAGAGGGGCGAATAAAATGCGCACACATGATATACATCATATACAATCGTTTTTATTCAACATAAACTCGTTTCCATGGCAACAGGAAGGTTTCTCTGGCCTATCTCAATCACCAGGTAGGTGTTACTTCTACACCTCCTCCTCCGTGAATGAGCACTGAGCAGTCCCCGCAAACTATAGATACGGCGAAAAAATCAATACTTTGTAGTGTTTAAGAAACGTTGGTCCTACGTTGTCGGAAATTCTAAGATATTTGAAGATATTTAATTCCTTCTTAATCCTATCAAGAAACTGGTAATACGTAAAATTTTCAAAGAGGGGCCTTTACTTACCCTATGAATATTACAGAAAAAAGAAGTTAGAAAGACGAAGAAATTGAAAAAATCGACTTTTTAATCCACTTTCTGTGACGACCGGAAGTATTGACGACGGAGAAAATGTCCATGGTGACATCTACAGGTCATTATCTATGATATCTGACAGAGATAACTTTCATATCTTAAGCTGTTCTGGAGAAATGGAGCGGACAAAGGTCCTTTACCAAATTTCGTCTATACAATAATATTAAGAATACTAGAAACTCATTACTAGTAATGAGAAGGTCTTCCGTTATACGACTTCCTGTTTGCATGAACATGTCTTTTCCAACGTCGGTATTAGCCTAAAACTTATGTAGAAACCAAATAACTTAAAATATACTTTTTTGCTTCGTTTCCTCTCACGACCGGAAGTAATGACGACACACGATTTTTACACCAAGCAAATGAACTGATGACTGACTATAAGTCCTGAAAGTTTTAGAGTTCAGTCTTTTACTGTTGCCGAACAATTGTGAGAACAAATTCTAATTTTGAGGACAAGAAAACACACGACCGGAAGTGAACTGAATAAAAATCTCTGAATTTTCTCTTGACTTTTGCAGTATCTACAGCATATGTAAAAAAAAAAAAAAAAAAAAAAAAAAAAAAAACATTTCAATTACTTATCTATAAGTGATATTTATGAGAAAGCTAAACCACGAAATAACGTAGTTTATCTTTTAAAACCGGAAGTTTAAAGTTTTTTTCCGGTGGAATTTAACATATTTTAAAACAGCGAAAGGGAAGCAATAAAGTGATGAAAATTTTAATTTTAAAAAGAAAAGTTGAAATTTTCGATTTCTTCGATCACTTCCTGTGATGACCGGAAATGACGGCTGACGCTTTTAACCCTATGTGTTTTGCCTTCTCACCAAGTTTTATTACTCCTACAAGTTTGGTGTTTTACTTTCATGCCGTTTCCGAGATCTCGCTGAAATAACTTTTCATTTTGTGGACAAGAAAACACGCGACCGGAAGTGAATTTTATTAAGATATTTCATGTCAATCTAGACAACTGCAGTCTCAATAACATATATAAAAATCATTTAAAGAACTCTATCTATAAGCGATATGTTGGGGGAAATTCAAAACCCCTATTATGTAGTTTTTCTCTTAAAACCGAAAGTTGTCGTTTTTTGTTTCCGGTGGAACCAAGACATCTCGTAACTGTGAAAAAGATACAATTATATGATGCAAGTCTTATTTCAAAAGAGAAAATTTGAAATTTTCGATTTCTTTGATCACTTCCTGTGACGACCGGAAGTGACGACTGACGCTCTTAAGCCAAATTGTTTTGTCTACTTCTCAAGGTTTAATACTCTTATCAGTTTGGTGTCTAAATCTCTTACCGTTTCTGAGATCTCACTCGGACAAGTTCTCATTTTGCGGACATTTAAACGCGCGACCGGAAGTGAATTTTACAAAGATATTTGACGTTACTCTAGACATTTGCAGTCTTGATAACATATTCAAAAATCAGTTCAAATACATTATGTATAAAAAATATTTATGGGAAAGTAAAATACTCAAATTATGCAGTTTTTCACTTATAGCCGGAAGTTGACGTTTTTGGTTCCGGTAAGACTAACATATTTCGAATCTACAAATAAGATGCAACAAAGTAATGAAAGAAAAAAATCAAAAAAGAAAAGTTGAAATTTTCGATTTCTTTGATCACTTCCTGTGACGACCGGAAGTGACGACTGACGCTCTTAACCCAAATGATTTTGTCTACTCCTCAAGGTCTATTACTCATAAAAGTTTGGTGTCTAAATCTCTTACCGTTTCTGAGATCTCACTCCGAAAATTTCTCATTTTACGGACACCTAAACGCGGGACCGGAAGTGAATTTTACAATGATTTTTGACGTCACTTTAGACATTTGCAGTCCTAATAACATAAGTAAAAATCAGTTCAAATACGTCATCTATAAAAAATATTTATGGGAAAGAAAAATACCCAAATTATGTAGTTTTTCTCTTATAACCGGAAGTTGTCGTTTTTGTTTCCGGTGGGACTGACATATTTCAAAACTACAAATGAAATGCAATAACGTGATGCAAAAAAAGATTCAAAAAAGAAAAGTTGAAATTTTCGATTTCTATTATCACTTCCTGTGACAACCGGAAGTGACGGCTGACGCTCTTATCCCAAATGGTTATGCCTACTCCTCAAGATCTATTTACCATTAGAGTTTGGTGTCTTAATCTCTTACCGTTTCTGAGATATGACTGGGACAAAATATTTTTGAAAAAGACGGAAATCGGACATATCTGACGACCGGAAGTGAATTTTGAAAAAATGAAAAAAACGCCTAGGGGTATTTTCATTCTCTATCATTCCTGAAAATTTCAAGAAAATCCGTCCAGCCATCTCTGAAAAATCGCTCCGACAAGAAAAGGGGAAAAAAAAAATAATAATAAAAAGAAACAGTAGAATCACTATAAGGTCTTCCGTCTGAAACGGAAGACCTTAATAACAGAATGCCGTATAAGGTTCACGTCAAAACATGGCTGACGCAAAACAATTCCTGAATTTTCCCCTTCAATTCGAGCATTTCTGCGTTGGACAGGGCTGATGGTTGTTTATGAGATGATAAACTATGTGTAAACTTTCTTAGTTTAGCGGAATCATGAACATTTTCGGCGTGATGAATAATTTGTTTACAGTAGTGATGAGGCTTTCGCGCACCTGCAGGAGCGGATCCAAGGATTTACAAATTAATAAAATTTAATAGAAATGAAGTTTTAATACTTTTAAATATTATTTAATGAAATTATTAATATGCAAGTAATAGATATACAAGAAGACGGCTAATGAATGCAGCTGACAATCACTACTTTCTAAAGATAAATTAATTCTAAATAAAATAATTATAAATTCTATAGACAAAACAGAAGAAGAATGAATGGTAGCAAAATATCAAACCACATCAGGGGAACTGAATTTTATTAATGAACCTCTTAAGAAGTTCCTTATAAGTTGTATATTTTATATCTGCCTATTCCACCTGGCTACTTCGAGAGGGGGGGGGGGGGTCTTGAACATAAACATGTAAATGCCCTTTATTTTGTACAAAGAATTAAGCCTTATCATTTTGAAAACTTCAAGAAGAGTTGCTTGTGATATGAAGGTCAAGGTCATTTTATTTAGAATCCAAAACATAAAAGCGAAATTTGCATTCATTACAATAAAAGAGAAGGGGGGGGGGGTCTGTAAAGATGACAATGGGGCAGATAAAATGCACACACATGATATATATCATATACAACCAGTTTTATTTAATATAAACTCGTTTCCATGGCAACAGGAAGGTTTTTCTGGCCTATCCCAATCACCAGGTAGGTGTTACCTCTACACCTTCTCCTACGTGAATGAGCTCTGAGCAGTCCCCGCAAATTATATATACCGGGAAAAAGTCAATATTTCGTAGTGTTTAAGAAACGTTGGTCCTACGTTTACGGAATTTCTAAGGTATTTAAAGATATTAAATTCCTTCTTAATCCTATCAAGAAACTGGTAATACGTAAAAGCTTCAAAGAGGGGACTTTACGTACCCTATGAATATTACTGAAAAAAGAAGTTAGAAAGACGAAGAAATTGAAAAAATCGATTTTTTAATCCACTTTCTGTGACGACCGGAAGTATTGACGACGGAAAAAATGTTCATGGTGACATCTACAAGTCATTATCTATGATATCTGACAGAGTTAACTTTCATATGTTAAGCTGTTCTAAAGAAATGGAGCGGACAAAGTCCTATACAAAATTTCGTCTATACAATAATATTAAGAATATAACAGAATGCCGTATAAGGTTCACGTCAAAACATGGCTGACGCAAAACAATTCCTGAATTTTCCCCTTCAATTCGAGCATTTCTGCGTTGGACAGGGCTGATGGTTGTTTATGAGATGATAAACTATGTGTAAACTTTCTTAGTTTAGCGGAATCATGAACATTTTCGGCGTGATGAATAATTTGTTTACAGTAGTGATGAGGCTTTCGCGCACCTGCAGGAGCGGATCCAAGGATTTACAAATTAATAAAATTTAATAGAAATGAAGTTTTAATACTTTTAAATATTATTTAATGAAATTATTAATATGCAAGTAATAGATATACAAGAAGACGGCTAATGAATGCAGCTGACAATCACTACTTTCTAAAGATAAATTAATTCTAAATAAAATAATTATAAATTCTATAGACAAAACAGAAGAAGAATGAATGGTAGCAAAATATCAAACCACATCAGGGGAACTGAATTTTATTAATGAACCTCTTAAGAAGTTCCTTATAAGTTGTATATTTTATATCTGCCTATTCCACCTGGCTACTTCGAGAGGGGGGGGGGGGGTCTTGAACATAAACATGTAAATGCCCTTTATTTTGTACAAAGAATTAAGCCTTATCATTTTGAAAACTTCAAGAAGAGTTGCTTGTGATATGAAGGTCAAGGTCATTTTATTTAGAATCCAAAACATAAAAGCGAAATTTGCATTCATTACAATAAAAGAGAAGGGGGGGGGTCTGTAAAGATGACAATGGGGCAGATAAAATGCACACACATGATATATATCATATACAACCAGTTTTATTTAATATAAACTCGTTTCCATGGCAACAGGAAGGTTTTTCTGGCCTATCCCAATCACCAGGTAGGTGTTACCTCTACACCTTCTCCTACGTGAATGAGCTCTGAGCAGTCCCCGCAAATTATATATACCGGGAAAAAGTCAATATTTCGTAGTGTTTAAGAAACGTTGGTCCTACGTTTACGGAATTTCTAAGGTATTTAAAGATATTAAATTCCTTCTTAATCCTATCAAGAAACTGGTAATACGTAAAAGCTTCAAAGAGGGGACTTTACGTACCCTATGAATATTACTGAAAAAAGAAGTTAGAAAGACGAAGAAATTGAAAAAATCGATTTTTTAATCCACTTTCTGTGACGACCGGAAGTATTGACGACGGAAAAAATGTTCATGGTGACATCTACAAGTCATTATCTATGATATCTGACAGAGTTAACTTTCATATGTTAAGCTGTTCTAAAGAAATGGAGCGGACAAAGTCCTATACAAAATTTCGTCTATACAATAATATTAAGAATATAACAGAATGCCGTATAAGGTTCACGTCAAAACATGGCTGACGCAAAACAATTCCTGAATTTTCCCCTTCAATTCGAGCATTTCTGCGTTGGACAGGGCTGATGGTTGTTTATGAGATGATAAACTATGTGTAAACTTTCTTAGTTTAGCGGAATCATGAACATTTTCGGCGTGATGAATAATTTGTTTACAGTAGTGATGAGGCTTTCGCGCACCTGCAGGAGCGGATCCAAGGATTTACAAATTAATAAAATTTAATAGAAATGAAGTTTTAATACTTTTAAATATTATTTAATGAAATTATTAATATGCAAGTAATAGATATACAAGAAGACGGCTAATGAATGCAGCTGACAATCACTACTTTCTAAAGATAAATTAATTCTAAATAAAATAATTATAAATTCTATAGACAAAACAGAAGAAGAATGAATGGTAGCAAAATATCAAACCACATCAGGGGAACTGAATTTTATTAATGAACCTCTTAAGAAGTTCCTTATAAGTTGTATATTTTATATCTGCCTATTCCACCTGGCTACTTCGAGAGGGGGGGGGGGGGTCTTGAACATAAACATGTAAATGCCCTTTATTTTGTACAAAGAATTAAGCCTTATCATTTTGAAAACTTCAAGAAGAGTTGCTTGTGATATGAAGGTCAAGGTCATTTTATTTAGAATCCAAAACATAAAAGCGAAATTTGCATTCATTACAATAAAAGAGAAGGGGGGGGGGGGTCTGTAAAGATGACAATGGGGCAGATAAAATGCACACACATGATATATATCATATACAACCAGTTTTATTTAATATAAACTCGTTTCCATGGCAACAGGAAGGTTTTTCTGGCCTATCCCAATCACCAGGTAGGTGTTACCTCTACACCTTCTCCTACGTGAATGAGCTCTGAGCAGTCCCCGCAAATTATATATACCGGGAAAAAGTCAATATTTCGTAGTGTTTAAGAAACGTTGGTCCTACGTTTACGGAATTTCTAAGGTATTTAAAGATATTAAATTCCTTCTTAATCCTATCAAGAAACTGGTAATACGTAAAAGCTTCAAAGAGGGGACTTTACGTACCCTATGAATATTACTGAAAAAAGAAGTTAGAAAGACGAAGAAATTGAAAAAATCGATTTTTTAATCCACTTTCTGTGACGACCGGAAGTATTGACGACGGAAAAAATGTTCATGGTGACATCTACAAGTCATTATCTATGATATCTGACAGAGTTAACTTTCATATGTTAAGCTGTTCTAAAGAAATGGAGCGGACAAAGTCCTATACAAAATTTCGTCTATACAATAATATTAAGAATATAACAGAATGCCGTATAAGGTTCACGTCAAAACATGGCTGACGCAAAACAATTCCTGAATTTTCCCCTTCAATTCGAGCATTTCTGCGTTGGACAGGGCTGATGGTTGTTTATGAGATGATAAACTATGTGTAAACTTTCTTAGTTTAGCGGAATCATGAACATTTTCGGCGTGATGAATAATTTGTTTACAGTAGTGATGAGGCTTTCGCGCACCTGCAGGAGCGGATCCAAGGATTTACAAATTAATAAAATTTAATAGAAATGAAGTTTTAATACTTTTAAATATTATTTAATGAAATTATTAATATGCAAGTAATAGATATACAAGAAGACGGCTAATGAATGCAGCTGACAATCACTACTTTCTAAAGATAAATTAATTCTAAATAAAATAATTATAAATTCTATAGACAAAACAGAAGAAGAATGAATGGTAGCAAAATATCAAACCACATCAGGGGAACTGAATTTTATTAATGAACCTCTTAAGAAGTTCCTTATAAGTTGTATATTTTATATCTGCCTATTCCACCTGGCTACTTCGAGAGGGGGGGGGGGGTCTTGAACATAAACATGTAAATGCCCTTTATTTTGTACAAAGAATTAAGCCTTATCATTTTGAAAACTTCAAGAAGAGTTGCTTGTGATATGAAGGTCAAGGTCATTTTATTTAGAATCCAAAACATAAAAGCGAAATTTGCATTCATTACAATAAAAGAGAAGGGGGGGGGGGTCTGTAAAGATGACAATGGGGCAGATAAAATGCACACACATGATATATATCATATACAACCAGTTTTATTTAATATAAACTCGTTTCCATGGCAACAGGAAGGTTTTTCTGGCCTATCCCAATCACCAGGTAGGTGTTACCTCTACACCTTCTCCTACGTGAATGAGCTCTGAGCAGTCCCCGCAAATTATATATACCGGGAAAAAGTCAATATTTCGTAGTGTTTAAGAAACGTTGGTCCTACGTTTACGGAATTTCTAAGGTATTTAAAGATATTAAATTCCTTCTTAATCCTATCAAGAAACTGGTAATACGTAAAAGCTTCAAAGAGGGGACTTTACGTACCCTATGAATATTACTGAAAAAAGAAGTTAGAAAGACGAAGAAATTGAAAAAATCGATTTTTTAATCCACTTTCTGTGACGACCGGAAGTATTGACGACGGAAAAAATGTTCATGGTGACATCTACAAGTCATTATCTATGATATCTGACAGAGTTAACTTTCATATGTTAAGCTGTTCTAAAGAAATGGAGCGGACAAAGTCCTATACAAAATTTCGTCTATACAATAATATTAAGAATATAACAGAATGCCGTATAAGGTTCACGTCAAAACATGGCTGACGCAAAACAATTCCTGAATTTTCCCCTTCAATTCGAGCATTTCTGCGTTGGACAGGGCTGATGGTTGTTTATGAGATGATAAACTATGTGTAAACTTTCTTAGTTTAGCGGAATCATGAACATTTTCGGCGTGATGAATAATTTGTTTACAGTAGTGATGAGGCTTTCGCGCACCTGCAGGAGCGGATCCAAGGATTTACAAATTAATAAAATTTAATAGAAATGAAGTTTTAATACTTTTAAATATTATTTAATGAAATTATTAATATGCAAGTAATAGATATACAAGAAGACGGCTAATGAATGCAGCTGACAATCACTACTTTCTAAAGATAAATTAATTCTAAATAAAATAATTATAAATTCTATAGACAAAACAGAAGAAGAATGAATGGTAGCAAAATATCAAACCACATCAGGGGAACTGAATTTTATTAATGAACCTCTTAAGAAGTTCCTTATAAGTTGTATATTTTATATCTGCCTATTCCACCTGGCTACTTCGAGAGGGGGGGGGGGGGTCTTGAACATAAACATGTAAATGCCCTTTATTTTGTACAAAGAATTAAGCCTTATCATTTTGAAAACTTCAAGAAGAGTTGCTTGTGATATGAAGGTCAAGGTCATTTTATTTAGAATCCAAAACATAAAAGCGAAATTTGCATTCATTACAATAAAAGAGAAGGGGGGGGGGGGGTCTGTAAAGATGACAATGGGGCAGATAAAATGCACACACATGATATATATCATATACAACCAGTTTTATTTAATATAAACTCGTTTCCATGGCAACAGGAAGGTTTTTCTGGCCTATCCCAATCACCAGGTAGGTGTTACCTCTACACCTTCTCCTACGTGAATGAGCTCTGAGCAGTCCCCGCAAATTATATATACCGGGAAAAAGTCAATATTTCGTAGTGTTTAAGAAACGTTGGTCCTACGTTTACGGAATTTCTAAGGTATTTAAAGATATTAAATTCCTTCTTAATCCTATCAAGAAACTGGTAATACGTAAAAGCTTCAAAGAGGGGACTTTACGTACCCTATGAATATTACTGAAAAAAGAAGTTAGAAAGACGAAGAAATTGAAAAAATCGATTTTTTAATCCACTTTCTGTGACGACCGGAAGTATTGACGACGGAAAAAATGTTCATGGTGACATCTACAAGTCATTATCTATGATATCTGACAGAGTTAACTTTCATATGTTAAGCTGTTCTAAAGAAATGGAGCGGACAAAGTCCTATACAAAATTTCGTCTATACAATAATATTAAGAATATAACAGAATGCCGTATAAGGTTCACGTCAAAACATGGCTGACGCAAAACAATTCCTGAATTTTCCCCTTCAATTCGAGCATTTCTGCGTTGGACAGGGCTGATGGTTGTTTATGAGATGATAAACTATGTGTAAACTTTCTTAGTTTAGCGGAATCATGAACATTTTCGGCGTGATGAATAATTTGTTTACAGTAGTGATGAGGCTTTCGCGCACCTGCAGGAGCGGATCCAAGGATTTACAAATTAATAAAATTTAATAGAAATGAAGTTTTAATACTTTTAAATATTATTTAATGAAATTATTAATATGCAAGTAATAGATATACAAGAAGACGGCTAATGAATGCAGCTGACAATCACTACTTTCTAAAGATAAATTAATTCTAAATAAAATAATTATAAATTCTATAGACAAAACAGAAGAAGAATGAATGGTAGCAAAATATCAAACCACATCAGGGGAACTGAATTTTATTAATGAACCTCTTAAGAAGTTCCTTATAAGTTGTATATTTTATATCTGCCTATTCCACCTGGCTACTTCGAGAGGGGGGGGGGGGGGTCTTGAACATAAACATGTAAATGCCCTTTATTTTGTACAAAGAATTAAGCCTTATCATTTTGAAAACTTCAAGAAGAGTTGCTTGTGATATGAAGGTCAAGGTCATTTTATTTAGAATCCAAAACATAAAAGCGAAATTTGCATTCATTACAATAAAAGAGAAGGGGGGGGGGGTCTGTAAAGATGACAATGGGGCAGATAAAATGCACACACATGATATATATCATATACAACCAGTTTTATTTAATATAAACTCGTTTCCATGGCAACAGGAAGGTTTTTCTGGCCTATCCCAATCACCAGGTAGGTGTTACCTCTACACCTTCTCCTACGTGAATGAGCTCTGAGCAGTCCCCGCAAATTATATATACCGGGAAAAAGTCAATATTTCGTAGTGTTTAAGAAACGTTGGTCCTACGTTTACGGAATTTCTAAGGTATTTAAAGATATTAAATTCCTTCTTAATCCTATCAAGAAACTGGTAATACGTAAAAGCTTCAAAGAGGGGACTTTACGTACCCTATGAATATTACTGAAAAAAGAAGTTAGAAAGACGAAGAAATTGAAAAAATCGATTTTTTAATCCACTTTCTGTGACGACCGGAAGTATTGACGACGGAAAAAATGTTCATGGTGACATCTACAAGTCATTATCTATGATATCTGACAGAGTTAACTTTCATATGTTAAGCTGTTCTAAAGAAATGGAGCGGACAAAGTCCTATACAAAATTTCGTCTATACAATAATATTAAGAATATAACAGAATGCCGTATAAGGTTCACGTCAAAACATGGCTGACGCAAAACAATTCCTGAATTTTCCCCTTCAATTCGAGCATTTCTGCGTTGGACAGGGCTGATGGTTGTTTATGAGATGATAAACTATGTGTAAACTTTCTTAGTTTAGCGGAATCATGAACATTTTCGGCGTGATGAATAATTTGTTTACAGTAGTGATGAGGCTTTCGCGCACCTGCAGGAGCGGATCCAAGGATTTACAAATTAATAAAATTTAATAGAAATGAAGTTTTAATACTTTTAAATATCATTTAATGAAATTATTAATATGCAAGTAATAGATATACAAGAAGACGGCTAATGAATGCAGCTGACAATCACTACTTTCTAAAGATAAATTAATTCTAAATAAAATAATTATAAATTCTATAGACAAAACAGAAGAAGAATGAATGGTAGCAAAATATCAAACCACATCAGGGGAACTGAATTTTATTAATGAACCTCTTAAGAAGTTCCTTATAAGTTGTATATTTTATATCTGCCTATTCCACCTGGCTACTTCGAGAGGGGGGGGGGGTCTTGAACATAAACATGTAAATGCCCTTTATTTTGTACAAAGAATTAAGCCTTATCATTTTGAAAACTTCAAGAAGAGTTGCTTGTGATATGAAGGTCAAGGTCATTTTATTTAGAATCCAAAACATAAAAGCGAAATTTGCATTCATTACAATAAAAGAGAAGGGGGGGGGGGGTCTGTAAAGATGACAATGGGGCAGATAAAATGCACACACATGATATATATCATATACAACCAGTTTTATTTAATATAAACTCGTTTCCATGGCAACAGGAAGGTTTTTCTGGCCTATCCCAATCACCAGGTAGGTGTTACCTCTACACCTTCTCCTACGTGAATGAGCTCTGAGCAGTCCCCGCAAATTATATATACCGGGAAAAAGTCAATATTTCGTAGTGTTTAAGAAACGTTGGTCCTACGTTTACGGAATTTCTAAGGTATTTAAAGATATTAAATTCCTTCTTAATCCTATCAAGAAACTGGTAATACGTAAAAGCTTCAAAGAGGGGACTTTACGTACCCTATGAATATTACTGAAAAAAGAAGTTAGAAAGACGAAGAAATTGAAAAAATCGATTTTTTAATCCACTTTCTGTGACGACCGGAAGTATTGACGACGGAAAAAATGTTCATGGTGACATCTACAAGTCATTATCTATGATATCTGACAGAGTTAACTTTCATATGTTAAGCTGTTCTAAAGAAATGGAGCGGACAAAGTCCTATACAAAATTTCGTCTATACAATAATATTAAGAATATAACAGAATGCCGTATAAGGTTCACGTCAAAACATGGCTGACGCAAAACAATTCCTGAATTTTCCCCTTCAATTCGAGCATTTCTGCGTTGGACAGGGCTGATGGTTGTTTATGAGATGATAAACTATGTGTAAACTTTCTTAGTTTAGCGGAATCATGAACATTTTCGGCGTGATGAATAATTTGTTTACAGTAGTGATGAGGCTTTCGCGCACCTGCAGGAGCGGATCCAAGGATTTACAAATTAATAAAATTTAATAGAAATGAAGTTTTAATACTTTTAAATATCATTTAATGAAATTATTAATATGCAAGTAATAGATATACAAGAAGACGGCTAATGAATGCAGCTGACAATCACTACTTTCTAAAGATAAATTAATTCTAAATAAAATAATTATAAATTCTATAGACAAAACAGAAGAAGAATGAATGGTAGCAAAATATCAAACCACATCAGGGGAACTGAATTTTATTAATGAACCTCTTAAGAAGTTCCTTATAAGTTGTATATTTTATATCTGCCTATTCCACCTGGCTACTTCGAGAGGGGGGGGGGGTCTTGAACATAAACATGTAAATGCCCTTTATTTTGTACAAAGAATTAAGCCTTATCATTTTGAAAACTTCAAGAAGAGTTGCTTGTGATATGAAGGTCAAGGTCATTTTATTTAGAATCCAAAACATAAAAGCGAAATTTGCATTCATTACAATAAAAGAGAAGGGGGGGGGGGGTCTGTAAAGATGACAATGGGGCAGATAAAATGCACACACATGATATATATCATATACAACCAGTTTTATTTAATATAAACTCGTTTCCATGGCAACAGGAAGGTTTTTCTGGCCTATCCCAATCACCAGGTAGGTGTTACCTCTACACCTTCTCCTACGTGAATGAGCTCTGAGCAGTCCCCGCAAATTATATATACCGGGAAAAAGTCAATATTTCGTAGTGTTTAAGAAACGTTGGTCCTACGTTTACGGAATTTCTAAGGTATTTAAAGATATTAAATTCCTTCTTAATCCTATCAAGAAACTGGTAATACGTAAAAGCTTCAAAGAGGGGACTTTACGTACCCTATGAATATTACTGAAAAAAGAAGTTAGAAAGACGAAGAAATTGAAAAAATCGATTTTTAAATCCACTTTCTGTGACGACCGGAAGTATTGACGACGGAAAAAATGTTCATGGTGACATCTACAAGTCATTATCTATGATATCTGACAGAGTTAACTTTCATATGTTAAGCTGTTCTAAAGAAATGGAGCGGACAAAGTCCTATACAAAATTTCGTCTATACAATAATATTAAGAATACTAGAAACTCATTACTAGTAATGAGAAGGTCTTCCGTTATACGACTTCCTGTTTGCATGAACATGTCTTTTCCAACGTCGGTATTAGCCTAAAACTTATGTAGAAACCAAATAACTTAAAATATACTTTTTTGCTTCGTTTCCTCTCACGACCGGAAGTAATGACGACACACGATTTTTACACCAAGCAAATGAACTGATGACTGACTATAAGTCCTGAAAGTTTTAGAGTTCAGTCTTTTACTGTTGCCGAACAATTGTGAGAACAAATTCTAATTTTGAGGACAAGAAAACACACGACCGGAAGTGAACTGAATAAAAATCTCTGAATTTTCTCTTGACTTTTGCAGTATCTACAGCATATGTAAAAAAAAAAAAAAAAAAAAAAAAAAAAAAACATTTCAATTACTTATCTATAAGTGATATTTATGAGAAAGCTAAACCACGAAATAACGTAGTTTATCTTTTAAAACCGGAAGTTTAAAGTTTTTTCCCGGTGGAATTTAACATATTTTAAAACAGCGAAAGGGAAGCAATAAAGTGATGAAAATTTTAATTTTAAAAAGAAAAGTTGAAATTTTCGATTTCTTCGATCACTTCCTGTGATGACCGGAAATGACGGCTGACGCTTTTAACCCTATGTGTTTTGCCTTCTCACCAAGTTTTATTACTCCTACAAGTTTGGTGTTTTACTTTCATGCCGTTTCCGAGATCTCGCTGAAATAACTTTTCATTTTGTGGACAAGAAAACACGCGACCGGAAGTGAATTTTATTAAGATATTTCATGTCAATCTAGACAACTGCAGTCTCAATAACATATATAAAAATCATTTAAAGAACTCTATCTATAAGCGATATGTTGGGGGAAATTCAAAACCCCTATTATGTAGTTTTTCTCTTAAAACCGAAAGTTGTCGTTTTTTGTTTCCGGTGGAACCAAGACATCTCGTAACTGTGAAAAAGATACAATTATATGATGCAAGTCTTATTTCAAAAGAGAAAATTTGAAATTTTCGATTTCTTTGATCACTTCCTGTGACGACCGGAAGTGACGACTGACGCTCTTAAGCCAAATTGTTTTGTCTACTTCTCAAGGTTTAATACTCTTATCAGTTTGGTGTCTAAATCTCTTACCGTTTCTGAGATCTCACTCGGACAAGTTCTCATTTTGCGGACATTTAAACGCGCGACCGGAAGTGAATTTTACAAAGAAATTTGACGTTACTCTAGACATTTGCAGTCTTGATAACATATTCAAAAATCAGTTCAAATACATTATGTATAAAAAATATTTATGGGAAAGTAAAATACTCAAATTATGCAGTTTTTCACTTATAGCCGGAAGTTGACGTTTTTGGTTCCGGTAAGACTAACATATTTCGAATCTACAAATAAGATGCAACAATGTAATGAAAGAAAAAAATCAAAAAAGAAAAGTTGAAAATTTCGATTTCTTTGATCACTTCCTGTGACGACCGGAAGTGACGGCTGACGCTCTTAACCCAAATGGTTTTGCCTACTCCTCAAGATCTATTAACCGTATAGGTTTGGTGTCTTAATCTCTTACCTTTTCTGAGATATGACTGGGACAAAATATTTTTGAAAAAAACGGAAATCGGACATATCTGACGACCGGAAGTGAATTTTGAAAAAATGAAAAAAACGCCTAGGGGTATTTTCATTCTCTATCATCCCTGAAAATTTCAAGAAAATCCGTCCAGCCATCTCTGAGAAAACGCTCCGACAAGAAAAGGGGAAAAAAAAAATAATAATAAAAAGAAACAGTAGAATCACTATAAGGTCTTCCGTCTGAAACGGAAGACCTTAATAATAACTAGAAACTCATTGCGAGCAATGAGAGGTCTTCCGTCCGATTCTGAAAATAAAAACGAAAATTCAAGCTGAAAAAGTGATAAAAGAAATTGAGACACTCTGGAGATTGAACCCTCGTCGTCAGAGTGAAAATCCAACGTGCTAACCATTAACCATTCACTTTTTTGCATCACTTCCTGTCACCACCGGAAGTAACAGCGACACACGATTTTCATACGATGCAAATAAACTGATGACGGACTATCAGTCCTGAAATTTTCAGACTTCAGTCGTTTATTGTTGCCGAGCAATTGTGAGAAAAAATTCTAATTTTGAGGACAGGAAAACACGCGACCGGAAGTGAATCTTATAAAAAAAAATCTCCAACGTGTCTCCAGACATTTGCAATATCTACAAAATGTATTTAAACATTTCAATTCCTTTTCTATAAGCGATATTTATGAGAAAGTTAAATATCGAAATAACGTATTTTATCTCCTAAAACCGGAAGTTGACGTTTTTGTTTCCGGAGGAGTCTAACATATTTCAAAACAGCGAAAGAGATGCAATAAGGTGATGCAAGTTTTAATTTAAACAAGAAAAGCTGAATTTTTGGATTTCTTTGATCACTTCCTGTGACGACCGGAAGTGACGGCTGACAGTTTAACCCAAAGGATTTTGCCTACTCTTCAAGGACTATTACTCATATAAGTTTGTTGTCTTAATCTCTTACCGTTTCTGAGATCTCGCTCAGATGTTTTCTCATTTTGAGGACAGAAAAACACGCGACCGGAAGTGAATTTTGCAAAGATATTGGACGTAACTCTAGACATTTGCAATCTGAATAACATATCTAAAAATCATTTCAAATACTTTACCTATAAAAGATATTTATGGGAAAGTAAAATACTCAAATTATGTAGTTTTTCTCTTATAACCGGAAGTTGTCGTTTTTGTTTCCGGTGGGACCAACATATTTCGAAACTGCCAAAGAGTTGCAATAATGTGATGCAAGATTTGATTAAAAAAAGAAAAGTTGAAATTTTCGATTTCTTTGAACACTTCCGGTGACGACCGGAAGTACTGACGACGAAAACCAAAGTAATTTCGAACATCTAGAAGTCATGGTCTATCATCTCTAACAAGTCTCCAGTTCATATCTTTAGCCGTTTCTTAGATCCTTCGAGGACAAAATTTCATTTTAAAATCAGGAAATTGCCCATAACTTGGCACTGGAACCGAATTTACCAAAAAACGAAATTTTATATAAAATTCATATAAAGACCTTTTATCCCTGAAAATTTCAAAGAAATTCATTGAATAGTTTTCGAGAAATCGCGTGCACAAAATTTTGTCTAAAAAAAAAAGAATAATAATAATAAGAAGAAACAATAGAATCACTATAAGGTCTTCCGTGGAGACGGAAGACCTTAATAAGAAACAATAGAATCACTATAAGGTCTTCCGTGGAGGCGGAAGACCTTAATAATAATAATAAGAAACAGAGTAAAAACAATATGTTCCCAAACTTCGTTTGGGGAACATAATAATATAAAATGGTTCTAGCCGACAAGACTGTAACAATATCTTTTTTGTAAGGTCATATTGTAACTGTATTTTAGAAGAATTGTTTGTAATGCCACGCCTGAAAGTCCATCTTATACTCAGAGTTAACTTTCTAAGGATGAAATACTAAATCACATTTAAGTGTTAAATGATTTTAACATTCCAGTCAAAGAGGGTGAGTTTGATCTACCCTACCTATACTGGATTCTTTAACATTATGAAAGTCCTTACAAACAAAGATGCCTGTGTTGTAAAGTATGACTTCTTCCATAGTCAGACTTCCCTTTGGAAATCATACTCTAGAATGAGACTTCCCCGGATGTTTTGCTGTAGAGTGATACTTCCACCTGGGGTATGAATGACTCTAGAGCAGAAGAACCCCCGGGGAAGTACCACATTAGAGTCCCACTTCCCTGCAGGAAGGCCTACACTAATACTAGTTGTAGAGTCAGAACTTCCCCCATAGTAAGCCTTCCCCTTCATTTTATCTTCCTTTTACTAGGATTCAATCATTCTTTAATAGATCATTTAGTTACCAAATCTTTACAGTTGGGGAATTAATTGTCCTAAGCTTTCGCTGAAAATGGAAAATGATTACGGATAGTGATTGATCTCATTAAAATTTCAAACAATACAATTATGTTAACAGGGCATAAACACGGGCCCATGGAAATTCTAGAGATGGGATCAATGAAGGATATTATTTTGGGTCTGACCATCCATTTGTCCGTCCGAGCAGATCTTATTCTGTCATTGTGTTACATATTCGTTTCCAGACGACATATATATATATATATATATATATATATATATATCTATATCTATATCTATCTATATATATATATATATATATATATATATATATATATATATATATATATATATATATATATATATATATATATATATATATATATATATATATATAAAGCTACTAAGTAGATACAAGGTCACGGATGGAAATTTATATAAAGTACTAAAATGACCAACGACATGAACAATAATAATTGTCAAATTTTCGGGACGACCTGTCCCTTCCTCAGGACAAAGAAAAAAGTTAAGAAGTCATAAAAACAAAGGAAATAGAGAAGCAAAAACAACTAGCACTACTACTAAACTACCAAACACTAAATATTTACAGTGTTACATGTTTAATTTGAAGTTTATAAACAGTTGTGAACAAAGAAATTCGGAGCGCTATGAATTGCGTCCGGTCTATCGGGTGTACTCTGGTAAATGCGATTTACATAATTGAACGAATTAATTATCGCTAATTAATTACGAACAAGCAATAAATCGTACACTGTCTTATTCTCTCAAAATAGCGTAACTATACATGATAAAAAGAAAAAAAAAACAAATTAAAGAAAGATAATATGGAAGGGCAATTTTAAAATATGAATTTGGATATATTATAAATTTGGAAATCGGATAAAAGAAATAAAATAAATAAAAATTACAGCACACATCTTATTTATTTTATTTCTTTTATCCGATTTCCAAAGAGCCAGGTAAGTTAGTAGTGAAAATCGGCCCTTCTTTGAAAATTTAAAATAATTATTTTAGGAATGACTCTAATTCTTGGCCAAATTATTCGCGTATAACCTGGTTTGGGTCAGTTTACGCTTTATAATCCGCGAAGCGGATTATAAAACAGCGTAAACTGACCCAAACCAGGTTATACGCGAATAATTTGGCCAAGAATTAGAGTCATTCCTTATAATTTAATTTTAAAATCATCAGATAACTATGGGTGTAAAATTTCGTTGCTTTTTATTAGTTCAAATTTGCCGCTCAATAATACAACCGTAGTAACGGAAGTACCGGAAGTGATGGAAAGCGAGGGGAGGTAAAAACTGATACATAGGCCTAGCAGCCTTGTTGTTTGTTTACACGTGGTAAGGTCGAATTATTGTTTGGTACATTCATTAAATCTGGAATTTTCCATGAATCCCGAGGACTGGAAATGAGAGGATTGTATGGATACAGATGATTCAGCTGGTTGTCAGGGGGGTGTGTCCCCATACCAAACCAGGTTATACAGAAATAATTTGTGTTCCTTTTTGGATATTAACCAATCAGAGGTTAGAATACAAACAAAATTAAATTATAAAGAAATGACTTGAGGATGTACACCTTATAAATATATCAACACTTTTTATCTATCTTTTATAGTTTAGTTGCAGTAGCCCTATAAAAATGGAATGTATTTATTGCATTTAACCGCTTTGAGCACTATGACGTCATTATTGCTGTCAATTTAAAACATTTAAATAACAACTTTAATGTATCAATGTATTGTTATGCGTAAAAAGTCTTATATTAAAATGTTTACATTGCATAGTTTATTTACTTCAAAGAAAATATTGCACAAAATGAATGTTTTAAAGAATAAATGACCT
The DNA here is from genome assembly GCF_033153115.1 of Saccostrea echinata. Classification (NCBI taxonomy): domain Eukaryota; kingdom Metazoa; phylum Mollusca; class Bivalvia; order Ostreida; family Ostreidae; genus Saccostrea; species Saccostrea echinata. The sequence goes on from NW_026889763.1 coordinate 20,908,645, forward strand.
CTATAGTATCGATATTCCTGAATATCATAACTGCAGTAAAAATTGACTGCATAATGTGCAGTCTGTTTTTCTTCACAAAAAAAAATTATTTATTCAGGAATGTTTTAAAAAAAAATAGATAGCGTATGCAAAAAGATCCTTGCTTTTATTAACAAACAAGAACAGTAAACGAGGAAATACATGTATAACTTACTTAAGCATTAATTTTGAATTTAAAGGTTCAAATTATAATATTATAATATCGAAAATCGCCCTATTTGAGATTAATCAATACAATTTTTAAAAAGCATTAAATTATTCATGCAAAGAGATCAATGGGCAGCAAAATAATAAAAATATCACTAGGATGTTATGATAACTCAGGCACGAAGTATTGGGGGGGGGGGGGGTTTTCGTACATTACCTTTTCTATCGAAAATGTCCATTGAAGGGCTAGTTTCTCCTCTCCCCCACTTTTTGTTGCAGGGTTATGTGATGATGTATGAAAAAAAATCGATGTGGAAGAAGTTGAGAAGTTGGACCTCCCTCCCACGAAATAGGATTTTCAAGTTTGATTCTGCCCCCCCCCCCCCGGCATTTCAAAACCTATACCACGTGCCTGCAACTTAAGAAATATCTAGTAAAATTCATTGACTTCAGAATCGTTCTGAGTTACTTCAAGGTTTTGTTTAAAGTAAAAATATATTCTAGGTCGCTATTGCGCTGAGAAAGCTGAGAAAGGGAGGAAGGGGGAATGAAAGTAAGCTACTGATATAACAAATAACAACAACAAAAAAATCAAAGTTGACCCTAAGGTTCCTTGTGAATTGTACGTCAAAGTTCACTTTTTTATTTGTCAAAACGTATAGACTGGATCTAAATTACATATCTTTGAGTCAGAGTCAGGCTCTAGGTGACATGCCTTCATCATTTCCATCTGCATTTTCTTTTAGTTTATGATGACCTTGCAAATTGATCTTTGAATTTGGACCACAGACAAAGGTGTCAACTAACAAAGGATAAATTAAAATCGTCTTCCTAACTTACCAACAGAGAACTTGCAAAGTCATACAAAATAGCTGATTGAAATTCAATTAATAGTAGTGATAAAATTTAATTTCATTTGTCTAATGGGGAATTCAGACAATACTTTTCTTCCAAAACTTTGTGAAATATGAGATAAATTACTTTGTCAACTGAGCTAAAAATATTTTGATTGTTCCCAGTAATTTTAATAATCATGAATTATGTCTCTGACGCCGTTTTTACCATATCAACACATAACTTTATGATTGGACGCTGTTCCGTTTTCATGGGCATTACTTGTGATTTTTTGATTAAATGAAGACGGTCGACTCCTCTCATACACGACATATTTAATTTTTATTAAGCTTTGACTTGGTTTATAATAGATGGGTATATTTTTTCAACCCTTCATAAAAAGATTGTAACATTTCAACCCTGGGCCATACCCACTGTCTGCGACCTTAAAGAATTATTAGGTCTTTCCACCTTTCTGTGGAAAGACCTCTTGAAATGCTTATGTTTATTATTATTATTATTAGGTCTTTCCACCTTTCTGTGGAAAGACCTCTTGAAATGCTTATGTTTATTATTATTATTATTATTATTCTTTTTCTTCCCGGACTTTTGAAACCGCAAGACTTATCAAAAAACTTTATAGTTCATGATACTGGATATTAAAAGTTATTCCTAAAAACGACCCAACGTGTTTGACCTATGACCTCTTACAAAGTTATTGCCCCTTTCGCAAGAATAGCTTGTTATCGCTACTCCTTTGAAACCGTAAATCGTAGAGATACAGAACCTTCACCAATGTCTTTGACTACTTGAGAGGACTTTTCAATCTATTCATTGCGAAACGATTTGTCGACCCCTTCAATGAGTTATTGCCCCTGAAAGTTTATGAAACGATAAGTCGTACAGACATGGAACCAACTGCATTAGATTCTTTGACCTCAGATCTTGAAATTTTTTTCAAGGTCAAAGGTCAAGGTCATTCAAAATTTGAGAAATTAAGCTCTTTTTATATCTCTTTTGTCTTTCATTATATACTACATGTAAATCTCTTTGCATCTTTAATATGTCCTCTTAAAACTATTTCAAAGATTTCATACTTGTCCCCTAAGATTTACCCTTTTAAAAGTTATTGCCCCTTTCACTGAAAACCTTGTTATCGCTACTCCTCCGAAACCGTAAACCGCAGAGACACTAAACCTTCACTAATGTTCTTAGGGCCTTTAGACACAACTTCAGTCTATTCAGTGCGAAAGGATCCGATGACCCCTTATATGAGTTATCGCCCTTTAACATCTTTGCTCTTACTATTAAACCTTATAACTTTAAAACCAAAAGTCGTAAAAGCATGGGGTCAAGTGCAATGTGACCCTTGACTTATGAACTTAAATAATTGTTCAAGGTCAAAGGTCAAGGTCATTCAATTTTTTTTTAATTTCATTTTTTCCATATCTCAAGCCATTTCTGGTTTCTTTTGTATAAAAATAAACAGTAGAGAGTTAAATATAAAGAATATATGAAATTTAAATAAGGTGGAAAGACCTCTAATTGTTCGAGAACAATTAGTCTACTAGTTATTATTCTTTTTCTTCCCGGACTTTTGAAACCACAAGACTTATCGAAAAACTTTATAGTTCATGACACTGGATATTAAAAGTTATTCCGAAAAACGACCCCCCGTGTTTGACCTATGACCACTTACAAAGTTATTGCCCTTTTCGCAAGAACAGCTTGTTATCGCTACTCCTTCGAAACCGTAAACCGTAGAGATACAGAACCTTCACCAATGTCTTCGACTACTTGAGAGGAACTTTCAATCTATTCATTGTGAAATGATTTGTCGATCCCTTCAATGAGTTATTGCCCCTGAAAGTTTATGAAGTTTACGTATAATGAAAAATTTTCAAAACGATAAGTCGTAGAGATATGGAACCAACTGCATTAGATTCTTTGACCTCTGACCTTAAAATTTTTGTCAAGGTCAAAGGTCAAGGTCATTCAAAATATGAGAAATTAAGCTCTTTTTATATCTCTTTTGTCTTTCAACCTATCTATATATCTTTACATCTGTGATATGTCCTCTTAAAACTATTTCACAGATTTTATACATGTCCCCTAAGATTAACCCCTTTAAAAGTTATTGCCCCTTTCACTAAAAACTTTGTTATTGCTACTCCTTCAAAACCGTAAACTGTACAGACACCAAACCTTCACTAATGTCTTAAGGGTCTTTAGAAACAACTTCAGACTATTCAGTGTGAAAGGATCTAATGATCCCTTATATGAGTTATCGCCTTTGCGCTTATTATTAATCCTTCTAACTTTAAAACTAAAAGTCGTAGAAGCATGGGGTCAAGTGCAATGTGACCCTTGACCTTTGACCTTTAATATTTGTTCAAGGTCAAAGGTCAAGGTCATTTCAATTTTTTTAAAATTTTCATTTTTTCTATCTTTCAAGCCATTTATGGATTCTTTTTGTATAAAAATTAACTTTAGAGTTTAAAATATGAAAAATATTTGAAATTGAAAGAAGGTGGAAAGACCTCTAATTGTTCGAGAACAATTAGTCTACTAGTTATTATTATTATTTTTTTTTTTTTTTTTTTTTTTTACAAAAAAGTTATTACGTTAGGTTGTCTTAAGTTTGATGCAAAGTACAGCGATAAGAGACAAGTGTCTCGAAACGCGGGGTTATTCAAAATGACTGTAAGCATAAGGTTAAACAAATATGACTTTAAATAACGCATCAACCAGGGTCATGTTGAATTCATTCCTCTCGTGATTTCAGCTTTAGAACTTGACAGTTGATCATTTGGGGACAAACAACAACAAGAAATTAAGATCTGAAAATAATTCTCTTGAGTCTTTACATTGTAACGCTAAATATTTTCTATATCCAAAAGACAAAACTGTACGCATTCATAAATTAACGTATTCAAAATTTAGCGCAATGACTTCCTATGGACTAGATGGCGTTACCATAAATTACCACTACAGATTAAGGGGCCTTACCGCATTGTATTCAGTTATGATTTATTTACGGTATTCATGAATTAGCGCATTGTTGTCTCAGCCAAAGCCGCTAAACTATGAAGCCCGTTTTTTAAAGTACACATACAGTATCTTCCTGGTTTCTCTGTAGTATAGTCTATTCCTCTAGGTCTAGTATGTAAATTTTCATTTAGATGTTGCAACCTCTTACACTATGTTGTTGTAAGGTCGAGCGCTGGCGAATATTCCAGCAATTGAAAAAAAAAACCCATAGCTACCTCTTTGTTTGGAAGCAATATCTAAAGTTAGCACCGTTTTATTTACATCAAATTCAGACACGTTGATCGTTTTTGAAAGAGGGGGGGGGGGGATTTTGACAACTTACCTTCAAAAATATTATCCAAAACCCAATTTCATTGGGGAGGGGGGAGTCAAAATGACTTTTTTTTTTCCAAATAATCGTATCTTACGCTTCTTGATAGATTTTTACCAAAATAAATTACATGTATATTGTGATTGAGTTTTATGATACAAACTAACAGATTTTGAAATTATTTATTGTTATAATATTCAAGAAAAATCAAATAAGCTTTTTTTTTTAAATATTGCTGAAAAATTATTTTTGAAAATAAAACACATTATTTTTAACATTTTTTAAACTAATGCATAAAATCTTCAAGATTTTTACATTTCCCCTGAAAAAAAAAATCATGTTAAAACAATAAATATCTTTTATCAATATTTCCATGCTGAAACCATGTTTCAGAAGAGATGCCTTAAAGATCCAAACATTATTGTTGCTGTAGAATTCTTCCTTCAATAAATACAGGTAAAGCTTGTTCATAAATGATTGTAGATCCTATCTGTACTCCTTAGAGGGCCCCTTAATTGAGTGTGATAATAAGATGTTGGTTTAGTCCAGTAGACGTTCGGGGAACACACCGGGTGGAGGGTACCTTTAGATCCCCAGTAGTTCAACTTCCCGATTTCCGAGATTTTAAGTATGATATACATTAAGCTTATAAATAGGCTAAGTTGGACCCCCCCCCCCCTACACATACATCTTATTATTATACCTCAGTATAATTATTCTACACAACGCGTTATCTGTTTGGTTCTAAATTTTCAAGTAACGGGGCCATAAAACTTCATATTTCCCTGTCGTCGTCATGCTTTTCATCATATTTAAACCCTAGGCAGCGGTAGTCACTACCGCATTTTCTATAGGAGGAGCTTATCAAGATAACACAGAGCAGCTGGTTATATTTAGCATCACTTTCCCCTATCAGCTGATAAGCACATGGCTAATCTTATAATCTGTTGACCATTGCTTTCGACAATTTACCAGTTTAAGAATGTGTGAAGGTTAACATATGTTTTATTTAATAGCTTTCAAATAATTAAATATGGTAGTGAAAAGATTTTCTGATAAATTACTCATACAAAATACAAATTTAAAAAAGCTACCATCTAATGAAGTATATTTTTAATACTATAGTATGATGTCAACAAAATTACTAGTATTTGTAACAATTAATTATACCTTTTTGAATAAGTTTTCACTGTTACAACACAAACAGAATGTCACTTTTTGTAGAATGCACTAATAATTTTATCCCACAAGATAAGTGTAAATTTATTTGTTTTAGGCACAAGGTTTTTATGTCCAGATCTTGCTCTTGGTCGTCTAGCATCCTCATAATTACTTATTGAAGTATACTCGCGATCAACATTCTCATTCCAGTCTAGAACAGCCACTATGAGATCTGCGTTTGTATTCCTCATCACCAAATTTAATCCGTTTATCGTGATAAATAAGAAGAGCGTTATTAAAGGATTCAACATAATGAGTGTCAATACAGTTGACATAATCATCTGGTGTTTTGTAAATATGAAGTTTTCTTATTTCATTTTTGAAAATTCTCTCTGCATCTGAATCCTTAAGAACGTGTTTGGATGGTTCATAGTTGGGATCACATTTACATCTTTTATAATGTTCAACTATGTTGTCCAGAAATTCTTTGATGATCCTTGGCAGTTTTTCATGGCATAATAAGTATGTGTTTTAATAGATGCAACTTTATCTGAAAGATCCGGATGCCAAGTGATGCCTCTGTATTTCAGTGGACCATTTGCAATTTTCTTCATTTCCTTGCTGACATTCTTGCTTGCGTGCCATGTATCATTTGCATTTGTTACGGAAGACTTATTCTCGGACAAATATTTGTTAACACTTGCATTTCTGTCATGACCATGAAGGTTGACAGAAACATCCTTCTCATCAAAATGGTTGTAAAGAAGTTCAACTCCTTTCATTTCATGTCTCTGACTTACAGGATCGTCTTGTCTTGTTACAACCTCCAATCCAACAACTCGATGGTGTGTTTGGCCTAATGCAACAACATCTGATTGGGCTGCATTTCTTCTCCAACCATGGCGGGCATCTGTCATGATATTTATTCCATTATACTGGGTTCCATTTTCTTCTGATTTTAGAATTTCTGTTGCTACTTCTTCATTGATTGCCTCAGTTACTGATTCCTCAGCCATATCTCTAGTAACAGAACAGTATAGATCATGTTGGCTTTCAAATGCACTCTCTGGTATAACCCCTATATTTCCAGCATCACACAGTCTCTTGTATTGACTGTAGCGTAATCCTGTTGCATAGACAGAATGCACCATTCTCAAATTTACGAGAAACATTCCACCTGGCAAATGTTGTGATGAATCTGCCGAAATCAAGTGGTTTTCCTTGCAGGCAAATGTCACCTTAGCAGTATGACCAAACCTTTGCAATTTCTTTATATCCAAAAACTCCTGACAAGTTTGGCCATGATGTTGAATTCCAGAGCAAATGTTTCTCATTGCTGAATAAGATGTTAAAAACATTTCATCATCTGTTGTTTTTTGGTCACATGGTAAATTCAGTTTTTCCTCTTGAGGTGCATTATCTGTTAATCCATGCATTTGGATGAAAAAAGTCAAACACACTGTTCAGTAACTGCTCATTTGTTACAGATGACACTTTTTCGGCCAAACAAAGTTTGATTTTGTCCATTTTGTTGTAAACAGTAACCTTTTCTACTTCAGATTTAACATAAAATCTAATACATCCAGTAACAAGTGGTTTTTCTTGTACTTTGCGCCTTTCATTTCGAACTTTCATTTCTTCTCCAGCATCAGATCTTCGTTTCTTTTTCCCTTGTTGTTCTTTTATTCTCATCTCATATTCTCTTTGGTACTTGTTCATCCATCTTTACTTACTTCTTTATCATGTAATAACAGACTTTGTGAATATGTAAGTAAATTGTCTGTCAAGTCAGCAGGTGGTACCAGCCCTACTATGGTCAGTGGGGGTGCTATAGGTAGTCAGAATGATTTCTGTATTAAGAACTCATTATCATATACTATCATATTTGTTTCTTATTTAATTTTCTTATAATGTTTTCTTTAACTTTGCCTTGTGCCCTTTTATTTTTATAACTTACTAATTATATAACTATGAGAATGTGCAACTTGGTTAAACAAAATTGTGGCCTCCTTTATATTACTCTGCATCTCTGACCATAAACATGTTTACTTCATTAGATAGAGGGTAATGTAAGGGGGTACATTACATGATTTAGACAATGTTTTTAACAATTTGAACATTACATTCTAATAAATATCGAACAGCAGTAAAAAAAAAAAAAAAAAAATTAAAAAATCATTTTCCAAAAAAAACTTTATGGACAGCATTATGCACTACATTTTGATGCTATCATACCCTTGACTTAGTCAACTCTTCCACAGTACATGCTGTGAAGTTTGGCGGGAAGATTTTTCAGTGGTCAATCAGTTTTCTTTGTCTTGACCATTCCATTGGAAGCCATGTCAGTGGAGTTATATCGTGTTTTTGCTATTTTTTTGTTATGTCTGAAACAAGGAGACAAGTTTGTTTGAATCTTACAGAAGTTGAACTCAATTCTGTCCAAGCTTTAATTGTTTTCACACAGTGAATGGGATTTTGATTCTTGTGTTGTTTTTAATAACTGGTCAGAGGGAAATACCGATGAAGAGATAAGACCTGCTGTAAACCAGGAGATAATAGTCTGCAACACAAGTGAAAATCCTGGCCAGAATGAGGAGCAGCAACCAGCGGGTGGTAATCCTGGACATGGAGATGATGATGAAACACCACAGGTGAATGACCAGGAATGCATGTATTGTTTTTGTCATCCATGTGTAACTACAAACAGACAGAGTTGGCTTGGAAACGGTTCACCACCTCATGTTAGGAACTCCGCAATCAGGAAAACCAAATACAAGAAATTCTGGACAATGATGTCAAGAAGATATGCGTGGAATCATCCGCGATACATTGCTAAGAAGGCTGAAAAAATTAATCAAGGTGACTGTGAGAATACTGTGTGGACACTCAGAGAAATAATGCCTGAATGTGTATTATCTTTAGTTAGGAATTTATATCCTAATCCTTCAGGAAGGCCATACATGGGACACAAGTGGTTACAATACTCTAAATATTATGCAACTAATGTGCATTAAAACCTTTATTTTCAATAATAAGTATGACAAATATAATATTTTTGTTTTGAGTATTGATTGTGTATATGGATTTATTCAATTCAGCAAGGAATTTCGGCCCAAGTATACTATACGTTTAAGTAGTTCCGGTGAACATGGCGCATTTATTTAAAAATGTGACGTTAATTTGTATTCATTTTTTAAATTATTTGAATAATAATTTGTATTAACTAAAACAATAAATTAAATCAATGTGAAAGAGATAAGCAGTAACTGTTATTGAAAGTTTAAAATACAGGTCGAGGGAATTGCAGGCAAGCTAATGAATTTGTGTACAGTAGGCAGGTCAGTAGGTCGACAGGTCAGCAGGTTAGCAAATAAACGTGTACAGGTTGACAGATCGACAGATAAGCAAGTTAGCAAATGAGCATGTGTACAGGTCGACAGGTAAGCAGGTCGACAGGTAAGCAGGTTAGTAAATAAACGTGTACAGGCCAACAAGTCAGCGGGTCAACAGGTATACATGTCGACAAGTCAGCAGGTCGAAAGGTAAGCAGGTCAAAGGGTAAGCAGATCGACAGGTCAGCAGGTCGACAGGTAAGCAGGTTAGTGAATAAATGTGCACAGGTCAACAAGTCAGCGGGTCGATAGGTCAGCAAGTCGACAGGTCAGCAAGTCGACAGGTAAGCAGGTTAGTGAATAAATGTGCACAGGTCAACAAGTCAGCGGGTCGACAGGTCAGCAGGTCGACAGGTTAGCAGCTCGACAGGTCAGCAGGTCTACAGGTAAGCATATTAGCTAATAAACATTTGTACAGGTCGACAGGTAAGCAGGTGAACATGTCAGCAGGTCGACAAATCAGCAGGTCAATGTAATTTTATTAGGCAGACACGGGAATAGCCAGCAAGTATGCAAATGAAATAGTGGTATTTTGATAAAAATATATTTAAACTTTCAGTTGTATATTAATACATGTATATCAACTTAAATTAATTTGATTTATGATATGCGATATCCTTAAATCTAAATAACTTTGATACCATAGTAAGAATTTAAATAACGAAATTTAACAAGTTTGAACGGGTCAAGTTTAATTGAATATTTGTGGTAAATATCTGTACATGTCGACCTATCTGACCTGTCGACCTGCTTACCTGTCGACCTGTTTACCTGTCGACCTGTTTCCCCATATTTATTGTTAATTCAAAATTTAATGAATATGTATATTATGTAAATGTTATGAATAAATATGTAACTACAATAAATATTCATTACTTTAAAAGGGTAGATATGAGGACTATTTACTCATGTTGTTAAAACTGAAAATCCGCAGGAACTACAATACCGTATACTGCACTTGACCCGGAATTTCAATGCAGTAAGTGGCTAATAAACTTGTTTATGAATCCACATGACTCTGTTTATTTACATCTCTGCTTTGTTCATTACAATTCAATATGACCAGGGGTCAACTTGCCATATATAGAGCAGAGGTAAATTTGAAATCTGTTCACTTCAGATGTTTTGATGTATATTTTGGCATATAAAATAATCAATCAATAAATATTTTTACATACCGGAATAACTGAAAAGGAAATGTACTACTGTGCCAATTTTTGAGCCAGTACAACATATTAAGATGTGATTACTTTTCAAAACATCTCTGCTCAGCTGAACATGTAGGATAATATGTGATTTTCAAATTTAAGCTCCTCTCATTTCCTTTTATACTCCAGGACTGGGTTTAACGTCTCAGGAACACTACGTGTATTTTCTTGCAAAACTTATAAATCGTTCGTGGACGAAAACTCCCGAGAACAGCAGACATCACAAAATTTAAAATAGGAGCGTTGAATGCAATGACAAACAACAAGATTTTTATTATTAATATTATTTGATTTAGTAAGAATCAATGAATTGGCAAATATTTTGGAGTTTTTCCTGTCACAAAAGGGAGGGTGTAAAAATAGCTGAGTTAGAAAAATAATATAGGTATATAAAATAAATTTTAAGTCACATTTGGCGTAATTTATGGTAAGTTCAGGTAACCAAAATTTAAAAAAAATCTTTCTATTTGTTTTATTACTCTATATAAAGATAGGGCTTTCCTGTAAATTACACAATTTAAATCAATCGCGTTTCAAAGATACTAAAAATTTAAAGCAATAATCGATTTATTTGCCGACCCCACATTTAAATAACAGACAAATTTAAAGTCAAATTAACTATAGAAACGTGAGGTTATTTAAGTTCAAAATCGGTGAAAATTTTAATTCGAACTTAAATAACATTAATATTTTATCAAATTTATTTACACTCAATCTTGTAATCTTAATTTTTCAAGCTCAGATACGCCATATATAGCTTTAAAAAATATTTTCAGTATCTTAGAATTTCATAAAATTATATGAAGCTGTCCCATTCAGAAGTTTTCATTATATACATGTGTTGAGTATCATTTTAGTCGAACATTATTTTACTCATCTCAACACGCATACCTAATGGTATGTGCTAATCCCGGACAGAGAGCAAAATTAAAAAATGAGTGAGTTAAAAAATTCAATTCCAGTGTTTAAATATTGCATTGAATAAATAAAATTTGTTTACCTCTCATTTTCCATTAAAGCACTACGATATTTTTCCGATGTAATTTTAAAAACAGATTTTTAGCCAATCAAAATCTCTACACGGGATTAGCAATACCATTTCATGGTTGAGTTCGACTTTTCCACTCGGCGAGCAGAGTTTTGACGCTGTTTACGGGGATAAAAGAAAATAAAGACACGCATGTCATATATGGTTGTGTAGATAAATTATCGTA